>NC_084527.1:28401530-28744863 GCF_024500275.1 Phycodurus eques
TCGTTCAGTCTTCTTTGTCCTTTTCACCTGTGTCCCCTGCTTTTCCGAGTTATTCACCATGCCCTACCATTTTTACCTCGTTTTTTTATCGATTCTGATTTTTCCAATTTGTGAAGATTGAGTTAACCTCCTGTCTGATTCAGACTGTGACACATATTTTGATATTTTTTTCTGGTTCCTTCCCTTGTTTTTCCCATCCTAGTCAGTTTTTGTCACGTTTTCCCTTTACCAATCCAGAGTCCTTTTCCTCTGACCTTTACTTGGGGACCCGTTTGGCCATTTATCCAGGACGGCTGCGTGGTGGCCAATGGAGGAGCCCAAATAAAGGTTATTTCTTTGTCTCCCCCCCATCCTCCTTCCTAAGTCACTTAATTTTTCCACAGCTAGTTTCACGTCCGTCCAAACCAACCCCCAAGTAACCTCGTTCACCTTCCAGAGTCCCTGTCCACTCTGCCCCTCTCGTACCCTCTACTCCCACACCTCAATGGCGGCAGGCTGAGGAAGCGATTCCGGCTCCTCGGCAGCTGTGCGAGGCTCCCATTCCGGCTCCTCTCCTCTGCTCGCCCTGTGAAGACCCTGGTACTTTGCGTCCTGGCCGACCTCCTGAACTGCCCCGCCAAGCACCTCACCTTGGGTGGCCTGGACGGCCACCAGACTGAGCCTGGTTTCTTTCAGTTTTTGTCAGTACAGTGTCATTCTCTGTCTGTGCCACGTCTTAGTTACCAGTCATGTTTTGTTTTAAGTTTATTCAAGTGTTACTTTGGTTATCTGTTGTGAGACTGTTTAGTTTGCTTTATCAATGTTCCTTGTTTTTTTTAGGAAATTAAATAAAAATTTTTGACTCCTGACTTGCCTCCCTGCTTCCCTGCACTTGGGTCCTCCACGTTTTTGCCTTTCCTTCCTTGCCTTCCAAGACACTAATCGTGGCACATTTTCATGTAATTAATAATGAAGTGAATTTCCTTTTGAAAATCAGTTAATTTTACTGATGAGTATTTGAATTATTGGCAGTTGTTAACCATCAAAAGGTAATTGTTTCTAAGAAAGAAAAAAAAAAAGTTTTTGAGGTGTCCAAATCAAAGTTTCACTATTTGCAACATGTTTTCTGAAGATACTAATTACATTTTTGGATAAGGTTTTTCTGCTATTGCTTAATGTGCTTTTTCCATAACTAAAACAAATGCACTTCAGTGTCTTCAGTTCCTTTTTTTGGTTCTTTTACAAATGGTCCTTCTTGGTCACTGAAGCTGTTTTTAACATGAATTCCACCGGAGAGAGAGACTCATTATGTTGTTGCAATACACCACTGGGATCTGTAAGCTGAAGTGCCAGGATGAGGGAGCCATTTTGCATTTACACAATAGCAAACAGCAAAATAAAAGGTTATTTCTGAGACGTCTTTACCATTATTGATCAAATTATATGGAAATGAACCCTATGTAAGTGCATTCACACACGTACACACAATGCATTCACAACATGAAAGCTGAAAGCATAACAGCACCATGTCTACCTGCTGACTTTAATTTTGTACTGAGTGTCATTGTAGCTACAGTGAGAGGGCCTGTGAAATAATTTGTACTCCATTAATAAAGCGCTGTATCATGATAAAAAAGTGTAAAACTAATTGTGTATGTCAAGCACTGCAGTGCCAACTCAACCAGCCATCTCAGTGAATGACTAACTCGGGTGACTAAAAACATGCAGCCACGTGTGCTCAGCTTCACCTCACAGGTTCTCTCGCTAACAAAATGAATACATATTTAAATGTGATACAAAACCATCCAAACTAAAGATATGAAAACATTTATCTCAGGTCCATCTGTAGCTCAGGCTGAGGAAGGTGGTGGGCTCGTGGAATTGGGCATTAGCTGAAGAGACTTATTAGTAGCATTAGCTCAGTCTGAAAGGATCTGCTTTTGGGACCAGATGGAGGAAGGTTCTCAGTTCACATGAAAAATGTATTCTCCTTTTAACTAATGTAGAACTGCCAAGCCAATGTAATTCCGCACTTAAAGAGCTGAAAAGAGGACACTGACCCTTTTGTTCTTCTTGGAGTATGTTTTTTTGAGCAGCCTCTCGTTCATCCTCTCCTGCTCTCGCTGGGCATGATGAAAGAATCCATTCTCCAGCGGATCTACTATAGGTTGTACATTCTCCTCTTCCTCTTCCACCTCCTCATCTTTCGTCTTTGGCCGTTTCACGTCTTTCTCTTTCCACCGCTCCTTCTCCTGTGTTTTCAGAAGCCCCGTTTTCTTCTGCAAAAAGTCAGAAAACATTTGTCAACATGATAAAATAACAAAAGTCTGTGGCTGGCCATGAATTTTCAAACAAATCAGTCGGATAGAGATACTTAGGATGGTTCAAACTGGACAGACAGCAGTGTCCAACTGAGTATCATTGTAATTATTTCGCTAAAGCTATAATTAGAATATTTTCCTGAAATACTTTACTGGATGTCACATTGCACATTCGTACCTAAAAATGTGTTGCCCAAAACCTTATGATGTGTTGATACAAGTCATTCAATTCCTTCAGGGATTATACAAAATCAACGTGTCAGACTGTAATATGAACTGGTATAATTTATCATTAGTAGATCAGGGTGCTTCAGTGGATAAGAAAATGCAGTTTTTGGGCACCTTCAGCAAAGACAAATCAAACGCAAACAGCAATCAGGAAGTTGACAACCACAAAAAGGCAAACCGCAAACAGTCCGATTTAGTATTTGCTCCAACAAAGCAACCAAACAGTTGAGTGGATAGTAACCATAATCAGTCTCTCTCTAAAGTCATATTTAATCCTGTAAACAGCAGAACAATGCCTGACTGGAGCCATAATCACTTTATGGCTGTGATATAATGAGCTTATGATATGAACTGAACGGCTGCTTTTACACACACTGCAGAAAATACACTCGCTCTATACTGAGACTGTGACCAAGCCATTTCCACTAGCTAATGATTCTTTTCACGCTTCAGTCACGACCTGCTTGGAACTGCTGTTTGTTTATTTGAATTCAAAGACTATTTGTAACAGTCTACTGTCTTACACAATAGTTTTCCTTCACCTATTCCCTCAAACTCACCCCCTGAATATACTGTCAGTACTGATTGGTCTAGTGGCTTCATCTAAGAGGCTGTGATGTGTCAAACTGTTATTGTTGTGTTTTCCGTGGTGTGCAACTGCAATGTAACATACTGAGAATTTGTGCTAATATTTTGCCAAATAGGGTAACCACAACTATGACTACAATAATAAATATATTGTTAGAGTCATACATGCCCAACAGTGTCAGTTAAAACAGAGCATTATTTTCTTTGCAAAGGCACAATTTTGGATACAGCAACTTAATTTGATTTATGGCCACTGAGTGTGTATAATGAAGCAGGCTGACACACGTACAGTAACAGTGTGGGCCCATTTCCAACAAGCATTAGTATTTGATTGTTTTTTTTGAATACACATTTTGTAGGATGTTTTCATTGTCAACGTTATTAAGGATATCAATATAACTGTCACACTTTTTGGCACCCTTGACTAGTGTTACCTGTTGTCGTAGTACAGTAGCAGTAGTAGGGTGGAACTAGACACACTGTCTATTTAATGTGTTGTGAATGGATGGAATGGGAAGAACACAAATGCATAATTGACAGAGACTATTTCTTTATAGAGCTTGTCCTCGCATGCCATGTAATGTGTTTTAATAGTCACATCAGGGTTCACTGTTCCAAACTGCTGCATCATGATGTGAACTGAATTGCTTGCTGAGAACGTGGCATTAAGTGGCTTTGAACATCTACACCATGTATATTATGTCATCTCCCAGTAAACTAGTGAAACACAAATATTTAACATGCTGTCACTGCTGATCTTATGCACATGGAGAACATCACCTCTCAATGTCAGACCAGCAGTTCAGAAATTACTCTGAATGCCATTAATGTAATTTGGCTCTTACAGTCTTCTGCAAAATGAGTAGCGAGCTATAAGGAACCAACTTCTAACCCTCAGAGGCTATACCTTGGCTCCGCATGTAATGGCCCACATTACTCATTCAGAAAGGTTGGGAGCAGAGTCACGAAACTGCAATTATTGTTTTTCTAAGAATTGATTGACGTGCATTACATACCTACTGTATATTAATTATAATTGCCCATGCACTAATGGTTCCAGATTTACCTCATCTATGTTTAACAACCCAACATTACTACATAGATATTCTGCATTATTCATGTCAACACCTAACCCTATACACCACAATTCAGTGCACTTCTAACGCTCACATAAAACCACACAGAAACTATAATATAAGAAAAGCCCCATGAGTAATTTCCTGTCTGATGTGTTAACACTGAATATAACTGTATGTGGAGGAAGGGGTGCAAGAAAGTGGTAAAGGAGAGGTATTATGCTATGATCAGGAGGAAGTGGATTCCACCACTACCATCCATCCATTACTTGTACCGCTTATCCTGTTCAGGGTGACAGGAAAGCTCAAGTATATTCCAGCTGGCAAGGTACACGCTGGACTGATTGCCAGTCAATCACAGGGCTGACACATAGAGACAGACAAACATTCACACTCAGATTCACACCAATGGGCAAGTCAAAGTTGTCAACAAACTTAACATATTGTATACTTTTTTGGGACTAGGGAGGATGGCAGAATCTTCTTCTGGCCTGTCCCATTAGGGGTCGCCACAGCGTGTCATCATTTTCCATGTAAGCCTATCTCCTGCATCCTCCTCTCAAACACCAACTGCCCTCATTTCTAACCTCACGATATCCATCAACCTTCTCTTTGGTCTTCCTCTAGCTCCCTTGCCTGGCAGCTCCATCCTCATTACCCTCTACCGATATACTCACTCGCTCTCCTCTGGATGTGTCCGAACCATCGAAGTCTGCTCTCTCTAACTTTGTCTGCAAAACATCTAACCTTGGCTGTTCCTCTGATGATCTTATTTCTAATGTTATCCAACCTGGTCACTCTGAGAACGAACCTCAACATCTTCATTTTCGGGACCTCCAGCTGTGCTTCCTGTTGTCTCTTCAGTGCCACTGTCTCTAATCCGTACATCATGGCTGGCCTCACCACTGTTTTCTAAACTTTGCCCTTCATCCTAGCAGAGACCTTTCTGTCACATAACACTCCTGACACCTTCCTCCACCTATTCCAACGTGCTTGGACCCATTTTTTCACTTCCTTACCACACTCACCATTGCTCTGGACTGTTGACCCCAAATATTTGAAATCCTCGCTATCGCTTCTCCATCACTCTTCCAGCTCCACCCCTCCCTCTCATTTATGTAAATATATTCTGTTTTACTTCGGCTTATCTTCAATCATCTCATTTCCAGTGCATGCCACAACATTCCAACTGTTCCTCCACCTGCTCCCTGCTTTCACTGCAGATCACAATGTCATCTGTGAACGGGGATTCTAGTCTAACCTCATCTGTCAGCCTATCCATCACCACTGCAAACAGGAATGGGCTCAGGGTTGATCCCTGATGCAGTCCCACCTCCACCTTAAACTCATTTGTCACAACTACAGCATACCTCACCACTCTTCTACTGACCTCGTACATGTCCTGTACTACAACTTGTATTTATTCTAACATACATCTCTGCCACTCCAGACTTTCACATGCAGTACCACAGTTCCTCTCTGGGTACTCTGTCATAGGGTTTCTGGATTTACCAAGACAAAATGTAGCTCCTTCTGACCTTCTCTGTACTTCTCTATCAACAGCCTCAAGGCATAAAATGCATCTGTGCTACTCTTTCTAGGCATGAAACCATACTGTTGCTCGCAAATACTCACTTCTGTCCAGAGTCTAGCCTCCATTACTCTTTCCCATAACTTCATTGTGTGGCTCATCAACTTTATTCCTCGATACCCTTGTTCTTAAAAATGGGCACCAGCACACTTTTCCTACATTCCTCAGGCATCTTCTCACTCACTAGAATTCTGTTGAACAAGCTGGTTAAAAACTCCAGAGCCACCTCTCCAAGATGCTTCCATCCCTCCTCACCTATGTCATCAGGACCAACTGCCTTTCCATTTTTCATCTTCTTTTGTGCCTTTCTAACTTCCCCCTTATTAATCATTGCTACTTCCTCGTCCACCACACTTGCCTCCTTTACTCTTCTTTTGATCTCATTTTCCTCATTCATCAACTCCTCAAAGTATTCTTTCTATCTATCCAGCACACTACTGGCACCGGTCAACACATTTTCATCTCTATCCTTAATCACCCTAACCTGCTGCCCATCCTTCCCATCTCTATCCCTGTGTCTGACCATGATGTGTAGATTATTTTCTCCTTGGCTTTCTCAATGGCTAACTGAAACTGGATGCAGCAAAGTGATTATTGTCCACGTTCGTTGTGATGGCGAATCAAAATTGCCTACGTCAAAAGTCAAAACGTTTCCTGATGAAACTGAAACCAAGCGTGCTCATTCTGCCGTGGGTGAACGGTGTTAATGATTTAGTTTCGTAAAATGCTTCAATTGGCTGTCCAGTCAGGCTCACTGGCTTTCCTAGCTGCGGGGAGCAGCGCATTGGGGAAGAATTCAGCACCAAGACCGCTTGGTGCTGAATTGAAGCATGCATATTTATTACCCCGACGTGCATTTGAAGTGTTGACGGTTAATGTGTCCAGCAATTCCCATTAGTTCTCGCAGCTAGCTAGCTGCCTTTTCGTCAATGCACTAGCCGCGAATACCACTTTGGTTGTCGTGTCGAGCGCCTGGCCCATAGTGTTGTTTCGTTCACGAACGTTTCGTTCAAAGGAACGAATCTTTTCACTGAACGTAATGAACTGAATCAGTTTATGAAATGATTCGCTTGTTGAACTTATGCGTTTTTGATCCGCGAAGGAACGATGTTCTAGTACGTATGCAGTAATTCATGAGGAAGTTCACTGCAAACTAGTACAATGAATGATTCGTTCACTCAAGGAATGACGTACTACGGAGTGAACGTACTCATGAGTGATTGGAACCGTTCCTCCTGACGTCCTCGCGGGGATAGCTTTCACTGGGACCCGTTTCTTCAAGCTAAAGGCTAATGTTGAGTCCGTCAAGCACATCGAAACAAGCATACACACGGGGCGTGGGTCAAACTGTTTCTCCATAATCTCAACAGACCACACAGTAAAGAGAGGGCAGGAGACTGACATGCGAGATTCATTCGCCAGTGCAAGGCTAACTGAAGAGGCATCAGCAGGGAGTTTAATGGGGGAGATTTATTTGAGAAGAAGGAAATTTAAAATAAAACTTACATATTTACACATCCGTACATATCATCCCCTCTGTGCCTCTTATACAATTACTCAAGCTTTTTCTGTAATAATAATAATAATGTGGCAGACACGCCATGCAAAGATGCCACTCAGCACCCCAGCCTCATAATACCCCCGCTCCTCGCCGAGATACACAAACATGAACTGGCGAGATGCAACTTCACATGCAGACATTAAACGAATCAACAGCCATAATCCACAGGAGCAAGACACAGACATTTGCTTTGCCACGCCGAAGTGAATTCCGGGCGCCGGGAGCTTCAAAACAGAGACCCAAGGATGCCGAGTTCGCCCTCTGACGCTAAGTTAATTAACCTTCCGCCAGCCGGAAGATTTCAACAACAAAGGTGCCTCCACCCTATTGAGTACCGTCACTTGGGAGTTTGAACAGGCAACAGCGACACCCACGGGCGCCGG
The DNA here is from genome assembly GCF_024500275.1 of Phycodurus eques. Lineage (NCBI taxonomy): Eukaryota > Metazoa > Chordata > Actinopteri > Syngnathiformes > Syngnathidae > Phycodurus > Phycodurus eques. Next base: position 28,409,258 of record NC_084527.1, read on the forward strand.
AACGACACTACAGACATGGGTTCATAAAGCATAGTAATATATTATATAATATATAATAATATTTTAAGAACTTTACATGAACGGCACTAGTGACTGTATTGCTGCAAACTTGGATGTCTAATGTCGAATCTGTTGTTAACTGAACCAGATGAAATGTTTCACTCCACACCACAAATGTCACATGGAAAATAGTAGTTTTCCACACCACACAACATTTGAAACATTCGTTACAGGTATTAAAGAGGATGAGCGTGGAACAATGCAAGGTGAGGAAATTGTCTCGTTATCTTAAATCCAATAATTAATATTTTAGTCTGACTGATAACCAGGTTTCTTGTCGCTTCTCCTAAATGTTATTCACATAAATAGCGACGTGGTGCCCCTCATATATATATATTTATAACGCTGTAATTTAAAATTACGATAAACCGGACACAGGCTCTGCTTCCATCTCATTCTTTCCTCCTAAATTTTTAAGTCAACCTATAATCTCAACAATAATAATACATTAAACATCTATAGCGCTTCTCAAGACACAAAGATGCGTTCCACTAATCAGATGACAATAACAGTCAGGTGTGTGAGCAGGAAGACCGGGTGGCGGGGGCTGGTGTCAATGACCCTGTCCACTGCGGTGGAATGCAGAAAAGTCACGCCGGCCGGCGAGAGCCTGGCTGGACGTAAGGCGATGCGGAAGGATGTTCCGTAACTGAGCTCGCTGCGCGCATGTTCACGAGTCACAACCGAAGCCGGGTATGCGAGAGCTTTCTGAGAGAGAGATAGGTAGGTGATAATTTAACTTAAATTTTTTATTTTTTTTTTTAAATCTCCCTGCCTTTCCTCGTTTACAATATGTGACAACAACAACGCATAATCCTTCGGTGAAAATGTTGCGTGAATGTGAACCTTAGGGATGTATCATTAACTGAATGAGGAAGGACTTGAATGATTAATTATTTTTTTAATAGCCTTTACACGATCAGAATTTTTGGGGCCGATCACCGATCAGCGAGTTTAAAAAAAAAACGATAACCAATCACCAATCCGATCACAAGATGGAGGAATGTGTCTATTTAAATGACCTGTTCATTTACTGTATATACTTGTGTACTTAATTGCTCAAAAAATTATATTTACAATAAATAATGTATCTTTGTTAATCCAGTGAGGCATAGTGACAGACAACATATGATAAATGGTCTTCTATTAGATGGCAGGACTAACATACAGTAATTAATGTATCCACTTTTTGTGACATTTTTGTTTGTTGGTGTGCCGTGAGATTTTTCAATTGTAAAATATGTTCCTTGGTTCCATAACGGTTGGAAATCAATGCTCTTGTCAGATCGTGTATTCTAATCAGTCAGGTCAAACCAACATTACAGGACAGAAATATTGGGTGCTAACTTACTGTAATTAAATTACTTTATTTTTAATTAAATTACTTCACCCACACGGAACCTTTAGAGCATGATTCGAAAGAACGGCGGCATGTTTACGTCCAACTGTTCGTGCTACCACTTGCTTGCTAAGCTACATAACGTTTTTGTTGCCTGCTTGTGAGCCATATCGTATTAAAAGTACGTGAACATACCTCAAGCAAGCCTTAAACGAACGTCCTCTCCTGTCCTGAGCACCGGTGACCACCAACACACGTTTTTCCCCATTTTGTCCTTATAATACAAACTCGGCGCGCTCCACGCTTGTTGTTGTCGTCGCCACGGTAACGAGTGTATCCGGACGCATTTGAGCTGAGAAGATAAAGCCCAATGATAGTAAAAAACGGGACGCGGTGGTATCGGAATACAAGATTTTATTGCAGTAGTCTGACGTAGTGCAATCGTGAAAGAGCAAATGCGTCTTGTAGTCAGAGCCGGCATTACGTATTGTCTGTCTCAGACGTGTTGTCTGTTCCACCCTGCCGACGTGATTTTTTTCTTTTTTTTTTTTTTTAAATAACTTTATTGGCCTTCAGATATTTTCTATACGACGTCAAAAGACACGCGACAAGGCTAAAAATAAACTAGCTTTTGGATTCAAATATACTGTGCACGATGGCGACGCGTAGTAAATGACTTTTGCGGAGCCGATCAATGACGTCATTGATCGGATCGGCGAATTATGACATTAAAGCCGATCAGCATCAAATGCTAAATCTCGTCCAATACTGATCAGCCCGATAAAATGTAAAGTCTACTTTTTAACGAACTGATTCTAATAAGGCACAGTGGACGACTGGTGAGTACATCTGCTTCACAGTTCTGAGGTCCGGGGTTCAATCCCTGGCCCCGCCTGTGTGGAGTTTCCATGTTCTCCCTGTGCCTGCGTGGGATTTCTCCGGGTACTCCAGTTTCCTCCTTCATCCTAAAAACATGCGTGGTAGGTTGATTGAAGACGCTAAATTGCCCGTAGGTGTGAATGTGAGTGTGAATGGTTGTTTGTTTATATGTGCCCTGCGATTGGCTGGCGACCAGTTCAGTTTGTTCCCCGCCTCTCGCCCGAAGATAGCTGGGATCCTAGTGAGGATAAGCGGTACATAAAATGGATGGATGGATGGATGATTCGGTAAACTCAGAAGAACTGCCGTGCTCATCACTACTGGCCCAAACCAGGGCGTAGTTAGCTAGTCATTCGTGGGCCCACGGCAACCACAGTCCCCCCGTTTGTAATTTAGAGGACTTTGTCCTGCCTTTGAAATCTGTTCCATTTATTTGACAGTTCAAGTTAACATACGACTATTTACCACCAAAGATTTAGAATATTGTTTATTTTCAACAAAAAAGTTTGAATTTGATGGCACGGTGCGCGACTGGTTAGAGCGTCTGCCTCACAGTTCTGAGGACCGGGGTTCAATCCCTGGCCCCGCCTGTGTGGAGTTTGCATGTTCTCCCCGTGCCTGCGTGGGTTTTGAAGTTTGAATGAAGTTTGGATAAAGTTACAATATATGCCACACATACTAAATGCAAAAGAGATTTCTGGAAAGCAATTGTATCATCTAATCTCCGGGTACCCCGGTTTCCTCCCACATCCCAAAAGCATGCATGGTAGGTTAATTGAAGTCTCTAAATTGCCCCTAGGTGTGAATGGTTGTTTGCTTATGTGTGCCCTGCGATTGGCTGGCAACCGGTTCGGGGTGTACCCCGCCTCCTTCCCGAAGATAGCTGGGATAGGCTCCAGCACTCCCGCGACCCTTGTGAGGATAAGTGGCTTGGAAAATAGATGGAAGTTTGAATTTGCAAAAAATTTAGATTAAATCCTTAAACTCCTTCTTGAGAATTATCAAACAAACAACAACACTTTATTAATTCATAACAATAATTTATTAATTAACATTTAATATAGTTTGGACCGCTTTTATACACACATCTTCATGATGAAAATCATCACTCATGTCTCCACTTTATCTCTATACTCGGCTGACACAAGATTTTTATACTGTTTAGCGACTTTGGCTAAGAGGTTGACATATATTGAGCCAACTGAGAAGAGCGCAGCACTATTGAAACAAGTTGTATAAAAACAATGAAATGTCAAAACTAAACTGTGCCGCAAGTTGTAATACAACAGCAAAGCATCCTTGTGTAATTCAATTTTACAATACAAGACACATGGTGTTGCCAGTCACAAGTGTTTTTTCCCAGGGAAAACCCCACTGTGACACAACACAATGTCAAACACAGCAGCAGTGTCTCAAGGGATAGACCGCAGCAATTCAGAGTTTTAGGCGATTTAATACCAAAGATAATGCAACTGACTTTTGTTGTCCTTTGCTGCTGACAGACTTTTTAGATATCTGAGAGTAAGTACATAGATTTAATGCTCGCTTGTCAAACGTATTGTGTACACATTACAGCAACTCTGGGACTTGTCATGATTTAGACAGGATTGATTTTAATCTGCAGTCCCAGGCAAGCACACCAGCTCATAGACAGCAAAGCATCCTTTTAGCACCGGATGCTGCTGTCAGGTGCATCAAACAACCCTTTGATTAAGAGACTCATTACCCCGCCTCCCTGTATCACTCAAAGCGTATAATCAGTGGGTTACGCCGGTGAGAGAGAAAAAGACCACATTGTGTGTCGAAAGGCGTATCAGCCTGTGAACAAGAGAAAGCACACATTTCTGCAGTGAAAAAAAAAAAAGGACAAACTCCAACTGCAACGGACAATCAAAACTGCTGAAAGGATTGTCGGTACCCCCTACCCACCCTTGAGGACTTGCACGCTGCCAGAACTAAGACAAGCACGTGCAAAATCCTCTCAGACCCTCCACATCTTGGTCACCGGCTCTTCCGGCTTTTTCCTTCGGGTAGGCGCTACCGATCAATGCAAACTAGAACGAGCAGACATTCCAACAGCTTCTTAAACAGCTCACCTACAATTCCATTGCAACATGCTGCCAATTTCTTTTGTCTGAGTTTGTTGTCACATTTCTATCGGTCCAATTATACACACTCGTGCACTCACTGTAGTAGTCTCGCCACTATTTGCATATATGTTGTTGACCAATACTGGCCACTCATGCCAGAGTAGCATCTGCCCCATTTGGACACTGACTGGGGAGTATCTGCAACATTTGCACAACCAACATTGTCCCAGATTATCGCACTACTCGTCACTTTAAACTGCATACATTCCTTGAAGTATCGTTGCCCTTTGCACAATGGTCATTGCACCGGACTATTGCGAGATTAGTCATTCGAACTGCTCTATGTGTTAGAGGACTCTGCATCTTTTTGCACAATTGTCAAAAAAAAAAAAAAAAAAAAAAAACTACCGCCATTGCCAGATAACAAGCAACCCTTTATTGCTCAGTGACTGTTTTTCTCAATGTCTTTATGTCTCAAAAGTGTTGTCTGTTGTCGTACTAGAGCGAGTTCAATTACCGGAGACAAATTCCTTGTGTGTTTTTTGGACATACATTGCAAATAAAGATGATTCTGATTCTGATCAATGTTGCATAATTGGCTCTCGAGTAGATTAAATGAAGTACATCCTTTTCATCTTTTGTAAATCCATATATTGTATTTTCCTGTTCATTTGACTTTACAGTGAGTGGATACTCTTTTTGTCAATAATGAAGCAAGAATGCCATGTGCTAATCCTCGCAGGACAGTTTGTGACTGTACTTATGCAGCTAGTAGGAGTTCAAATCCATCCATCGATCCATCCATTTTCTGAGCCGCTTATCCTCACTAGGGTCGCGGGCGTGCTGGAGCCTATCCCAGCTATCATCGGGCAGGTGGCGGGGTACACCCTGAGTGCCTGCGTGGGTTTTCCCCCGGCAGTCCGGTTTCGTCCCACATCCCAAAAACACGCATGGTAGGTTGATTGAAGACTCTAAATTGCCCGTAGGTGTGAATGTGAGTGTGAATAGTTGTTTGTTTAAATGTGCCCTGCGATTGGCTGGCAACCAGTTCAGGGTGTACCCCGCCTCCTGCCCGTTGATAGCTGGGATAGGCTCCAGCACTACCACGACCCTAGTGAGGATAAGCGGCTCAGAAAATGGATGGAAGAATAGAATAAATCTGCAAAAATTTCAACAATTCTGTTTATTTCTATCAATATGGGGTACTATGTGTACATCAATGCAGAAAAAAAAAATTACTTAAATGATTTTAGCAAATGGCACCAATATAAAAAAAAAAGTGTGAAAATTTTAAGGGGGTCTGAATACTTTCCGTACCCACTGTACTCTGCGGTCGGCTTTGTTGCTGCCCCATTTGTATTTTTTTTTATTTTAGTAAACATAGTGTGTTATTTGAATCATGTGGGAATAACTATCAGATACATTTTGGTGGTAAAAGAATCAGCATTGAAGCAAAGCGCCTGCCTTATTATGTGGTACAAGACGGTGGCTTTCCTCGAAAAAAAAATGCTATGCAAAACTAAATATAGAATTCTATTTCAAACCTTTTTTAATAAAACATCTTCCAGCTGGTGCAATTGAAATTATTACTATACAGAAGTTTAAAATATTTGAATGAATGATTCAGGCTGCCTCATTAATTCCACTCCTTCAACATATCCAGAAATCCTCCCTTCACATGAACAACCCACCCACAGTAAATTATAACCTAAAACAAAACTAAAAACATGATAGGTAAATAAAAAATGAAGTTTGGATAAAGTTAAAATATATGCCACACATACTAAATGCAAAAGAGACTTCTGGAAAGCAATTGTATCATCTAATGCCGGTAATCTCCTGGTACTCCGGTTTCCTCCCACATCCCAAAAACATGCATGTTAGGTTAATTGAAGTCTCTAAATTGCCCCTAGGTGTGAATGGTTGTTTGTTTATGTGTGCCCTGCGATTGGCTCGGCACATATAGCAGAGTAGCAATAAAGGAAGGAGCGAATTCCGACAGAGGACGTGGGCTCCAGCCCGGCTTTCATTCACTCTGTGCCCCGCACGAGACGCTCTTTGCTCACGGGCATTTTGGTTACAATGACTATGTCTATTGTTGTAAAACAAAACACATGTATGCTTTTATATTTGCATGACTCGGCGTCGGCTGCCTCGAAGCACAAGAAGAAGCCGTGTTGTTGCGCAGCCATTTTTCCTGAGAGGAGTGGGGGTGTATCAACCACCAAGTGGGCAGGTACTTGAATAATTAATAACTACCGACATCACAAACACACAGAAATCTGATGCGGTCATTTTGCAAGCCTAATGCGTATATCGTCTTTTGCATTCAATTGACAAACCACATAGATGCCATTGCCAGCTTTCAAACTGACACCATTGTTACCACAGCAATCCATCCAGACAACTAAGTAAGGAACACTGATGTGAGGACTAGTGGTGCAACAGATCATCTTTGATCCGTGATGTGTACAGATCACTCGACACGGCTCACCACACACGTGGTCTGCGGATTGGTCCAATAGTGTGTGCATGCAGTGTGGAGTCAACTCCAAACCTCTCTGTCCATGCCCTGGAAGCATTAGGATGAAAAGATCCCACAGCCCACAACCAGCTAACATTGCAAATATAAACTAATGTCTACAGTTGCAGATATACTCTTGCGTAATAACGCAACTTATCCGTGACTAGTCCATATTGTTATTTTGAAAAATAAAATCTCACCGCATGAGCAGAGATGTGGCATGCGCATGAGAAGTGTGGAGGTGACTCCAACCTGCACGCATACCCAAAATAAGAAGTTTTGCATGTTCACATGAAGGCAGCATGTTAAATCCACACTCACCAGTCAAGCGCAGCAGTAGAGGGTAGTCATGACTAGCATAGTGGAGGAGTAGAGATACTTGAAAACCCTTGATACTGCGTCATGTACGTAAGTCGCATATAAGACAACCGCTTTTTATAGCGACACTTAAGCAGCACCTTATTAGAAAAGCTATTGGGATGACATGAGGCCAACGGAGTGTGGCCTCACCTCATGTCGTCTTTGAAGACATGAGGCCACACTCCGTTGTGCAAACGAAGGTATGAAATCCTATCGTGCACCCTCTTCAGTATGGTTGGGCATCGAAAATGGAGAACCGACTGGAACCAGGACTAAAGTTCCAGTTCTCCCGGAATCGTTCAAATTAAAACATTTCGGTTCACGGTTTCGATGCCTACAGTTCGCCAAACCCGAAGAACAAAGTGGCGAAAACCAACGAAGAAGAAGGCACACGAAGACGTGCTTGTGCCCAATGGCGGCGGCGAACAAAAGTGTCTTAACTGTGTTAAAATAAGACGCCTCAGTCCAATACTTGGAATAAAATTATATTGTGCAAAGGAGGCTTTCACGATGTGCAGAAGTCTGACGTACTCCCTCCGGCTCCAAGCCTCAGCCTACACCAAGCAGAACTTTAGTGAAGTCAAATTGGGCGTGTGAAACAACAAAATACGTCTATGCCAACATTGGGGCACCTAACAAGTTAAACGGTGGGCTGCACTCTTGCAATGATGGTTTTAAGCATTTACTTTAGTCTTCAAACCAAAGTAAGAGCCGATGACAGAAAAAAAAGCTTCACTTTGAGCTAAAACTTCACCAAAGGTCAAACTAGCAACTTTACATCACAATGAATTGGGACAAAATTCACATAAACGTTGTCTCACAGTATCACAAACACTAACTTTGTGCCTCATCGGTGAGTAGGTAAGGAAATCAACATTTATAGCATTTGGTTCCATTCATTCCTCTTTTTCTTGCTGTCTAGGTTTGCTTTAATTTTCAAAATTCACTGGTGTCGCGTGAAGTTACTTTTCGTGGCAAAATGCTTGGTTACGGTGCGTAACCTTCAAAATAAAAGGCTACAAGTTAAAAATAGGTAGTCAAGTTGAAACTTGCACATATAAACCATTTGACGTGATAAAATAGTCCCAAATTATGATTTTAACAAGGCTAAATTGAACTTTTAGCTGAAACATTAATTCATAAATATTAAGTCAATTGGTTTAGTTCCACACACAATGCCTTTAAGTTCATAGGTTTGATATTGATAACAGTTATAAAGAATCCCAAGTCAAATGTTCATTTTAGTCTATGTGGCGGGCTGCTAAGAAAATGGATGTTCATAATTTGGACACCCTTTACTTAAACCATGCAAACTTTTTTGACCCAGCCCCCTAAAAGAATCGGAATCGAGCATCGTTTGGAACTGGAATCGGGACCGGAATCACTCAAATTCAAACGATGCCCAACCCTTCTCTTCTGTGTGACGATTGAGCCAAGTCTTTATGAGCAAGAAAAGAAAAATAATTGTGAAATTATCCCGGGTATCGTCTGTGGGTGGACTTCCAGGGCAGTAGAAAGCTATTTCTATGACTGTTCATTACATCACACGGAGTGACAGAAGCAGCGACTGAGTAGAAGATCGAGAGACCCAATACTAATATACCAGTCACCACAGATAATGCAAAATTATAAACTCAGGTATACTTTGCCTTTTAAATTTCTTCTTTTTCAATGATGAGGACACACGCTAGTGCAGGAGTGTTACGCTATTCCTATTACTGTTCATTACATCACAGCGGAGTGACAGAAGCAGCGACTGAGTAGAAGATAGAGAGATCCAAGACTAATATCCTAGTCACCACAGATAATGCAAAATTATATTCAAGTATGCTTTGCCTTTTGAATTTCTTCTTTTTCAATGATGTGGACACAGGCCAGTGCAGGGGTGTCAAACCTATTTTTGTGGAAGGCCACGTTGTAGTTAGAAATCATATACAGTAAATGGTTAATCGCCTCATATTATTGCAGATGCACAACAAGTTGATGGAAAACAAATTTTGAAATCAGAAGTCAAGGATAAAGGTTGTTCAGTTACTGTAAAAACAAACAAACAAACAAAAAACAGGGGGATTGGTAACAAAAAATGCTTGCAATATTTTAACATTTATTACATTTGACAATTTGAAATGTTGGTACAGATTATAGCCAGAATCATGAAAGTTGATGCACATGATTTAATTTTGCGGGGCTTGAGTTTGACAACTGTGGGCTCGTGTTTCATTCACTCTCTGTGTTTAAAGGAAGGGGATACTCCTTAAATTGTACTCAGATGTTTTTCATTCATGTTCCATACATAAAAAGAGAAGCTATCATGCCTTATATTGTGCTTTAAGTTGTCATATACAACCCTATTTCCAACGAAGTTGGGACATTGTGTTAAACACGAATAAAAACAGAATACAATGATTTGCAAATCATGTTCAACCTATATTTAATTGAATATACTACAAAGACAATATATTTAATGTTCAAACTGATAAACTTTATTGTTTTTAGCAAATAATCATTACCTTAGAATTTTATGACTGCAACACGTTCCAAAACAGCTGGGACAGGTGGCAAAAAAGACTGAGGAATGCTCATCAAACACCTGTTTGGAACGTCCCACAGGTGGACAGGCTAATTGGGAACAGGTCAGTGCCATGATTGGGTATAAAAGGAGCTTCCCTGAATTGGTCAGTCATTCACAAGCAAAGATGGGGTGAGGTTCACCTCTTTGTGAACAAGTGCATGAGAAAATAGTCGAACAGTTTAAGGACAATGTTCCTCAACGTACAATTGCAAGGAATTTAGGGATTTCATCATCTACGCTACATAATATCATCAAAAGGTTCAGAGAATCTGGAGAAATCACTGCATGTAAGCGGCAAGGCAGAAAAACAACATTGAATGCCCGTGACCTTCGATCCCTCAGGCGGCACTGCATCAAACACCGACATTAATGTGTAAAGGATATCACCACATGGGCTCAGGAACACTTCAGAAAACCGAGGTCAGTAAATACAGTTCGGCGCGACATCCGTAAGTGCAACTTGAAACTCTGCTATGTAAAGCAAAAGCCATTTATCAACAACACCCAGAAACGCCGCTGGCTTCTCTGGGCCGAGCTCATCGAAGATGAACTGATGCAAATTGGAAAAGTGTTCTGTGGTCCGACGAGTCCACATTTCAAATTGTTTTTGGAAATTGTGGATGTCGCGTCCTCTGGAGCAAAGAGGAAAAGAACCATCCGGACTGTTATGGAAGCCAGCATCTGTGATGGTATGGGGCTGTGTTCGGGCCAATGGCATGGGTAACTTACACATTTGTGAAGGCACCATTAATGCTGAACGGTACATACAGGTTTTGGAGAAACATATGCTGCAACGTCTTTTTCATGGACGCCCCTGCTTATTTCAGCAAGACAATGTCAAACCACATTCTGCACGTGTTACAATAGTGTGGCTTCGTCGTAAAAGAGTGCGGGTACTAGACTGGCCTGCCCGCAGTTTATGTTTAACACAATGTCCCAACTTCATTGGAATTGGGGTTGTACATAAGAGCAATAAGCACACACTTTTGATATTACAAATCGTTATTTACAGTATGTATCCCACTTTACTTACCTTTGAAAACAAGTTTTCAGTCTACACGATACTAATTACGAAAACAAGCTAGCTCCACCCATAAAGACTTTAAAAGGACAAAAATTTCCCATGTCCCAACGTCATTGGAATAGGTGTGGTAATTTAAATGGCCATATTTGACATTTTAGTGAATGTTTTTTTTTAAATAAATACTAAATAATTTATTTAAGTGTTTTACAAAATAAAGGGAGGACAAAGTTCTTTTTTTTCTTTTTCCTTTCCTGTTTTTTTTTTTTTTTTTTTTTTTTGCTGATCCGAAAAATGATCCAATCCTTGACTTTTTTTTTTTATTCGTTGCACCCCTAGTGTCGAACCAACAAATCTGATATAGCGACTTGCAAATGACAGTGCAGACAGTCGAGTTTCAATACCCGATTTGATCCAAAAAGATCTGATTTGCCTGCCGTCTGAAAAAGGCCCTTAAGACACGCTTAAACACAGATTGCTGTGAGTGGAAAGACAATGTGACCAATATGTCCTGTGAACCTGCCACCAATTGTCATGAGAGGCCCCCTGCTTGCTGCTCTGCCCACACACTGTGGCCCAAAATACAGTCGGGTGTCATTTCCACGGGTTTCTTTGCATCACACGCTCTCCAGGGAGAGGAAGTGTTGCCTTAGCAACAGCTATCCCTCCTGATCGAGACTAAAATAAGTTCCAATAAAAACAATAATTCCAACATAGTTCTAAAATGAGACAGCAGGGACAGAAAAACATATCATGAAAAGTGCAATTTGGATGTTTATCTCTGCACTATTTCATGCCTATCAAAGTTTGACAGACATTCTCATTGATTTTCGCTATAAAACCAAAAAAAAAAAAAAAAAATCTCCCTTCAACATTTACAAAGGATGACAGAAGTGTTCTGATTTCCTGCTGAATTTCTCAATGTGTCATGCTGTGAGCTGAACCGCTGTAAGAAGGTCTTAATTCACACAGACTGACAGAGCGGAGGAATCCCAGCCGCAGACGAGTGACAGGCGAGAGTACTTGGAATAGTCCTATCAGTCTAAATCTAAACATTACTGCAGCCAGAGCAGAGAACTTCTCTCCTTAAAAAATCTGCTTCATGATCCTGTCCAAGGAAATGACAGGTACAGCAAAACAAATTTAACAAGTTGCTCAGCACCACCTTCACAGAAATAATTTCTATAATGATTGCAGTACTAATGTTCAAGGTTTATATTTTTATTCTTTAAAGTTCAACCTGCTCAAAAAACAGGTTCTTGAGGCCCCTACCCCAAAAAAACATTTACTATGGAACCTCTAAAATGAAATGCCCTGGCAGTTGTACAGTTTTTTGTCATGACACAACAAACGCGAAGTGGTAACGATGACTTCAAAGCAAAAATACTATCATATACAGTAGATAAGAATAGAGCAAACAAAAAACAGCAAAAGAAAATGCAGAATACAAGGAAACAGCTACCGTGAGTGATAACACATGAAACATACAACAAACATGCAACTGTAGGTGACAGAAATAAGACAGATGAAACATGAGACAGTTGGTTACATGAGTAAGACAAGAATGACAAATATGTCGCAGCTTTCAATCTAATGAAATCAAATGCGGAAATTTCCCAAAACATTGGATGAAGTCGTTGCACTTGTTTGACAGTAAGAAACAAGCGGCCAAAAGAATGAATCATCATTGAAAAGGTTTGTTGTCAATGCTGGGCAAATATTGCACATTATGCAACATTTCACTTTATTTACCTAATACAACATTCAAATGGTTTTACGGTTGTATCAACTTAATATTTGCTCCCTTTCCGTTTGCTAAAAAATGGCAACTGCTTGAGCTGTGTTCTTCCACTTTAACTGCCCTCCCCCTGTATGCACCCTTCCACACAAACAACCAAATCTATGTTCCTTCCCATACAATGCACACGGAAAAAACACTCACAAGCGCCCACACTGAACAGTGCCTCCCTCCAGTGAGACCAACACAACTACATGCAAGGCCACATCTACTTCACAAGCCCAACTCTCTTACACACATTAGTATGAGGTGTGTCACAAAAGCTACAGTATATTGCAAATCCAAACTGCAAATTTTCCCCTTCTATGTAAAGCCCCTGAAATCTAAGGCAATACCCCGGCCTTCGCTGCCATGCCTTCATGCACTCCTGGAAGGTTTCTTCTGGGATCCTCCACAGGTCCATCATCACGGCCATCTTGATGTCGTCCACATCAAAATGGGTCCCCTTCATGATCCGCTTAAATTTGGGAAAAGGGGGTGGGGGAAATCACATGGAGACAGGTCGGGTGAGTGGGGAGGTTGCTCAAGCACGTCCATGTAATTCTCAGCCAGGAATTGTCAGATACTCAGGGCATTGTCATGACGAAGCAGCAAGAGTTGTTCTGCCACAACTCTCACCACTTCTCGTGCAATGATCGAAATAAACGCAGCAGGAGCGAGCAACTGGTAAGAAGGCGCAGTGGAGGATATCCCCCAGGTCGAAGAATGTGATCAACATGACTTTGACTTTGTACTTCGACTGTCTTGCTTTCTTTAGCCTTAGCCAAGACGGACTATTCCACTGGATGCTCTTGTGTTTGGTTTCCAGGTCGTGACTCATCACTGATGATGACTCTCCCTAGCAAAAGTCTTGTCTCATTGGTCTCATCATCAGTCTGGTCATTTCTTGATGACCTGACACAGAAGATATGTATATAAAAGTGTGATCGAGGTCAGTTTCATAATCCAGGGTAATTACATTGAAGGGTATATCTTCACACTAATTTTGTCCTTTCACAAGGACAGTCAGGTAATTCTCTCCATCTTGTCAGTCCATACATAAGAAAATAAAGTGGTTTGGCTTCATTATAAAAGTTAATTTGTGAGTTAATGAGTCTACGGAATACTCAAGTTCAAGGTGTCAGACGAACATACAGTATCTTCATCTAGTGTGGTAAACTGGTAGAAGAGTTAGTCAAAATGTGTAAAATTGACTACTTACAATGTAGAGGTCAACTACACAAAAAACTTGCCCATTACACAAAGTCTTCCTTTCAAAGAGTTTTTTTTTTTTTTTAATTATCGTAAATATTTGGTGACACCAGAGCTGCTAACCTATAAAAATTCACTTCCAGAACAATTTGTCCATACTTGTCTTAAGTTCCATATTTTTAAAATTTTGTCAAGAACATTACAGTGGGACAGACAAAATGATAATCCTTAATAAATTATGGCTTCAATATTTGTCATTTTACTGTTGTTAATACATCGACTTTGAAATGGCGGATGCAGTTGCAGGTTGAATCAAAGTATCAGTGTATGTGATTGTGACGTGTCATCATCAAAAATATCTGTGTCTATGGATTATTTTGCCTCTGGCAATTCTGTCTATTAAAGTCTTTAGTCTATTAAATCAGATTACTCCCATGTCAAACATCATAATTAAAACAGCACTCTATTTTGCAAACAAACAAATAACATTGCCGATATATTGAACTGGACAGTTTATCAGAATCAGAATCAGAGCCAGAGATCTCAGAATCACAATCAATGACCATTGTGCAAAGGGCGCTGAGACTTCAAGGAGTGTATGCGGTTTAAAGTGACGAGTAGTGCGATCATGTCTGGACAATAGCTTTGGTTTCTATTTGGTGTATGTAATTCTTGTAAAATGTCTTCTCTTGCATGCTATTTATATTACATTTTTATATTTCCTATATTCACAAATGCTGCTGTAGCGTATATTGGTTTGGGTAAAAATTTAATTAATTTAGGAGAAAAGAATAAGCCGGAGGCGAGTTCGACTACATCTAGTCGGAACTTCTCAACCTCAAACACCAGCTCGGGCTCCTTCACTGCACCCGACCCCTATGGGCCCTCTCACAGGTGGTGGGACCCACATTACCCTAGCAAGACCTATGTGACAAGTGTATTGTTTCACAAAATCACTTATTTTGATGTTTTGCTACTACATGTAACGATAGCTTGGCAATTAGCATGGCTTTGACATCGTCTTCGCCTATCCACTCCTCGTCCTCCCTTTGTGTCACTTTGTGAAGGAGCATGGTAAGAAGTATAGCTTATTCATCGATGATCGGTGACTTACAATGCGTTGACACCGAACGCAAAAAGAATTTTCGCCTCATGGCATGGCAGCTGGGGGGCTTAGTAAAATAGCGCGCACCAAGCAGTTGTTTAATGTGGACGCTGGATTTTTCTTTTCCAATATCTGGATCAGTGTTACGGTCGTAACGGGTCAACGTTCAGTGATTTCGGGAACAAAATACGGACATTCCATAACATTTGGCAGCTCAGTGATACCCTGCAATTATTCTTAATGTTGGAAATTGTGTTAACAGTTCACAGAAAATAAATGATACTTTAGATTACAACTAATACTAGCCTCACCCACTTTAAAACGGTGGTCCAACAGAGGGCATTTATCCATTGTTCACAAAATACAAACAGGAGGATTACTACAGTAGACGTCCTCTCAAATGTCATCTGACTGGTGAAGATCCTTGACCAGAGTGCTTGTTTAAAAACTAGAGGTCAAACACTAAAACAATTACTCTTGGCAACTCATCAACCAGAAGCTGACAGAAATACAATTACCTCCAGGCAGCAGCAGACAAGTGAGCACAGAGATAGTGTTTTGTTTAACTCTGGATATACAGTATCAATGCTTGCAGTATAATTGCACCCTGGCGAGTGCACTCTAACCTGTGTTTAACAGGTACAGTAGCAGACATAGGGATGAGAGAGAGAGAGAGAGAGAGAGAGAGAGGGAGAGAGACAGAGAGAGAGAGATTGCCAAAGGCCTTGGAATGGAGCCATTTCACCAGGTGGAAGATAGAGCGAGATATGCAAAGGGTGTCAAGAGGAAAGAGATCTCCCTGCAGTCAAGGCTGGCAATACAACCACCTGACTACTCATTCCAGAGGGTTGTAACTAATTACTGTGGAGGATAGGCACAGATGAAGGGCCTAGTTTTTTTCAGGTTCGCAAACGGGTGCACACTTGATTTCAAGCAGGCCGTTTCGTCTCCTGTTTTTAAATCCTCTCTTAAAGCACGCCTTTTTTTTCTCTGGCTCTTACCTTAGTTTCAGATGTTGATTTTTATTTCCATCCCTCCATTTTCTGAGCCGCTTCTCCTCACTAGGGTCGCGGGCGTGCTGGAGCCTATCCCAGCTATCATTGGGTAGGAGGCGGGGTACACCCTGAACTGGTTGCCAGCCAATCGCAGGGCACATACAAACAAACAACCATTCGCACTCACATTCACACCTACGGGCAATTTAGAGTCTTCAATTAACATAGCATGCATGTTTTTGGGATGTGGGAGGAAACCGGAGTGCCCGGAGAAAACCCACGCAGGCACGGGGAGAACATGCAAACTCCACACAGGCGGGACCGGGGATTGAACCCTGGTCCTCAGAACTGTGAGGCTGACGCTCTAACCAGTCGCCCGCCGTGCCGCTGATTTGTATTTATTATTTTTAATTGTTTTTTTTTTTATATTGTTTTCTACTATTTTTACATTTTTGTATTCTTAATTTTATTTTCTTATCGGTTTTGTATTTGTCTTACAGTATATCCCTGGTATTTTATCTATTCACATATATTGTTCCTTGATGTGCTTTTATTTTCTTGATTTATGTTATGCTCTTTTAAGCACTTCGGTCAACTGTGTTATTCTCAAAGACCTTTATAAATAAAGCTGAATCGGATTGGATTGCTTGCATCTGCTGATCTACAAATGGGGAGCAACCAGGATTGTGTCGGCCAAACATACTAAATTGCAGCGCAGTTCATTTTGCGTATTGCGCAGGGAGTATATACAAATGGATTACTTTAGCACACACAATGTGATTCATCAAACCTGAGACAAACTGCGCGGGCTAATTGTGCCTCCTTAAATAGAGATTCTGAAAGGCAGGTGCAAACCAGCTTGCAAAGCAGTGTTAGCGTAGCACAAGCAAAATGAGAGGTGGCGGGGGAGAGCTTTTCTAAAAACAATTTAAATGACATAAGAAGTTATCTGGACATATCTATTCAGAAATGCAATTTTGGAGCTTCTGAACAATCAAGGCTGACTTGAACCAGTCACAAGAGGGAGTCATGCCATATCACCTGAACCAAAACTCCTTTGAATGCTGCATTGCCTTGCATCTGGGTCATTTTAGCACACTGTGACAATTGGTACTGGCCTCTCCCAGAACTGTTATCCAGTTGTGCTGTCCCAAATTTTAAACGGAATATTACACAGGATGGGGATCCAACTGCCATGCACGAGACAAGTTCAATCAAACAAAACATGGCTTTTATGTGGTTGCTGGCTTCCCCAAAATGAATGGAGACATTCAGTAACTCAGTGAGATGCTTGTCTTTTCCCGACACTTCCAAATCCAACACTTCAAACTTCATCTTGCACTTGTGGTGCTCTCCCCGATGTTTCATGGTGAAAACCATCAGCACCAATCAAAGCAAAAACTCTCCATTTAAATATGGCAGTTTCCACTACTTTTACACCTACTGCCAACACAAGCACATGCAATTTGCTACAGTGAGTGAACATGAAATTTAGCGCCTGCGATTTGTGATCTTGGTAAAATATTTTAATCTAGTAAATCACATATCCTCATATGACATGCAGTACCATGACAATTACTTGGTAAAAATGTCACAAAATGGTAGCAACACAATTATATATAAAAAAAAAAAAAGAATTGACAATGTCATTTTAACAAGGTATTTTTTTTTAACATTACCAAATAAAGTCATTCCTAATTCGCTGCATGAAAAGCATCATTTGCATTAAGTAGTCACCACACACTTCAAATTGCCACATTTTCATGCTTATCTGTATTCAATAAACACCTGGCAAGGCACATGCACAAGTCTGTATATTCTCCACATTTACATACACGAAGTGAATAAATTAATAAACATTTAAAACACTTACGGGACAGCATTCAAACATGATAGTTAAACCCATATACAGAAATGACATTTGTTTATACTGTATGATTAATGAAGTGTTCTTAATTTTTGATTGGAGAAATGTTATTGTTATTTGGGTATGTTTCAAAGACTGGATTCACAACAGACTATATAGCCTGTGGGGAAAGTGGCAAGTTTAAAGATCTTGTATGGAAAAAAACAAAAACAAAAAAACAAACGTTTGTAATATGTTCGTATTCCATTCAGTTCATTGGCTGATTTTAAGTATAATTGTCTATATTAAAGTTTAGACCATAAATATGATGCCCAACACTTAGTCATTTCAAACTGATTTTACATTACCCCCCAAAAATAAACAGTTTACAGATTATTTGATTTTAAAAAAAAAATGTAATAGAAGTTTGTGTGTACATGCACATGTGGGGAAGACTCTCTCTAACTTCCACTTACAACCCAGGCTAAGCTTAGTTCCTACCCGACAAACAAAGATGTTAGTCCCTCTGTCGAGATGTATCACTTCAACATACTTCCTTGACACCAATTACTACTTTCCTATTAGCCAGGGCTTTGACGCTATCTTGTGGCAAATAGAAAGACCATAAATAAGTGAAGAGGGGAGTTTTTCAACAATACTTTACTTTAGCACACCAGTATCAGAAACCCAATAGGTCTAAATAATGTCTCTGAGAATCAGAGTATGGCCTTTAATTTGGCACTTATGCTTGCTATTCTTAATCTTAAAGGTGAAATAAGGATGTTCAATTGTTACTATGAGGTGCATTTTTGCTGACAGCAATTTGCTGCACAAAATCTTCCTGCTTCTTGCTATGTTTCGCATGCTACATGTGTGCCTGCTTCCACTCAGAATCCCAGAGCTGCGCACCTCCCATCACCCAGCCTTCCCCGTAATGAGGAGTGATCCATTCCCCTCCCGTGGAGGAAAGACGTGTTTATACAGCTCCTGCTCACAGGCAGCAAGAAGAGAAAAACTGATTACAGAGGCACTCTGGTCAAATGTCAACACGACGCTGCACAAGTACAGACACACATCAAACGCTGCGGCAAGAGTGTGAGCAGACGGCTAGTGCTTAGTGAAACAGCTAAAAGCAAACAAACCTTTGAGTTTACAAATAGAGGAATTTCCACTGTTGTGGACCTTGCAAAACCCCAAGAGATGATTGAGTGCACTTTACTTTGGTACTTTGGACTGAGCTAAATTAACTTATATCACGACAAAGCACCGAAAAATTGACCACAAGGGAAAGAAATGAACCATGTGCCGAATCACCATGTGGCCGCCTGATGAAGCCCTGAACAAGAGGGCAGCAGGTTTGTTGCAGGAACAGCTATTCATTACAAGAACCCCCTCCACATCTGAGAAAATTAAGAGCAAGGGGCTAACTGTGATTCAGCTTGCTGAAAAGACAGAAAACCAGCACAGACAGCAATGTGCAGCCCCTGTGAAGCTATAACTGAGAAGCAGTGAAGAGGATTGTTTGAAAACCGCAACCTGTGCCAAGCAAAAATAAAATTATTTCTTGATGCAATAGCAACAGAAAACATCTTAGATTGCAAAAAATCAATATAGAAGTTATTTAAATTGTGATCAAAAAAGAAATGACTGGAAAACCATCTTCAATTTTTTTAAATATATATATATGACGCCCCCCCCCCCCCCGCCCTCCCTCCCCAACACACCATCATGTGTAAACACTAAAAGACACACTTTTCTTAAGACAGGAAGTGCACATGCAAAAGTGCATTAGATTCATTGGTGGAATGGTGAAATACAGGGCTGTTTTTTGTGTGCCTCCCAAGATAATGAGCTTGACGACGACAGCCAAGTGCACATTTACTGTGACCAGCGGAGAAACATTACAACCTCATATTTTCAACCCAAATATAGTGTAGAGTATTACAAATACACTTTTAAATATGACCTGGAATACAAGAAGCTGGTGCACATGGTAAGGAAATGTATTCAGTAATTTGCGCACGTAAACGGATTATTTTAACGTGTGCATGCCGAAAAGTCAAAAATCAAAGATGCAAAACAAAATAAATAAAGACACAAGGGTACGACCAAATCATGTGCTGATGTGGCCAACGGAAAACGGTGGTTGCACCATTGCTACCAATGGAAAAGTTAATGCAGAGTCCTGTGAAGTGGAGTCACTTCAGGGTGACTACAATAATAGCAACTAAACAACACTTCTGGGCCCTACAAAATTATCCTCGGGGCACACTGGAGAGTTGGACCACCTGCTGTTGATGCAGTGTGATTCAGACTGCTCAGCCCTACGTACAGTAATACATCGGCTTTACATGATCAGGATTTTTGGGGCCGATCAGCGAGTTCAAAAAAACAATAACCGATCACCAATCCGATCACATGATAGAGGAATGTGTCTTTTTAAATTACCTGTTCATTTACTATATATGTACTTGTGAACCTAATTGCTCAAAAAATTCTATTTACAATAGATATTGTATCTTTGTTCCTCTATTTATGCCAGTGAGGCAGACAGAACAAATCAATGGTCTTCTATTAGATGGCAGGAAGTAAATACAGTAATTAATGTATCCACTTTTTGTGAAATTTTTGTCTGTTGGTGTGCTGTGAGATTTTTCAGTAATAAAATATGTTCCTTGGCTTCATAAGGTTGGAAATCACTGCTCTTGTCAGATCGTGTATTCTAATCAGTCAGGTCAAACCAACATTACAACATGACAGAAATAATGGGTGCTAACTTACTGTAATTAAATAACTTTATTTTTAATTAAATTACTTCACCCACACCGAAACTTTAGAGCATGATTCGACAGAACGGCAGCTTGTTTACATCCAACCGTTTGTGCTAGCAGTAGCTTGCTAGGCTACATAACGTTTTGTTGCCTGCTTGCGAGTCGTATCGTATTAAAAGTATGTGAACATACCTCAAGCAAGCCTTAAATGAACGTCCTCTCCTCTCCTGAGCACTGGTGACCACCAACACACGTTTTTCCCCATTTTGTTCTTACAAACACACGGAATGATCCACTCTTGTTGTCGTTGCCACGGTAACGAGTGTTTCTGGTCGCATTTGAGTTGACAAGATAAAGCCCACTGATCGTAAAAAATGAGATGCGATGGTATCGGAATACAAGGTTTTATTGCAGTAGTCTGACATAGTGCAAGCGTGAAAGAGCAAATTTGTCTTGTAGTCTGATCCGGCCATTACGTGTTGTATGTCTCAGATGTGACACACCGCAGACAGGTTTTTTTTGTTTTCATTTTTAAATAATAATATAATATGTCAAAAGACACGCGACAAGGCTAAAAATAAACTAGCTTTTGGACTCAAATATACTGTGCACGATGGCGACGTGGAAGTAAATGTCTTTTGCAGAGCCAATCTTCGCGAATTATGACATTAAAGCCGATCAGCATAAAATGCTAATTATCGTTCGATACCGATAAGGCCGATAAAATTGGTGTAAAGTCTAGTAATATATGGACAAGTCTTGACATGTACATTCGAATTAACTGATTGATGAATCAGGGGTTGAGCTACACCCGAGTTCACCCTAAATCTTAATTATACTTCTTTCAGTAAAAATAAATTGTGGACAATTATAAAGAGCAATTCTCTTTCTCAATTGCAATCCTGCACACATATGGACAGCGAATTGAGTGAGTTAGTACATAGGGTAAAAAAGTAAGAAACATCATTAGTAGGGTTGGGCATCGTTCCGGTTCCGGTTCTTTATTTTGATTCT
Organism: Phycodurus eques; assembly: GCF_024500275.1. NCBI lineage: Eukaryota > Metazoa > Chordata > Actinopteri > Syngnathiformes > Syngnathidae > Phycodurus > Phycodurus eques. Next base: position 28,430,823 of record NC_084527.1, read on the forward strand.
GGTTCCAAACGATTCTCGATTCAGATTGTTTTAGGAGGCTGGGTCAAAAAGGTTTGCATGGTTTAAATAAAGGGTGTCCAAATTATGAACGTCCATTTTCTTAGCAGCCCGCAACATAGATTAAAATGAACATTTGACTCTGGCTTCTATAACCAGTAACACTATCAAACCGATGAAATACAAGGCAAGTGTGTGGAACTAACCCAATTGACTTAATATTCATTAATTAATATTTCAGCTAAAAGTTAAATATAGCATTGTTACAGTCGTTATTTATCACGTCAAATGGTTTATATGTGCAAGTTTTAACTTGACTTCCTGTTTTAAGCTTGTAGCCTTTATTTTGAAGGGTACACACAGCACCACTCAGCATTTTGGCACAAAAAGTAACTTCACACGGCACCAGTAATTTTATTTATTTATTTTTTTAATGGATGGAACCAAATGCTATAAAATGATTCCTATCCTTACCCACTGATGAGGCGCAAGGTTAGTGTTTGTGATACTGTGAGACGTTTATGTGGATTTTGTCCCAATTCATTGTGATGTAACTCAATGTTAAGCTTTTTTTTTTTGTCATTGGCTCTTACGTTGGTTTGAACGCTAAAAGCCATCAGTGCAAAAGTGCAACCAATCGTTTACCTTGTTAGCTGTCTCAATGTTGGCATAGACGTATTTTATTGTTTCACTCACCCAATTGACTGAGAGTTGACCTCCCAGAACCTCCACGCGGTGTAGGCTGAGGCTCGGAGCGCATCAGACGCTACATATTGTGAAAGCCTCCTTTGCACAATATAATCTTATTCCAAGTGTTGCACTGAGACGACTGGTCATTAATTTTTACAAAATTAAGAACACGTTTTTTTCGCCGCCAACGCCATTGGGCACAAGTACGTCGTCGTGCTTGTTCTTCTTCGTTGGTTTTTGCCGCTTCTTCGTTGGTTTGCACTGGCCGGAGGACTAGGCATCGAAATGTTTAAATTTGAACAATTCCAGGAGAACCGGAATGTTAGTCCTGGTTACAATCGGTTCTCGATTCTCGATGCCCAACCCTAGTCATTACCCATGCATTACTTCACGTTTGTTTGCATTTGGTAGGCACGGTGGATGACTGGTTAGCATATCTGCCTCAGAGTTCTGAGGACTGGGGTTCAAATCCCGGGCCTGCCTGTGTAGAATTTGCATATTCTCTCCGTGCCTGCGTGGGTTTTGTCCTGGCACTCCGGTTTACTCCCAGAGCCCAAAAACATGTGTGGTAGGTTGATTGAAGACTAAGTTGCCCATAGGTGTGAATGTTGTTTATATGTGCCCTGCGATTGGCTGGCGACCAGTGCAGGGTGTACCTCTTTCCCGAAGATAGCTAGGATAGGCGCCAGCATACCTGAGACCATAGTGAGGAAAATCGGGACAGAAAATTGATGGATGGATGTTTGCATTTGCCTGATTGACTGTGTCAAGAGTGTGTTCATTTTGACATGCCTATTTCTCATCAAGAAACAGGAAGCTGTACGTACTACTTAGTTTTTGTTTTATCAAATCCAGATATTGACTGTGAGGCAGAGGCACTAACCACACTTTCCACCAACTTTTAAGTGAAACAAAATTACCCTATGATATTTTTTGCCATCAAAAACTAAAATTCAAATATTATTTATGGGAATAAATATTACTGAAATAATATTTAGGGGCAGTGGGCAACTACTACACAATGAAAACTAACTCTCCGATTAAATAAGCATTAATTTTTCCCATCCATGATCACATAAGTTTTGTGTAATGCCACTTTCCTCGTATTAAGCACTTTAACTCCACCTTTATATGGAGGAGTTACAAAGCACATTGATCCTCATGGATTAAGTACTGATGCTTTTTTAGGCAGACAGGCTTAGGCTGACAAACACCCACTCGCTAACACTGATTTTTATACCAAATCTATCATCACAAGCTGTGATGCAGTGTCCCATAATTTTTCAGCCTCGGCTAGAATTTGCATTGTGTTTGTCCGAGCAGAATGTAAAAGCCAGACTCCTGTAGCTATTGTGTCCAGGTGTCCAAACAATGTTGCCCATATTGAGATATAGAGCATGTGGGTTTGATAAGATTTGCAATTGCAAAGAGATCATTGTTTGGACAGACAAATTACTACTCGACTTCAGTCAATACATGCCACATCTAGTGTTTCAAGACATTCTGCTGACATCTAAGGAGGAAACGAAAGAGAGGCATGAGGACAACAGAAGCATGGCAGTGTGAAGGTTTGCAGGAGTCAGCCCAACTATAGCTGGTGTGATCAGATGCCAGATCACGGACAAATTAGGCACAGTGACAGATCTATTTCCCCTGCTGCCTGCAGCCAGCTGTCACTGCAGATAAACACAATGCCTTTGCTCCTCAACAACAGGATGCTGTAATCTGAAATTGACAGCTGACTCTTCCCCGCAGCTCCAAGGGGAGCAAGTGGAAAAAAATATTGGAGTCAATTGACAGAGATAAACAAATTATCATTTGGATGAATCAAAATGCGTAGAATAATAGAAAAAGAGAACACATTGCAGTATGTACAATAAGAAAAATAGGAGAACATGAGGGTGAGAAAAGCAGTAGCTTTGACAGTATAGTGTATAACAAAATAAAAGCAGGTATACTATAATTAAAACAATATTTTAACTGAGGAACAGATGCCCAGGTAGATGGATGGATGGAACTTTCCTCGCATAACTACAGTATTTTGGACAATTCTCTGCTACCAATTTTGTGGGAACACTTTGGGAAAAGGTCATTTTTCTGTTACATCATGATTGTGTTTCAGTGGACAGAGCAAGGTCCATAAAGAAATGGCTGGATGAGTTCAATGTGGAAGAACTGGAGATAAAACATCAATGACCTCAGACCCAACAAATGTTCATCTGGAAGGAGGGACACAAATTTCCACAGACACACACACACTCCAAAATATTGTACAGAGCAGGAGATCAGCAAACTGAGTCTTAGTCGGACACGCACGTTACATACACACAGTGAAAGCTTGAAGCTGCCATGTGTCACGGCCTCCCAAAACAGGCCCAGGTCTCAGCTGAACTGGATTTGTGTCTCTTAACTCAATAAAAAATTTTATAGCCACTATGGAAACACAGACACACACACACATGCAAAGATTTGACTTCAAAGAGTAGATCTATCCATTTTCTGTACCGCTTTATCCTCACAAGGGTCGCTGGTGTGCTGGAGCCTATCGCAGCTATCTTCGGGCGAGAGGCGGGGTACAATCGCTAGCCAATCACAGGGCACATATAAATAAACAACCATTCGCGCGTACACATTAAATTTAGAGTCTTCAATCAACCAACCATGCATGTTTTTGGGATGTGGGAGGAAACCGGAGTACCTGGAGAAAACCCACGCAGGTACAGGGAGAACATGCAAACTCCACACAGGCGAGGCCGGGATTAGAACCCCGGTCATCAGAACTGTGAGGCAGGTGTGCTAACCAGTCGCCCACCGTGCCGCACAATGTGTAGAAAATTAAGTAAACAATATACTGTATCTTGACTGGCTCTCTGGTACTGCACAGTACCTCATCCATTGTGACCCTATCAGAACCTCTTAATAACATCAAGGCATGGACTTTAAAAGGTCCACTCCCATCATACCTATTGGCTTAATATTCAAACCACTGTATGAACCTGGCCCAGACAATTCTGTCCCCATTTTTCAGCAAAGTAACACCTCATTGTGTTCCCATTTTTTCCACCAGAGCAATTTAACCCCACCTTCTAGACCCAAAGCCACTGTCGCAGTGAGGGAAGTTCATCCATTCATGAAAATCTGCTTCTTGCATTATTAATATCTATATAACTGACCCTTAAAAGACTGCTGCTGGAGAGTCAACCCACAAATCAATGGAGAACAGTTGGAAATAAATCAGACTGAGCACCTTTGGAAACAGAAATCCCTTTTCCATATTGTACTTTCCTGTGTAGAATTTAGAGCACAGCCTGGGTGGTTTTTGCCACAAAAGAAGCAAGTGCAGGAAATGTTTCTTTCTTAGGAAAGTAATTCCCGTAGGAATTGGGGCACATGTCAAGACCCTCCTTTTGGTGAATTTAGCTTTTATAAAAATAAATATATATATTTTTTAACTTTCATTTTATTTTCATTGTTCCTATCACTATCCCAGCTATCTTCGGGCGAGAGGTGGGGTACACCCTGAACTGGTCGCCAGCCATCACAGGGCACATAGAAACAAACAACCATTCGCACTCACATTCACACCTGCAGGCAATTTAAAGTCTTCAATCAACCTACGACGCATGTGTTCTTCATTTATGAATTTTTTGCCCGTTAATGTCAGACGCTGGATCTGTTTCCCCTAAATATCCGGAACAATCGGTGTTACGGCCGTAGCGAGTCAGCGTTCAGTATAACTGGGCATGAAAAGAAATTATTTCAACTTCATGTCTGGACTTTTACCTACTCAATACTACAGTCCATTTAAATACTGGTAGACCACACAAATGACTGAGTATACTTTTTTTGCATGGAATTTCTTTTCTCCTGAACCTATTATAAACTGTCCAAACAACATATAGAGCTAAAAAGAGAAATGTGTCCTGGTTTTCACACGTCATGAGTGTATTATCCTGTATTTTTTCACATCGTAATATGTATCGGTTTAAAAAAAAAAGTTGCAAAGTCAATTTTTTTCCCAATATCGTGCAGCCCTATCATTTACTGTTCAGTTAGTACTGTTGTGCTGAAGACCACACTATCCAAAATCAAGACTTGCCCGAGAGCAGAAATCACTAAGATCAAGACAAGACCAAGACTTGGCAGCTGAGAAAGAGTCAGGAAAAAGACAAGCCAAGACCGAGACAGGACCAAGACCACATAAATCCATTTTAAAAAAACATCACAAGGATGAACAGTTAAAGAGGAATTCTCTCATTAATTGGAATTGCCTTTTAAATAAATTTGCCAGCCAAAAACACGGCGGATGCAACTCTTTAAAAGCACATGCAAAAAAAAATCTAATCTTGAAAATAAAATCTAATTCTTATAAAAAAATAAACGAATGTATTTAAAATGAAGAGTTAAGGAGGAGCTTCGTTCCATTAAACAAACATAAGAGACTGCAGCGTCCGTCAGCGGTAACACCGCAAAGGTTGCAGTCATTGTGGCTGTGATGGGGGGTTAGTAACACATGAACTGAAGGTATTTATTGTTTTATCAAGTGCTTCTCCTTAGTATCATATTAAGTTGAAGAATAGCAGATCAGTGCTGGTTTCGACCCGTCTTGACGGAGAGTCCGTGACTGAGACGAGACCAAGACCTTCAAAATGGTCTTGAGCGTTACAAAACTGTTAGTTAGCCTGGACTCACTAACCCTGACTTCACCTGACTTTTTGAAATGTGGATGAAAAACAGCGTAGGCAGGGTCTGACGTTAAGCCTTTTTGAGTGGTGGCCCTGTCAGAACCTGTTCTGGCCCTGTATATTCATGATATAATACGTCGTTTTAGTGATTATTTCATATTTAGCGTCTTCATACTGTATTATTTAAATCCCTTTAAGAAATTATTAGAACAACTACATTCATGGCAATGACTCTGTACTAACCTCATGAAAATTAAGGCATTCCAATTGCACAAATAAATAATAATGCTTTAAAGAATAAATAAATTACATAATTATTAAAATGTTTACTTAGCAATGAAATTCCAACAATGTTTTATGTTGTATCTTGCATAACAAGGGGTGTTCTGATTCCGGTACCAATAATCCATAAGTGAGATCTGCCGATCACTGCCGATACGGATCATATAGATTAGCTGTACATTTTTCAATTTATAGTATTTATGGTGAATACTATTGGCAATATGATCTCACAAGTTGGTTTGGGTTTGCTTCCCACCTCTTGCGCACCTGTGCAATGTGAAGGGGGAAGGATGCTAGACTAGGGCTGTGCGGTTACGGAAAAATAATAATAATAGTAATAATGATTGATAGTCAAATCATGATTAAAAAGCAAGATTATTAACTTATTTCAAAACTTTGTATTTATCTACCAGAATCATAATCAACCTACCAAAACTAAACTTTTAACTATAACTCCAAAGAACAACTCGGTTTTCACAGAGTTTGAAGAATATATGCCTGAGTGTTGATATATTGCCTGTTTGTGTGTTTATACACCATTTGTGTACCAATATTCCTTATATTGAGAGATATAAGTGCCCCGAGTTCAATGCTAATCTTCGTTAGCTTGTCAATGGTGTTTTTCATTCATTGTGAGTTAGCTTTGAGCTAGCAATTTTTCTCAACAAAAACGAAGAAAGACAAAGTCTGTGATGTATTTGAACATTCAATAAGTGTAATTCTTTTACATGTTTAGTTTTAGAGTGAATTTCAACGAGAGTCAATAGAGCAAACAACATTCACTTTTACTGCTTGCTACTATGTTAGCACCTTAGCAACCTGTTGTGATCACGTGGGATCTGCACGCCATCTGGGCACTGCTAGATAAAAGTGCTGGAGCAGACTGATTTTATAAGAGTGGTAATATTACAGATTTCAGATCCAGTTTGATCCGATTTCATACTAATCTTTGTGCTAAATTCGGACCGATTTCCGACCTTGAAGATAGGATCCGGACACACCAATCAAGGAGGGCAGATTAACATTCTACAGGCTACAAAGGACGAGCTGCTGTATGAAGTGTTAGCGTCGGTTATTGTCATGACGCTAACCCAAATTATCCAGTCAGAGGGTGCTGGTCCCATTTGCTCTTTGCGTCATCACAACATCCTGTCTTGGACAGGAAGTCAATCCATCTATTTTCCATACGGCTTATCCTCACTAGGCTCGTGGGCGTGCTGGAGCCGGGTAGAGGCAGGGTACACCCTGAACTGGTCGGCAGCCATCGGGGAAAAAAAAATGCAAAATCCACATAGAGATAGGAAACGGTGATTGTATTCTATGTAGTGTAAACCCAGCTTTAGTGTTTCACTCAGTAAAGTAACCTTGACAAAATAAGTCACAAGTCCTCATGCAATGGTCTAAAAACATTTTTAAATGTCATCAGTCAATTTTAGCTTGCGCCGGAGATTTAAAAAATATATATATGTATTTATTTTTTAGAAGTACAACAATAAGACATAATGGGGTACATGAGCATAGATTACACCAAATAGACATTATTCGTGTCATTTAGGCCTAATGTATTGTACAATTATTTTATTGCGTGTCATTAGATTGTAGAGATGTATCTATTGTCATGAAAATTGTGTCGATATACTGTATGATGTAAAATTCACACTGGTATTTCAACATGCAATGCATAATAAAAGTCAATACTATAAATCCTAATTATTTGTTACCACAGCTTAATTGTGCCAGTAATTTATGAGGCACACAAATGACAATCAAAACAAATTGTCTTGTCAGCTTGGAGAGTACTACAATGTCTGCTCTTTTAGAAGCAAAATCAGTATAGAAGTCTAGAAGCAGTTGACATTAGTATGACATTTACCTCTCGTCATAACACTGCAGCGTCTTAAGCAAACACTCCTCTATCCTCCAGACTCATTCCCTGTAAATGTTATCATCTTTCTACTGTAGAAGTGATATATATACACATGATAGCTTTCCATCTTTTCTTCAGAGTGTTGATGTAAAAAAACAGCTGCATTACTAGAAGCTGGGGTGTCTGACGTGGTTGTATTGGGCTGAGCATAGTTTATAGAAAATATACAGTACATTAAATCCAGTTAGATACCAACAAGACTCACGAGTGCTGTGAGAGAGTGTAAAATGGGAAAATAGAAACACATTAACAATTACAATTACAACATTCAAATTGAAGATACAATCTTAAACTTATCTAAATCTTAAAATTAATAATTCTAGACAATATCAACATCACAGAGAGCAGAATTAATTTCAGCCTGATTCACAGGGCACTTCATTAGGTACCTTCAGATGTAAAAAGATGATAATGCTCAGTTTCAATTGAAAATTAACAGTTACTGTAGTTGTAATCTGCAGAATAGTAGAACACTGGTGAGAGGGTTTGCTAATATGATTTTTCTCCAGTACAGGTGTAAAATATACAGCAGTAAACAAAATAACAGTAACAGCGCCCAACATGATTCGCAGCAGTTCCACACCACTGCAAACTACAAATACAAGAATTTGGTCAGTAAGATTATATTAAGTAAGTACCCCTACCAAAGCAATCATTTAACACAGTGGGAAAGAACTCTAATTAATAGGCTTTACATGATCAGGATTTTGGGGGCCAATCACCGATCAGCAAGTTTCAAAAACTGAAAAACGATCACCGATCCGATCACAAGATGGACCAATGTGTCTATTTAAATGACTTGTTCATTTACTGTATATACTTGTGTACTGTATACTGAATATCTTCTCTAGTCCAGTGAGGCCCAACCAGTGTGCCGTGGCACATTAGTCTGCCATGAGCAATCTTGAGCAGGTGTACTGTGGGAAATTATAAGATTTTACTTAATTGCTCAAAGAATTATTCATTTACAAGAAATAATGCATCTGTTACTCTATTTATGCCAGTGAGGCATAGTGACAGAAAAAAAAAATACTCTTCTATTAGATGGCAGGAAGTACATACAGTAATTACTGCGTATATACTTTTTTTGACATGTTTGTTTGTTGGTGCGCTGTGAGATGTTCCAATTGTAAAATATGTGCCTTCGCTCCATAAAGCTTGGAAATCACTGCTCTAGTCAGGTCATGTATTCTAATCAGTCAGGTCAAACCAACATTACAACAAGAAATAATGGGAGCTAACTTACAGTAATTGAATTACTTTACTGTGATTAAATTACTTCACACACACCGAAACCTTAGAGCACGATTCGACATAACGCCGGGATGTTTATGCACAACCGTTAGTGCTAGCACTAGCTTGCTAGGCTACATAATGTTTTGTTTATTAAAAGTATGTGAACATACCTCAAGTAAGCCTTAAATGAGCGTAAAATCCAGAGCACCAGTGACCGCCAAAACACGTTTTTCCCCATTTTGTTCTTATAATACACGCGTTGTGATGTCGTCGCCATTGTAACGAGTGTATCCGGTCGCGTTTGAGTTGACAAGATAAAGCCCCGTGATTGTAAAAGACGGGATGCGGTGGTATCGGAATACAAGATTTTATTGCAGTAGTCTGACATAGTGCAATTGTGAAAGACCAAATTTGTCTTGTAGTCTGATCCAGGCATTACGTGTTGTCTGTCCCACATTGCCGACATGTTTGTTTTTTAAAAACTTTATTGGATGTCAGCTAGTACGGATTGGATGTCAGCTTGTACGCCAAAAGACACACGTACGCCAAAAGACACACGACAAGGCTAAATATAAACTAGTTTTTGGATTCAAATATACTGTATACACGATGGTGACGTGGAGTAAATGTCTTTTGCGGAGTAAATGTCTTTTGCAGAGCCGATCAGTGACGTCATTGATCGGATCGGCGAATTCTGACATTAAAGCCGATCAGCATAAAATGCTAATTATGGGCCAATACCGATCAAGCCGATAAGATCGGTTTAAAGTCTACTAATTAATGTGTAAGTGTAAAACAGTAAAAATGTAAGATTAATTTATAGGCAGATGAGGAGGAGTTAGTGGAGCTCAAAACACACACGATGAGACAGAGAATATTTGATACAGTAAAAAGATGTTCAAGGTAGACATGAGCCCAGACACCATCATGCGTACGTGTGTGCATGTTATGGATCTGTTGGGGCATTTAGTTCCCATGCATGGTTTATACAGTGGGGCAAAAAAATATTTAGTCAGCCACCAATTGTGCAAGTTCTCCAACTTAAAAAGATGAGAGCGGCCTGTAATTTTCATCATAGACAAAATGACAAGGGAAAAAAAACAAATCCAGAAAATCACATTGTGGTGAAAAAAAAATTATGGTGAAAAATAAGTATTTGGTCAATAACAAACATTAATCTTAATACTTTGTTATATACTCTTTGTTGGCAATGACTGAGGTCAAATGGTTTCTGTCAGTCTTCACACGATTTTCACACACTCTTGCTGGAATTTTGGACCATTCCTCCATGCAGATCTCCTCTAGAGCAGTGATGTTTTGGGGCTGTCGCTGGGCAACACAGACTTTCAACTCCCTCTATGGGGTTGAGATCTGGAGACTGGCTAGGCCACTCCAGGACCTTGAAATGCTTCTTACGAAGCCACTTCTTCATTGCCCGGGCGGTCTGTTTGGGATCATTGTCATGCTGAAAGACCCAGTGCCCTTGCTGATGGAAGGAGGTTTTCACTCAAAATCTATACATGGACCCATTCATTCTTTCCTTTACACGGATCAGTCGTCCTGTTACCTTTGCAGAAAAACAGCCCCAAAGCAAGATGTTTCCACCCCCATGCCTCACAGTGTGTGTTCTTTGGATGCAACGCAGCATTCTTTCTCCTCCAAACACAACAAGTTGAGTTTTTACCAAAAAGTTCTATTTTGGTTTCATCTGACCATATGACCAATCCTCTTCTGGATCATTCAAATGCTCTCCAGCAAACTTCAGCTGGGCCTGGACATGTACTGGCTTAAGCAGGGGGACACGTCTGGCACTGCAGGGTTTGAGTCCCTGGCGGCGGAGTGTATTACTGATTGTAGCCTTTGTTATTTTGGTCCCAGCTCTCTGCAAGTCATTCACTAGGTCCCCCCGTGTGGTTGTGGGATTTTTGCTCACCGTTCTTGTGATCATTTTGACTCCACAGAGTGAGATCTCACTCCGTGGAGCCCCAGATCGAGGGAGGTTATGAATGGTCTTATATGGCTTCCATTTTCTAACAATTGCTCCCACAGTTGATTTCTTCACACCAAGCTACTTACCTATTGTAGATTCAGTCTTCCCAGCCTGGTGCAGGTCGACAATTTTGTTTCTGGTGTCCTTTGACAGTTCTTTGGTCTTGGCCATAGTGAAGTTTGGAATGTGACTGTTTGAGGTTGTGGACAGGTGTTTTTTATCCTGATAACGACTTCAAACAGGTGCCATTAATACAGGTAACGAGTGGAGGACAGAGGAGCCTCTTAAAGAAGACTGCAGGTCTGTGAGAGCCAGAAATCTTGCTTTTTTGTAGGTGAACAAATACTTATTTTACACCATAATTTGCTAATAAATTCTTTAAAAATCAAATCCTCATTTTGTCTCTCATAGGCGAGTTATACCTATGATGAAAATTACAGGCCTCTCTCATCTTTTTAAGTGGGAGAACAATTGGTGGCTGACTAAATACTTTTCTGCCCCACTGTATAGTATGCTTATTATTTGCCTATGCAGTTGAAAAGGTAATTTCTCTTTCAAATCATCGAGTCCTGGCAAACGATGACAAATGGCTTGTCTATTGTGCCAGAATCACTGATAGCAAAATAAGCACTCAGTCGACAGTTTGTGTATGCTAATAGAGGTTAACAGATCCATCTGCTGGAAATAGAAGCTTATGTTTCTGTTTAAGGACATCTCTGAGGCTCTTTGCAAAAACAATGATAGAAAGCCAGGTCCGCAAAAGGAAAAAATCAGCCTCCACATTTAGGGGAAACTGTGAAAGTGGCAAGCAACAATTAATTAGTACAAATATGCAGCATTCCTAACCAATGTACCAGTAAAATGTATTGTATTTTTAATGTTGAGATTGAAATTAGGAAATTAAGGCATCATTGAAATAAGTGGTTAACTTTGCAGCAGGACTTCCCATTTGATACATGCTTTCAGTCATTGAAAGTGTTTTGACAGATGTGGACAATTGTTTCTTGTATGGTATGTCAAGACATGTTTGATTTTTCCAACACTGAAGTCAAGAGTGAATTTCAAAGACCACATTATTTCAACCTAAACCACAATCCATCACCTCATTTGATCAAATTACAACTTCTTGGAACACTTCCCCAAATCCATTATATCTATCGCTATACAAATGTCATGTTTAATCAACAAAGAGATCACTGTCACTGTGTTGAATGGGAAAAAAAGTACTGTATACAGGGTTGAGGCAAGTGTGTGGATTGTTTCCAGATATGTTCGCACCATATTTAGAACACATTAAATTCACGTACTGTTTCGAGGCAACATGTTCATGTGTTAAGATATCACCCTGACTTCTAATCCAACTGCCAACACATTATTCTTTTTTTGACAATGATACTTAAAATTGTTCATTTCAAGAGCGCCTCGTCTCAGTAAGATCATGTTCATGTGTGCACAATTGTGTAAATGTAAATTCATGTGTGCTTTGTGTACATGCCAGTGTTCTGTCTGCCTTTTTCTCTATCCTGTCAATCGTTCATATAATGCAATTTTGAAAGGCAGGTTTTGAGATGTGGGTGTATGCAGGAAAGTGTCTGTTATTCTTTTGTTTGTCTGCCAAGCTGCCAGTCAGAAAAGAGATGCCATCTATCTCGGGTGAGGGACATCCCACAGAAAGCACTAAGAAGCCCATCTATCTCTGCGGGTATTTGTGATTGCCGGTGGAGCGATAAAATGCCCCATGGGCAGCGTACTGTGCTCAGGCAGGCAGCGATCTTACATCTCACTGATGGTTACTGTAAGAAAGCTTTATCTGGGACAAAAGTGGCCTTGATAAAGCTCAACACCAGCGCTTAAACAGCCGTGAAGAAACAGAAAGAGAAGATTTATGGTGTATAGGGAGGAGAAATGTCTCTGGGTGAATTTAATTACCTTGTTCAAATGATTGGTAAGTAGCACTTGTCCCTTTCACGATCTTCCCGGCCTTTGCAATCCACTCCACCGTCACAGAAATGTAAGCGAGACAAGGTTGGGTGCATTTCAATTGTAATGCACAAGACTGCATCTACTTCACAAAGTTCAGTCAGGACAGGATAACAATATGTGAAGATGCATTTCAATTTAACATTTTATTGCGCTGTATTCTTTCCATAGTCGTCTTTTCATCAGTGTTCAGGGGCCACTACTAGGTCGATGAGTTCAGTAATAGGCCCGCAGACCTCTGTGTGCCCCTTATTAACAAGGAGCCCGGCTATTTGCCAACACTGCTAAGTGGTCCCTGAAACAGCCAAACATAAGTTGTTCAAACATAGCCATGCAGCCAACCTCTCCAAACAACGTTCTCACAATAATGGATCAGTGTATATAGAATATTATAATGGTGTAAAACAGAGCACATTTCCAAGTTCCCTCCTTGATCCGAAAAAATCCCAAAATATTTACCTTGTCACCAACAGCTCTACCAGAAAGCTGTGATTTTTTTTCTCAATATAATAAAAAATAACATAAAAATAAATATATAATATAATGTACATCGACCTGCCACTACATTATGACCACATGCAAAATCTAAAGAGATCAAATACAAGACCTTTATCAAAGCTATCTTTACAAAGTTCATAATGCAAAATTTTGATCATTTTGATTGACAATGTTAAAAAAACTGTTTACTAATATGACTGTAGTTTTCCAGCGATATTCAACTTTACTACATTATAGAAAGTGGTGTTTCTAATATTTGTGTTGTCTCATTTACAGTCGCTATATGAGAGACTCCAACTATTGGAAACAGCTTTCTGTATTTATGCAGTGCAGTTCCACCCCACTGAAAACCCTAACCACAATAAACAGCATCAAATTGATACCCCTCTGTTTCAATCAAAACTGAACATTAACATCTTTTCAAGAGCATCATTTTTCCATACAGCTTTTGTATTACATATGATTAGATATTTATGTGGCTGTTCAGTAAATAATAATAATAATTAGAATCAGACTCATCTTTATTTTGCCAAGTATGTCTAAAAAACACAAGGAATTTGTCTACGGTAGTTGGAGCCACTCTAGTACGACAGTCAATTGACAGAGAATACTTTTGAGACAAAGACAATGAGAAAAACAGTCACTGAGCAATAAAAGGTTGCTAGTAATCTGGTAATGCCGGTAAAATTTTATTTATTTATTTTTTACAACTGTGCAAAAAGATGCAGAGTCCTCTAGCAAATAGAGCAGTTTGAATGACTACTATAGCAATAGTCCGGTGCAATGACCATTGTGCAAAGGGCGCCAAGACTTCAAGGAATGTATGCAGTTTAAAGTGACTAGTAGTGCGATAATCTGGGACAATGTCGATTTTGCAAATGTTGCAGATACTCCTCAGTCAGTGCGCAAATGGTGCAGATGCTACTCTGGCATGAGTGGCCAGTATTGGTCAACAACAGATATGCAAATAGTGCAGTGTCGCGAGACTACTACAGTGAGTGCATAATTGGCCGACAGAAATGTGACAACAAACTCAAGAGAAAAAATTGGCACGATGTTGCAATGGAATTGTAAGTTAGCTGTTTAAGAAGTTAATGGCAAGAGGGAAGAAGCTGTTGGAATGTCTGCTGGTTTTAGTTTGTATTGTTCGGTAGCGCCGACATGAGGGAAGGAGCTTGAATAGCTGGTGACCAGGATGTGGAGGGTCCAAGAGGATTTTGCATGCTCTTGTTTTAGTTCTGGCAGCGTGCAAGTCCTCAAGGGTGGGCAGGGCGGTACCGACAATCTTTTCAGCAGTTTTGATTGTCCGTTGCAGTCGGAGTTTGTCCTTTTATGTAGCAGCACCAAACCAGACTGTGATGGAGGAACACAGGACTGATTCGATGACCGCTGTGTAGAACTGCCTCAACAGCTCCTGTGGCAGGCCGTGCTTCCTCAGTAGCCGCAGGAAGTACATCCTCTGCTGGGCCTTTGTGAGGAATGAGTTAATGTTGAACTCCCACTTCAGGTCATGAGAGACTGTAATTCCCAGGAACTTGAAGGTCTCGACGGTTGACACAAGGCAGCTGGACAGCGTGAGGGGCAGCTGTGGAGAAGGATCCCTCCATAAGTCCACAATCATCGCTACAGATTTGAGCGTGTTCAGTTCCAGGTTGTGTCGGCCGCACCACAGCTCCAGCCGCTCCACTTCCTGTCGATTTGCAGACTCGTCACCATCTTTGATAAAGCCGATGACTGTGGTGTCATCTGCAAACTTCAGGAGTTTGGCAACCGGGTGCATTGAGGTGCAGTCGTTTGCGTAGTGAGAGAAGAGCAGCGGAGAGAGGGCACAAACTTGGGGCGCCCCGGTGCTGGTGGTGCGTGTGGATGAGGTGGCCTCCCCCAGCCTCACCAGCTGTGTCCTGGCCGTCAGAAAGCTGGCAGATGGCAGGCGAGACGCTGTGCTGCAGAAGCTTGGAGGAAAGGAGGTCAGGGATTATGGTGTTGAACGCAGAGCCACGAACAGGATCCTCGCGTTTGTCCCCGCGCTGTCGAGGTGTTCTAGGATGAAGTGCAGTACCATGTTGACTGCATCATTCGCAGACCTGTTTGCTCGGGAGGAAAACTGCAGGGGGTCCAGCAGGGAACCTGTGACGCTCTTGAGGTGGTCCAGCATGAGGCATTCAAAGGACTTCATGACCACAGATGTCAAGGCGACAGGCCTGTAGTCATTCAGACCTGAGATTGAAGGTTTCTTGGGGTCTGGGATGATGGTGGAGCATTTGAAAGAGGATGGTACTTCGCACAGTTCAGAGATCTATTGAAGATCTGTGTGAAGACTGGAGCGAGATGGTCAGCGCAGACTTCGAGGCAGGATGGGGACACAAGGTCTGGGCTTGCCACTTTGTTGTTTGAAGATGCGTCTCACATCCTGTTCGTGGATGGTCAACGCAGAAGTCAGAGTTGTGATGGTAGTCGGTGGTGCGGCTGGGTGGGTGTGGGGTGTGAAAGTGTCCTTTTCAAATCTGCAGTAGAAGCTGTTTAAGTCATCGGGTAGTCTGCTATTGTTCTCAACTTGGTGAGATTGTCGCTTGTAATTGGTTAGCGATTGTAATGCATGCCAGACTGATTTAGAGTCGTTAGCGCTAAACTGTTTTTCCAACTTTGCTGCATAGTTTCTCTTTGCAATGTTCATTTCTTTCGTCAGGTGGTTTCTAGTGTGATTATACAGGGCCCTGTCCCCGCTACAATATGCTTCCTCCTTAGCTTGGCGAAGTTGCTAAAGTTTGGCAGTGAACCACGGCTTGTTGTTATTGAATGTGCGAAATGACTTTCGCACTTTTGGTACACACACATCTTCACAGAAACTGATATAGGAGGTGACAGTGTCTGTATATTCATCCAGGGTGCTAGCTAAATTTTCAAAGCCATTCCAGTCTGTGCAGTCTAAAAAGCTTTGAAGTTCTATCTTTACTTCATTGGTCCACTTTTTCACTGTTTTCACTGTAGGCTTCACGCAATTATAGTTCTTTCCTGTATGTTGGTATTAAGTGAATTAAGCAATGATCAGACGAGCCCAGGCCTGCACGACGTATGGAACGGTAGGCGTTATTTAGCGTAGTATAGCAGTGGTCTAAAATGTTATTTTCCCTGGTAGGACAGTCGATGTGCTGCTTGTATTTAGGGAGTTTGTGGTCGAGTTTAGCTTTGTTAAATAATACTAATAATAGTGATTTACTGACACAGTTGTATTTGTTTTAACTTGTTTAATAATCTAAACATGAAGACCATCTAAGCGGCACCCACATCCTTTCGATTTTTCTGCATGCGGTCCTTGGCGGAAAATGTTTGCACACCCCTTTCATAGATAATGAAACAGAAACCACACAAAGGCAAATACTGCAAGTGAGGTTGACAACATCAGTGCTGTCACTGAAATAAGTCTTATTGCATCAGCAATGCAGGCTTAATCAGAGTTTTTACTGCTGATTACATCACTGCAGTTGGAGAGATTACAATGTTGTTTATGCACCCATCATCGCGCTACAAATGAGAGAATTGCAGCGCTTCAAGCTGTGTATCCAATAACGTAGTCTGTTGCTCTTCTCATTCAGCCAACCGCTTATCTGTTTCAACAGCTAACAGCACACTTTACATCAGGTACATAATTGCAGGAGTGGGGCCCATATGTGGACTGATGGGCTCATATTTTTCAGTGGGGTGACAAGCTTGCACAACAGATTAAGAGCATTAAACATTTCTCTTTTCAGCAAGACGTGGGTCTTTGTAGTGATATAAACTGCGGTTTACCCTGCCAGCATACCATACAAATAGAATGCAATATAAATGAACCAAAGCATAGCACAATAGGACTTCAGTAACTTCTCAAGAGTGCATTAGCTGAAAACAGGCATTGTAGTGAACAAAGGATAGAGAAGAGAATATATCTATTGAGATTTTGCACTTTGCAGCAACAGACTTTGAAAGACTACACATAGTTTCAGTGCTGCAAAAAAACATGTATTGTCAAAAAGAGCAGCCACTTAAGATTAATTCGTGTTTTTTTTTTTTTTTTCCCCCTTGACATGAGAATTCATCCAGCCGTGATGGGGGGTTATGATGGGACAAAATGATAAGTACACCAACAAGGACTGCAAATAGAAGAAAATATGTGTATACTATTGTAGCTACACAACATACATCATACAGGTGAGAGGTCACTGATGTTTGATGAGATGACCTTGTTCCCATTTGTTTTTGTTTTCCATTCATCACAAACCTTTTTACAGGAAACAAGTTTTCCGCAACCAACTGATCATGCCATACCTTGCAGACCTTGAACTGTACAGTGGGGACAGTCATGATGGAATAGTAAAGGGCCTTCATCAAATGTTTCCCTTCCTACCTATTGAATTGTCCAAAATATCTTGGGTTTGCTGAATGATGTTAAATGTAGCTCAATTTACACATGAAGTAGACAAATACTGCATCGTCGTTAGGGTGAATTGGACAACTGTTGAACAAATGTGATGAGAGCAACAAAATACTGTGAATACCAGTATGCGACAGAAGCATAGTCCATTCTTTTGATAATTAATCTGCCACTATATTATACATACAAACCTCTAAAACTATCAAAGAAGGAAAAAGTGAATCATTTAGCAATGGAAAACTGATCAACTGCTAAAAAGTTCAGCTCACTTGTAATGTAGTCTGCCTTTTGTTGGTCGAGTTTTCTGAAAAGACCTTTCAATTCCCCTTTCCCTCTGCTAGCTGGGCAATGAAAGCCCACAGCAGACGAGAGGTAAGGGTTATACATTCCACTGCCTTTCTTCCCACATACTAAAAATCAGGGTCAGTTTCATCGGTACATGACGTTTTCTCTCTGCCCTGCACTCTCAGTACCAACTTCTTTAAGAGAAAAGTTGGGTTCTAAATTGAAAAACTGTGTACTACAATGAAAAGTGATACTTTTTTCCTGGTCCCCATTTTTGTTGTGCGAATGAGTTCATATTTAGCGATAAACATCTGGGTCTGAGGCACTGCTGGCTTACAAAAGAGAGCCTTAACATGGGATCAGAGACAGATTTCTATGCCTGGAATATGTCTAATGTATTTAATTAAAATACCAAAGTCTGAACTGCATTTAAAAGGCCAAACTCAGATTGTCATACATTAATGACTGCTTTGATATCAAACAAAAACAAATTATGTTCACACCATCAATCCTTTTTAATGTGGCACCAGTTTTCAGGTATGGTTGTGGGATACTGTTTGATTATGCAGCAATACACAACCTACATGTTTTTTTAAATTTCTTAAAATCAAAAGAGATGTTGGCATGTGCCACTGATTTCTGTAAGTATTCAGCTGACACTGTAGGGTTATTTTTTTACCTCATTGAGCATTCTGCACTGTGCTTTTGCAGTCATCTTTACAGGATGGCTACTCCTTGGAAGAGAAACAACAGTGCTGAACTTTCTCCATTTATAGAAAATTTGTCAAATTGTGCTCAAATGAACATCGACTTTTCGAGATACTTTTGTAACCTTTTCCAGCTTCATACAAGTAAAAAAATCTTAATCGCTGGTCTTCTGAGAGCTCTTTTGTGTGAGGCATGGTACACATCAGGCAAAGCTTCTCGACAAAAGATAATTCTAAACTGGTGTGTGTTTTCTAGTGGCCATAACGGTTTTAAGCCAGACGTCTAATCCTTGCTTATTGATTGGACTCCAGGTAGACTCACACCTGACTCTAATTAGCTCTTGGAGAATCCGTAGCCAAGAAGTTAACTTATTTTTTCCTCCCACTGTATACAGCGGAGTAGCTTGGCAAATTACTCCACTCCAAAACATTTGGTCAATCACAGTGGAGAGTTTTTGTTTGACATCAAAGTGAGGACGCGAATGAAAAAGAGCTGTCGTTGCGCGACCGACTACTGGCTTGCACTTGATATAGTTTTCATCAGCAAGAACTTGCATGTGTCCGCATACACACACCCCTGGGACTCAGTGGTTTGGTGTGGGGCCACTCTCTAATTGCTATAAATAACTCTTAAGACCTTGTGAACCTCTTGAGATGTCCCCTCACTTGCACTTCACGTTTCTATAGATGTTTAGAATTTACATAGCCACTCCCACCACATTCCAGTTGTACAGCAGGGTCCACTACCCTTGTCCTGCTCTCTTGCTCGCCTGTCCTGTCCTATCCTACATTATCCACTTCCTCCCTCACAGGGTGTAGAACTACTGCCCCGTACAATACTCAAATCCAATGTGACACTGATTATGCACATAATGATTTGTTTTTATTTTTCTTACAAATAGTGTAGTGACTTTTTTTGTTTATTTTTTTTCTCTGTCATCTCCTTTTTCTTTCTGTCACTCCCCAGTGTTTCCCATAGGACCGAAATCTATTTGTGGTGGTGGGTATCCGGCGGTTGGCCTGGGGGGTTGGGTGGTGGGGCGGGGGTTACAGTTAAATGAACCCTTACAGAATAACTAAAATAAATTAAACTGTAGAAATAAATACAAAGGAATTACACTTACAGGGCTCTACACTAACTTTTCCATTAATAGCACTGGACCATGCATGATGTCGTATAGTCTTACAACCCCAATTCCAATGAAGTTGGGACGTTGTGTTAAACAGAAATAAAAACAGAATACAATGATTTGCAAATCATGTTCGACTTATATTTAATTGAATACACAACAAAGTCAAGACATTTCATGTTCAAACTGATAAACTTCATTGTTTTCAGCAAATAATCATTAACTTAGAATTTTATGGCTGCAACACGTTCCAAAAAAGTTTGGGCAAGTGGCAAAAAACACCTGTTTGGAACATCCCACAGCTGAACAGGCTAATTGGGAACAGGTGGGTGCCATGATTGGGTAAAAAAGGAGCTTCCCTGAATTGCTCAGTCATTCACAAGCAAAGATGGGGCGAGGTTCACCTCTTTGTGAACAAGTGCGTGAGAAAATAGTCGAACAGTTTAAGAACAATGTTCCTCAATGTACAATTACAAGGAATTTAGGGATTTCATCATCGAGGTCCATAATATCATCAAAAGATTCAGAGAATCTGGAGTAATCATTGCATGTATGCGGCTCGGCCGAAAACCAACATTGAATGCCCGTGACCCTCGATCCCCCAGGCGGCACTGCACCAAAAACCGACATCAATGTATAAAGGATATCACCACATGGGCTCAGGAACACTTCAGAAAACCAATGTCAGTAAATACAGTTTGGCGCTACATCCGTAAGTGCAACTTGAAACTCTACTATGCAAAGCAAAAGCCATTTTTCAACAACAACCAGAAACGCTGCCAGCTTCTCTGGGCCCGAGCTCATCTAAGATGGATTGATGCAAAGTGGAAAAGTGTTCTGTGGTCTGACGAGTCCACATTTCAAATAGTTTTTGGAAATTGTGGACGTCGTGTCCTCCGGACCAAAGAGGAAAAGAACCATCCGGACTGTTATAGACGCAAAGTTCAAAACCCAGCATCTGTGATGGTATGGGGCTGTGTTAGTGCCAATGCCATGGGTAACTTACACATCTGTGAAGGCAGCATTAATGCTAAACGGTACATACAGGTTTTGGAGAAACATATGCTGCCATCCAAGCAACGTCTTTTTCATGGACACCACTGCTTCTTTCAGCAAGACTATGCCAAACCACATTCTGCACATGTTAGAACAGCGTGGCTTCGTAGTAAAGAGTACGGGTACTATACTGATCTGCCTGCAGTCCAGAACTGTCTCCCATTAAAAATGTGTGGCGCATTATGAAGCATAAAATACGACAACGGAGACCCCGGACTGTTGAACAGTTGAAGCTGTACATCAAGCAAGAATGAGAAATAATTCCACCTACAAAGCTTCAACAATGTTCCCAAACGTTTATTGAATGTTGTTAAAAGAAAAGGTGATGTAACACAGTGGTAAACATGACCCTGTCCCAGCTTTTTGGGAACGTGTTGCAGCCATAATATTCTAAGTTAATGATTATTTGCTAAAAACAATCAAGTTTATCAATTTGAACATTACATATCTTGTCTTTGTAGCGTATTTAATTAAATATAGGTTGAACATGATTTGAAAATCATTGCATTCTGTTTTTATTTATTTTTAACACAACGTCCCAACTTCATTGGAATTGGGGTTGTACTTTTAAGGGACTTTATATAAGAAGAAGAATTGGTTATTAAATAATGTAATGCGCAATAGTGCAAGTGATAAGGCTGTGCCATATTATACCATGATCACAAGCTGCGGTGCGTGACCGAAAGAACAAGATCGCGGATACAAGCGGCCGAAATGAGCTTCCTTCGCAGGGTTTCCGGGCTCTCCCTTAGAGATAGGTTGAGAAGGTCTGTCATCCGGGAGGGTCTCAGAGTTGAACCGCTGCTCCTCCGCATTGAGAGGAGATAGATGAAGTGGCTTGGGCATCTGATTAGGATGCCCTCTGGATGCTTCCCCGGTGAGGTGTCCTGTGCACTTCCCACCGGAAAGAGGCCTTTAAAGGTCCTGTATTTTGCCAAACCAACCTTTTCTAGTATTTGGTATGTAATATTGTCTCTATGGTGCTTCAGTAAACATGTGAAATATTCATTAAAATGTCCACGCATTCCTGAATTCCAGACATTTTTCTGCAGAGGCCTGAAATCAGGTCATTCGAATTTTTCCATCTTATTCACGTCACGAGCGAACCTCTCTGCTCCCAAGCGATTGCTGTGTAATTAGCCCCAAAACGTAATCATCGAGGGGGGGCTGATGGAAGATTTTTCGCCCCAAAACATAATCGTCGATGGGGAAAGGGGGTGCAAATTTTGGGGAGACCAATATTTGTTCAAGGGGACTGAAGATCAGTTTTAGGGGGCAGGGACTATTAAATGTCACCATAAACATACAACCAAATATTATTTGGGGGGCTTGACAAGTTTTTAGGGGGGCTAAATCCTAGCGACGCCACTGCAGTTATGTATATTTATGTTTGATATAAACTGTGACAATGTGTGACAGGTGTACATGCATAATGCATGATGGAATTCAATGTATAGGAGAAAGTGGTGAGATAGTACAGATCTGTCTTTTGGGCTTTTTCGTATATTTGTTGGTATATCTTGGTAGTACAGTTATGATAATTGAAGTACCGTCCTAGTACAGTCTTTTGCATACATACACTACATACATACATAAACATATATATACATACATAAGTAAATGCATACATACATACATGCATGCATACATACATACATATGTCTTACTTTTGGAAAAAAAAAAAAAAAAAAAAAAAAGCATCTGAATTATTCCCAAGAATAATATATGGACTGACGAGACGAGATTTTTGGAAGGTGATTCGTTACATCTGGCACAAATGGAGCACAGCATTTCAGAAAAAGAACATCCTACCAACAGTCAAACATGGTGGTGGTCGTGTGATGTTCTTGGGCTGCTTGCTCCTTTCGGACCTGGACAACTTGCTGTGATTGATGGAAACATGAATTCTACTCTTTAATAGAAAAACCTGAAGGACAATGTTCAGCCATCAGTTTGTGACATCAAGCTAAAGCGCATTTGGGTTCTGCAACAGCATAACGATCCAAAACATACCAGCAAGTCAACTTCTGAATGGCTTAAAAAAACACCATGAAGGTTTTCTGAGTGGCCTAGTCAAAGTGCAGACTTGAATCCGATTGAAATGCATTGGGATGACCTTAAAAAGGCCGTTCATTCTGAATTCAAACAATTCTACAAGGAAGAGTGGACCAAAATATCTCTACATTGCCAGTTATAGAAGACGCTTGATTTCAGTTGTTGATGCTGAGGGTGGAGCAACCAGTTCTTAGATTTAGGGAGACGTTGCTGTTTCACACAGGGCCAGATAACTTTTTTTTTTCCTTAATCAATGAAATCACCATTTAAAAACAGCATTTTAGTTAACTTGGGTTATATTTGCCTGATATCTGCATTTGTTTGATGATCTTCAACATTAAAGCTGGGAAACTATCCAGAAATATAAGAATTTGAGAAGGGGGTCAATACTTGTTCACGGCACTGTACATGCATACATTCAAACTGGGCACAATGTGATTGTCATTTTTTTTCGGAATTTGCTGTTTTGTATATTTTATTACTGCTTCCAAATAGTTCAAAAGATGACAAGGGACATGTACAGTAGCAGCTGGAATTGATTTCTCCTACATTATCCATGTCCTCTCCTTCAGTTTGTTCTCATACTTGGAAGTTATAGTCTCGCTGGCACTGAACCACTGTGGCTCCCTCCTGTAATAAATATTGCAGTCTTTTGCCAGCCTTGGCCAGACAGGATATTGCAGTGCTTTTAGCACGAGAAGGGCTTCTGCTTCTTGGCTCTTTGGTGGTGCAGTAGACAAGTCTGCTATGTGCAAATTAGGGCTGTACGATTATGGCCAAAATAATAATCATGATTATTTTGGTCAATATTGTTATCACAATTATTCCTCATCCATCCATCCATTTTCTGTACCACTTATCCTCACTAGGGTAGGAGGCGAGCTGGAGCCTATCCCAGCTATCTTCGGGCGAGAGCCGGGGTACACCCTGAACTGGTCGCCAGTCAATCGCAGGCCTCATATAGCCAAACAACCATTCACAACTACGGCCAATTTCGAGTCTTCAATCAACCTAGCATGCATGTTTTTGGGATGTGGGAGGAAACCGGAGTACCTGGAGAAAACCCACGCAGGCACAGGGAGAAAATGCAAACTCCACACAGGCTGGGCCGGGATTTGAACCCCGGTCCTAAGAACTGTGAGGCAGATGCGCTAACCAGTCATGGTCACCGTGCCGCCCAGTTTCCTCATTTGACGTGAAAAAAATCACCTACGATCAGGCTCATTTGTTTGTGGCATCCAAAACCATGATCACGATTAAAATTCGATTGTGCCAATTGTGTGAACATTCCTTTGAGAGAATAGTCTTGTTCAGGTGGAGATAACATTTGGCAACCCTTGTTGGCTGCTGACTCAGGCCTATTTTTAGAAAGCAAAGCTTGTTGAAACATCTTAAAGCTGACATACACGGACGGTGCAGTGTAGCACCATAGAGACAATATTACATACCAAATACTAGAAAAGGTTGGTTTGGCAAAATACAAGACCTTTAAAGGCCTCTTTCCGGTGGGATGTGCACAGGACACCTCACCGGGGAGGCGTCCAGGGGGCATCCTAATCAGATGCCTGAGCCACTTCATCTGGCTCCTCTCAATGTGGAGGAGCAGCGGTTCAACTCTGAGACCCTCCCGGATGACAGACCTTCTCAACCTATCTCTAAGGGAGAGTCCGGAAACCCTGCGAGGGAAGCTCATTTCGGCGGCTTGTATCCGCGATATTGTTCTTTCGGTCACGCACCACAGCTTGTGATCATGGTATAATATGGCACAGCCATATCACTTGCACTACTGCGCATTACATTATTTAATAACCTATTCTTCTTCTTATATTATCTGCAATCCACATAGCGATTCATCCGTAAAACAAGTGTTTATTTCTCCCCCCCAAATATAAAGTCCCTTAAAAGTAGTAAAAGAATTGGAGAAACTGTTAGTTAAACTTTTGGGGTGCTTCTCATATCCATATTTAATAATACTCACAAATCAAGATGATAAGGACTCCGTCTTTTAAGATCATATCACAAAAAAATATTTAATACTGTCAAACAAACAAGAACTTCTCTGATTGAGGGTGCTGCCTTGACCTTCCTGCATTCAGTGATTCGCTCACACATTGACTACTCTATTATTTGCTGGTAATTTACTGGAGCAACCGATCTTAAACCTGTGAACTCCCTGTACAAGAAAGCCTGAAAAAACTTGGACAAAAAAACTTTTTGATATGATCATTTTCAAATGCTCGTTCCATCATCCTTTCCAAGTATAACCTGCTCAGTTTTTAAAACTTTAAAATATTCAAAATTGCTTGCACGATATACGTTGTATATAGTTTTACACCGACTAGCACCGCTACTGAATGACTTCATCAAACAGAAAATAACTAATGTTTCTAAAACGTGAAATACCACAGCCACCTCTAGAGGTGACTTTGAACTACCTTCTAGACAGACCGTATTTAGGCAAAATGTCTTGTCGTATGAAGGTAGTAAGCTCTAGAACCTTTGGAAGACTCTTGGAAGATTCTCAGTCAGAGAATCTCGCAGCTTCATAACGTTAAGAAAGAAAGCATGGATTCGGACCAACCAGATCTGTGACTATGTGACTCAGTTATACTTGATGCAACAGCGCAGTGTGCAATAGGGACGTGTTATTTCTTTAGCACTTACTATCTATGTAATAGATGCCGTATATACAAGAGTAACCATTTCAAATTGTTTTCTGGTCCAACATCCATATCTCCTCCGAAACAAATATATCACATATTAATAGGCCTTCCCAGCGCACTCTTTCCCACCAGGGTAGTAGAAAAGCTTACAGCTGTGGATCCACTGCTTTCGTCTCCCTCCCCTCCAGTTATTCAACAACAGCTAGTTGTACCCATTCCCAATGCTGCAACAGCGCCATGTCGCACTGTGTGCCCTAAACAAATTTCCCAAGAGAAACAATTTGCTTTATTTTATCGCATCATAGTACTTTACATAAAGGCAACAGCACTTTACAGGTAACACTTCTCTCTTGCACACACTGCTCTCATGTCGCCGACCACTGAATGAATGAATGAATCAATCAATCAATCAATCAGTCAATGTTCTATGTAATTGTATTGTAAATGTATTGACTTCTCTTAGCCTATTTTTGCTGTGTTTATATTTGTAATGTTACATCTACAACAGATATGGAAATTAGCCTATGGCTATAATCTGGCATATTTACATGCAAAGGTTCATTAATATGAACTGTCATAAATACATATATCCATCCATCCATCCATCCATTTTATGAGCCGCTTCTCCTCACTCGGGTCGCGGGCGTGCTGGAGCCTATCCCAGCTATCATCGGGCAGGAGGCAGGGTACACCCTGAATTGGTTGCCAGCCAATCGCAGGGCACATACAAACAAACAACCATTCGCACTCACATTCACACCTACGGGCAATTTAGAGTCTCCAATTCATGCATGTTTTTGGGATGTGGGAGGAAACCGGAGTGCCTGGAGAAAACCCATGCAGGCACGGGGAGAACATGCAAACTCCACACAGGCGGGGCTGGTGATTGAACCCCGCTCCACAGAACTGTGAGGCTGAGGCTCTAACCAGTCACCCACCGTGCCGCATAAATATATATATTCTGAAATAAATAAATACTCCCCTGTTGAGCTTTTTCACAAAAGGGATAAAGATTACTCTCATCATTATACAAATACCAGACATTGTCTAAAATTTCCTGTCTTTGTTGTAGACAGGACAACGGGGTGATGATGGAAAAATGTTCTTTGCAGTACACACTGGGGGCTCTTCAACTCACTGTAAGATCTTCTGTTTCAATTTCCATCAAAATGTGTAACCCTTACCACATGTACCCTTGTGTCTCACAAACCACTGAAGGCTTCTCTCTATTCCACCCACAGCTAATTCAATGTAGTCCTCATCTGTGCAGTGAAACTTCTGTCATAGCAACATACCACCATGCACCATTAAAAATAAAGGAACACATATCGTGTTGCGCTTTCAAATGTCACTTTACACTGGTTCCGTGCTCATTTCTATCATTAGGGCATTTTGATGGCTTGAAGCTCAGGGAGAGTACCATTCAAAACCAAGAGCCAGCAAACAGAGCAGAGGAAATGATGGATAAATGGTCATTTCCAGAATCACTCACTGGGGTACAGAAGCCACTTCCTGTAAGCCACTGGGAAAGGCATCAATGGTGAGAGCGATGTTATTGCTACGTAGGTTATCATCTAAATCCACTTCAGGACCTTTCAGATAAGAGTAACTTCATTTCTTTGCAAAAAAAAAAAAATTGTAATACAAAAATTAAAATAAAAAAGTGTGATGAAGAGACATAAAAAGTGTCCACTGATCAATCTCAGATCAAACCTTGTGTTTATCAAGTTTATCAAGACAGGAATGTCAATCACACCACAAATTATGTTCGCTCTGGTTAGCTCTCTTCACAGGCCACAATGAATCTCACAGCTGTCATCTAGTATACACATTATACACACACCATACACATTAGGAAGTTAGATTTTTGCAGCAACCTCATGGACTCTTATGCCTAGACAGTTGTAGGCCTGTAAAGAATACGCCCATCCATATCTCCCTAGCTGGTTTAAATTATATCATCAGTACATCAAACCACATTTTCTCATGTGATAGCTTTATTTTAACTGAATTGAACCCAACCATGGAATTCCCTCTCTTCATTTCCACAAGCCATTGCAAAATCATCTCCTATTCACACTGAATCGCATAACAGCCCAGCTAATGCATCTTTGCTAAAGGAGATGAAATCCTTCAGGATGTAGGCAGTCAAGGATAAAATTTAATGTGGTGGTTTTATAAAATAGCGTACACTGAGGAAACCATCTCTGACAGCACATCAAACCGATATAAACCTGAGCTGTAACATTAACTAAACATCTCTTATTTATGTTGTTTCTGTTATTGTGTTTATTTTTTTTAACTGCAATGCCTGCATTACCTTAAGTTACATTTTTAAATGGGAGAAGTAATAGGACTGTTTTTTTTTTTTTTTTTCATTACACCGTGAAACCTGTTATTCATAAGTTTCCATTTTCCGCCTACAAAAACGTCAAATAATTGAGCGGCCCAAACAACACATTTGTTGTAGGTTTTTAGCAACAACAACAAAATCGCCCCTTAAACTTGTTGAACCAATCACTCTGATGCTA
Source organism: Phycodurus eques (assembly GCF_024500275.1). Lineage (NCBI taxonomy): Eukaryota > Metazoa > Chordata > Actinopteri > Syngnathiformes > Syngnathidae > Phycodurus > Phycodurus eques. The sequence goes on from NC_084527.1 coordinate 28,458,946, forward strand.
TTTTAGTGTTTGCACAGCTGCACGGTGGCAGTAAACTGTCAGTCCAGATGCTTATCACGTGAAACGAGATTGAAACTGAACCAGATAAGATTTTGACAACACACAATGTTGGTGCATTTCTTACTGCCATGTCAGTGAGTCACGTACTACTCAATTTCAACACAATTTCAAACAAATACTGTAAGCAAGTGTATGTTTGAGGGTTAACTAAACACACGTCTACAATGTGTTAACCATGACAACCCAGTAAGTTAGTAGGTTAAAATTCCATCAACTTCCAACTACTGCCAATACCAATGCTATGGTGTTTAACAACAGTGAACCCATTTGCTCTCAGTTGTCGACATTTTTGTGCTGTGAACAGCTGCAGTATCCTTTTCGAATCCTACTTGTCTGATGCAATTAAGAAAACAATGTTCCTCATAATGGGGTCTGCTATGCAGAGAAAAAGCTGCGGCGACCATGTGAGAGGCAAACATTAAAACCATTGTACTGCATGAGCTATTGAGAAACGTATACTGTAGAAAAGAACTCTCCACTTGCTCCTCTGCCAGAACCACAAACCCACAGTCACCACAGTTTCCAGTCAACAGTTGTCAATTCAATATACAGCTCTGCGGCCTCATCGAGAAAGGCTGCAAAAACACAATAGGTACCTGAACTTTGTATACACCACTTTCTACACTAACATTGTGATTCATTAAAAAAAAATCGACTTTGTGGGACAATGTGTAGCAGTAAACAAACTCTGGAACTGTCCTACACACATTTTAGAAATCGTGTAAGATGGCAAAAGGAGAAAATAAACGAGCATGCTTGCATAGAGAAATATGATACCTTCAGGCGAATGTAGGCGAACGGTCTGATAAAATAATGTTGCCTTTTTGAGTCCCTTTTTCATTGTCCGCTGTAAAGCTATCTTAATGAATAAAAAAATTCATTATTTTCTTAATTTTCATCTTCTGCTTCAAATGTTTGTTCTGCACATTGTTAATTTAAACCTGTCATAGTCGTGCCGCATGAGCAGAAAGGTGTGGAGTCCGACCACACTGTACTGTATGCAGACACGTCCCGCTCGGCTGGCCAATCCCGTGTTGTGTGGGCGAGAATTTCCTTTTTTCATAGCTGTATCGATCAAACCACCAGCATGCCGATCGCCACCAGCATTTTTCAGGTAAGTTATGATTTCAATTAAATTGGCTGAAAATGACAATGTTGCCACAGGTAAAAATGAAGTTGTGTGTTGCTTTAGGAACAAACCGAGTGTACCAGGAAGAGTCTGCATATCCCACCTGCCAGCTTAATTAAAGATAATTCGACCAGCTGGTTGTGTTGTTCACTGACTTGTAGTACAGAATATAAATCGGTGTGTTTCTGGTTTACGAGCCAGCAATGTTTTGTGATAATTCTGGCATTATCCAAATGGTTTGCCCTGAATTTGTTTTGTTTTAACCTGACTTGCTTTAACTTACACGATGATGTGAGATATTGAAGTGACATGCTCACTAGTTTTTTCCCCTTCTCCAGGCTGTCAGAGGAGGATTTTGCTGATTTTACTCTTATTAATGTTCATTAATTGTTATTCATTGTATTTTCTTGTTTTTGCTGGATATCTGTATAAATAAAGTGTCTTAACCTGGGTTCTGTGTCTTCATTACAAACACAAAAAGTTATTTTTAAAAGTGAAATAACCTGTATTGTTGTTCTTTGGGGTGATACAGTAGTTGGATTTCCAGCGCACCTTTAGCAAGTGAATGCAGCAATGAGTCGATCAGCGGAGTGAATGGAGCAGAACAACGCTGGCTGGCACTTTAGCTTTAATCATTCAAACGCCATGTGGTGATAATTATCGATTAAATGTTGACATCTCAATGACATATTGTCAATACGGAAACGTTCTCCCTGCAACATCAGGGTGATAAAATGTTTGATGACGAGGCGACGTCAGTGAAATTTGCTGACTGGGTAGCTTACCACCAGTAAGGGTGTGACTGTGGAGTGAATGAATAATGTGTGAAATTGTAAAGCATCTGTAATGCATAATTATGATTGTTATAATGATTCATTCATTCATCTTCCGTACCGTTTATCCTCAATAGGGTCGCGGGCATCCTGGAGCCTATCCCAGCTAACTGCGGGCGAGAGGCGGGGTACACCCTGAACTGTTCGCCAGCCAATCGCAGGGCACATAAACAAACAACCATTGGCACTCACATTCACAGCGACAGGCAATTTAGAGTCTTCAATTAACCAACCATGCATGTTTTTGGGATGTGGGAGGAGTACCTGGAGGAAACCCACACAGGCACAGGAAGAACATGCAAACGGATTTGAACCCGGGTCCTCAGAATTGTGAGGCAGACGTGCTAACCAGTCACCCACCGTTCCACATTATTATTATTATTAATATCAGTAGTAGTAGTAGTATTTAAAAAAATCAGCCATATAGTGGGGCGTATGATGTGGTTCTGTTGGCTTCATCAAGTCGTGATCTCCAACTCTCACTGGAACAGTTCGCAGCCGAGTGTGAAGCAGCTGGGATGAGAATCAGCACCTCCAAATCTGAGACCATGGTCCTCACTCGGAAAAGGGTGGCGTGCCCTCTCCAGGTCGGGGATGAGATCCTGCCCCAAGTGGAGGAGTTCAAGTATCTTGGGGTCTTGTTCACGAGTGAGGGAAGAATGGAACGGGAGATCGACAGGCGGATCGGTGCAGCGTCTGCAGTGATGCGGACTTTGTATCGATCCGTTGTGGTAAAGAAGGAGCTAAGCCGAAAGGCGAAGCTCTCTATTTACCGGTCGATCGATATTCCTACCTTCACCTATGGTCACAGATTGTGACCGAAAGAACAAGATCGCAGATACAAGCGGCCGAAATGAGTTTCCTCTGCAGGGTGTCCGGGCTCTCCCTTAGAGAGAGGATGAGAAGCTCGGTCATCCAGGAGGGGCTCAGAGTAGAGCCGCTACTCCTCCGCATTGAGAGGAGCCAGATGAGGTGGTTCAGGCATCTGTTTAGGATGCCTCCTGGACGCTTCCCTGGTGAGGTGTTCCGGACACGTCCCACCAGGAAGGGACCCCGGGGACGACCCAGGACACGCTGGAGAGACTACGTCTCTCGGCTTGCCTGGGAACGCCTCGGGATCCCCTCTGTCATCTGATCTGGCATACAGTAAATACAATAGTGTCGTCTGCCTGTCCAGAGATCAGGTTCCCTCAGAACTTTGAGTTGAGTTGATTGCAAACACAGGTTATGTGTAAAAAAAGAAGGAGCCATGCTGTGAATAATGAAGATTGGGGATTACGCGTCACATGATGATACGATGGCCTGACTTAACTATGTATTTATTGTGCAAGAGGAACTAGGAGGAACACCCCTAGATGCGAAAACTTTAAATGTGTGAGTTATTCACTCAGAGGGCTTATGTTGGCACAGTAGTTCCAAAATACAGCTATGCACTTTTTGTAACAATGTGCCCCTTTATGCAGAGTGGAGACCCAACAGTGACTGTTAAGTCGCTCTCCTTTCCAGTACAAAATCTCTTGCAGACTACCACTGACACCTCAGCAGGTAGATGATGAGCTGGACTAACTGAGCCTCTGGCTCTGATGAGGGAAAACAACTTCATTCAAAAGAGAGCATACACTGTATACATATCCCTAAATCAGCACTCTGGAAGAGGATTAGGAAGCTCTTAGGAATTTCTACAACTTGCATTGCTGAGCAGATCTATAGCAATGAAAACAATTTATAAAACAAGAGAAAAAAAATAAATAGTGGTTCAATAATAGCCTATAGTATATTACAGTATAGTATAATTCATATTCAAAGCCTCCCTCTCAGTGTTCAGGAAATGAGAAATTTTGACAAAGCTAGACAAGCAAGCAAGCAACACAGCTAAGAGGGAAATAAACATAATTCATGAAATTGCTTTTGGAAATAACTTCATGCTTTTCTAGGTTTGCAGTTGGATGTTTCGAAACAAGGACTAGTCTGCACTTCACTCAGTTCTCGATTACACCTTTCCAAAAGAGGCTTCATCAGAGTGCATCATATTGAGTGCAGCAGTGGTGCATTGCACGTGGCACATCCAGGAATGGATCCATTGTGGACTGTTGAGTCTATTCTCACTCCAGCTCACGAATAGGAAATGTACTGGGAAGTGGCTGTTCTAGGTGGGGCATCAGGGGCCATCACCTGTAACTCTGAATCTCGACCTCCCTGTTGCCCCCCTCTCCGGATAAAGATAATACAGTATCGTCTTGATCAAAATTGTGATATAGCGCCAGCACAAAAACGTAAAACTAATGTGCATTGCTCAACATTCTAGTCGGATCTCCCATATTTCATATCAAGATTTCAACAGACGGCAAGATGTTGTTTTTAGATATAAGTTTTTATCAATGACTCAAGGCAACAACACTGAGGCAACATCGGCATACCACATCCTTTAGCCGATAAAATACGTCCTTCAAAATAAAAGCATGCCAGTAAAATAGCACCACAGGATCCTTCAGTGTGTTACAACAATGAAAACACCAGTCAAGTTTTGTGAATGCCACCAAACTGGAGGCATTCACTAGAAAGAATTACCACAAACTAAATTGTACGGTTACAAGGTGAGACTTCTGGTCAAGAAACAGTCTTGGCTAACTTTAAGAATTATAATAGCACCCTGCCAGACCAGGCGTTAATGTCAGCTTAAATTGATTCCATGCTTCTAGCTAACGTTAGTTCATGTACAACAACACAAAACCAAGCAATACAGCAGCAGTAACCTATTATAACAAAAGTTATGTAAACAACAGTTTGTGTATTCCTCTCTATTGCCTTTTATGTGTAGTTCAAAATGAAGACACACACATAAACTGTTGTCTAAATTGTTTCACTATATCTATTTATTCATGCTATTTATTTTTTGCATTGGTTAAATGTATTTTTATTGTACTTAGTATATTATTTCATTGTATTATAAACCCTGACCTGGGAATAAGACATCAAATTATCAAATTAGATAGACATTTTATATGCATCACATTTTCCCTATTTTTAAAGGCAGTGTTGTATTTATCATAGGGCCGCACAATATATTGTTTGCTCATTGTAAATGCGATGTGCGTATTCACAATAGGCACATCGCAAGGTTCTTGCGATGCAGGGGGAAAAAGAACCCGGGTACACAACATGGCAGTGCGTGCATCATTCCAACAACCACAGTCGTACTGGGAATATTTTATGTTAAGACTTTTGAATTAATGGACAAATATATACTGTATAGTTGATGGACAATAATTGAATACACATATATTGAGATAAAATGGGAATGAGTGGTTTCTTTGTTGTTAAAGACACACACAGTAAGAAGACAAAACTTGATGATCCAGCGCTTGTTCTCTGTCTTGGTCTCACAACTCTTGCTTGTCTCTCACTCTCAGCGTCCTCACTCTCAGGATCTTTTTTTGTCTTTCTTTCCAGCTCTGTGTCCTCACTCTAGAAAATACTATCTTCCAAGTCCTCTAGCTCTCTCTCTAGCGCTCTCAACTTTCTTCTCTTCATCTCTCTGACTCTGTCCCCAATGGCTTCCTCATTGTTATTTGACTTTATAGTGCAGAACTAGGACGTAATGTCCTTTTTTCTCTTCATTTTGAACATTTGACAAAAAGCGATTGCAAGGAATACGCAACATTTCAGCAACCCAGTCTATAAATAACTTGTATTACTGTAATAGGTTACTGTTGCAGGCTTGCTTGGTTTTGTGTTGTGGTTAAGTTTATATAATGATAATAATAAAAATGAATTTTATTTGAATTACACTATATACAAGTATCTCAAAGTGCTACAGGGAACAAAAAAAAATTATCATCAAAATTGGTTGCAATTTCTAAATGATCAGAACCAATGAACAATTAAAGGAGAAAATACTAATAGCCATCCATTTTCTGTACCGCTTCACCTCACTAGGGTTGCAGGTGTGCTGGAGCCTAACCCTGCTATCTTCGGGCGAGCGGCGGGGTACACCCTGAAATGGTCGCCAGCCAATCGCAGGGCACATATAAACAAACAAACATTCGCACTCACATTCACATCTATGGGCAATTTAGAGTCTTTATTGAACCCACCAAGCAAAGCGAGTTGAATTTCCCCCTCTGACATAACTCTCAGCTGGAGCCGGGCCCCCTCAGTATGACTGGTCTATTATAGAACCGCCGCTGTTTCAAGGTCATACTCTAGAAAGGAGATTCAACATACTCTAAACCTGACCTCTGAATTGACGTCCTCTAAAATCAAAAACTCTGTGTGTTCGGTTCCAGAACAGCTGATCTGTATTAGTTCAATCAACTCATAGGATGTTCAACATGAACTATGCACGTGCATGGCCACAACATAAAGACGTCATCATTGGAGTACCAAAATGCAACTTAAAGAAACATGTCAAGTTAGTTTCCGTCCGTGGAATTGTAAGTGCTAATGCAGGCGTACAGTGACTATGAAAATATATTCCATTAAAAAAATAACTAAATAAATAAAATAATGCTGCGGCAGTGATGGACAGAAAAGTTAGGAAAATTGCTGCACAAGTCAAGACAGACGTTTTGATGTCATTGAGGCACTCGCTTAACATTTAATGGCACTTCGAATTGCAGCAAGGTACTATATTTAATACAGTACTAATAATACTGATTTTCATTTAGGTGCAATCAAGCGAGAAGAGAAGCGTACTTGGAAGCAGTTTAAAATGAAATTTAAGATAGATAGATAGAGAGGTATATTTTGATCGGCCATGATTGGACCTCACTTAGATTTTATTCATATCAATTGACATTAATAATTAATCAGGACAATATTTATTCAACACGTCTTTATTTAACATGATTTTATTTACTTACAGTATGTGTGCAATTGATTTGTAGACCAAAATGTATATGAATTAAATTTGAGAGAGGAAAGAAAAATAAAATCAACATTTGTGTTCTACTCAGTAAACAGAAAATACTTTTTCTGCAGGAGCAGTGATGGGATATTTGTTCCACTGACATCAGATTTGAAAGCCAAAATAATATCTACAGTAAGTAGACCAGGAGTGTGCTCATGAGCTACATTGGGATTTTATGTAGGCAGATGGGCAAGGTCAGTCGTAGATGTGGTAAAAACAAAATAGTTAATGTTGATCAAAAAATGGTTTCTTGTAATAATAAAATAAGGATGTTGCGTCGTAATATTCTTTTATTTTATGTACAATCAATCCATTGACCAATTATTTATTTAGATAAGTAATAAATAATAAGCGGCACGGTGGCCCGACTGGTTAGAGCGTCAGCCTCACAGTTCTGAGGACTCCGGTTCAATCCCGGGCCCCGCCTGTGTGGAGTTTGCATGTTCTCCCCGTGCCTGCGTGGGTTTTCTCCGGGCACTCCGGTTTCCTCCCACATCCCAAAAACATGCATTAATTGGAGACTCTAAAAAATTGCCCGTAGGTGTGACTGTGAGTGTGAATGGTTGTTTGTTTGTATGTGCCCTGCGATTGGCTGGCAACCAGTTCAGGGTGTACCCCGCCTCCTGCCCGATGACAGCTGGGATAGGCTCCAGCACCCCCGCAACCCCAGTGAGGAGAAGCGGCTCAGAAAATGGATGAATAAATAATAAAGAAAAACAAATAAACATGAAGAATTGTTTACTACTACAATAATTTATTCTAATTTTAAAATAATTTAGCATAAAATAACACTAACAATTATTTATTAGAATAAAACAGTTAAATGTATATGAACTTTATTTTAATCATATTTAACCAATCAACTAATTATTTTAAGAGACAAACTAATAACGATAAATACAAATACATGTAATTAGGCAATAAAGCTAAATTAAAGGCCTCTTCATACTCCCGTGGTCGCGCGGCCGACAGCACCGCATCGCATCACGTGACCGACGCATTGGGCAGCGTGGGCCCTATGTGGCCCCTCTGCATCACTTGACGCGCACACGGAAAAAATTGTTGCTGCGCGTAGAATATCGCAGAGATCATCTCTCGTGATTGGTCCGTTTTAGTCACATGCTGTGATGACTCAGCGTTCCCCTTGGTTCTACATACCATCTACGCCGTCGCCTTCTTGATCGATTTTGCAGCATAATTAAACGTATCATCTGGTCATCTAGGTCCATTTGTTTTAGCAGACAATGTTCCACGGTTGACATTGTTGTTACTTTGTTCCTTGCTCCAGAAAGGAAAGTAAAAACGGCTACCGGAACTTGTCCAAAAATGCAGAGGAAACTCCACCCTGTGGTGTCCTAGCCAATACCTGCCGTAGCGACGCCCCCGACATAGAGGAGAACTGCAGTACATTTTCAAAACTGCGCGTGTGGGTTGTACTCGAATATAAAGGCAAACGGCGCGCAGGACAGCCGCAGTGACATCAGCGCGGTCACCGCCCACGCTTGTATAAAGAAGCCTTTATGCAACAGATATCATAGTCTTGACAACGTAAAGGCTCTGCAGGCCAGAATCAAGAACAGAGTGGGCCGTTCGTGGCTTTGCCCACCGCTGAATTAGACAGATCCCAGTCTGAGAAACAGCATGTCTGTCATAATTTATGAAAACCGAATATGAGTTCAGATGAATAATTTCTGTCACTCGCAGTCCTGTGGAATTTGTCCACTGTCCAGGGACGACCACCATTACAGTTTATCGCAAAAACCCCGTTAGCAAAAACTGTCTCCGCTGTGTCTGAGATTAGCGCTATGGCCGGAGAATGTTGTTAAGATACATGATTGAGTTTGATGAAAATTGATATTTGTTTGATCAGAAATGAATGGGAATGCCTGGATTTAATTGCACCGTAATACTGGTGGGATTGCAGAGAAACAGAAAAGCCATGTTTGCTTCAGGTGGGAGGAGAGAGATCAGGATTTAGCATACAAAAGCTGCTAGCCCAGAGATTAGGTTCAGAGAGTCGGTTACCATGGTGACTGACTCAGCATTTCTCTAACCTGTCTCTTTCATTTCGTAACTTATTCCGGGTTTTCATATAACCTACTTTCTGGAACACCCCCAGGACTATTTGTGTATCTGAGAATGGCTTCTTGCGCTGATCCAAAATCCATGCCACTCTAACCTTGTTGGTTTTCAGTATGTTTTTAACCAAAACACACTTAAGGAATAACAGCGTTTCTACACTCCACTTGGTTTTGATGTTGCATACCTTGTGCGCAGCGCCCATCTCATGCATGGCGCCCGTGCTACGCCGTTGTGCCACGGCAGCATAACCACAATCAATGGGTCGGTTGACGGCGCTCTGAGCTGAGGTTAATGCAGTGTGAAAAGGCCTTACCAGTTTGGGGGCCACAAATAGGCAGCCAGTGGGCCGGATGCAGCCTGGGGCCGCCTATGAAGAGGCCTCTGGCATAGAAGAAGCGTAGAGGAGGAGCATCAATAAGACAGTGACTTGCATGATTTTCTCTCTGGGGAACACTGTGTCATCACACCCCAAACACTGCATGGATGATTACAGTAATTAAATGGAAGCAATTGGTCATGTGTCACTGAACAAATCACGGCCACGTGTGGACACAAGGCACTACCAATGGTGAAAACATTTAAAAGCCCTTAAATTATCTATGTGATGTGGTTGTAGCCTTGGAAATAAGCATTTATTTTCACGTTTGTTGGATTTTCTTTTTTTTTTTTTTGTAAAATGAGATTAATTTGCATAAGCATTTTATTACTGAATGTAAAGACTACAAGAGAGGGATAAGTACATGTTTTATGATACTTAATTTTGTCAAGTAGAGAATAGTTTAACAATCACCTCAAGAGAAGACAGGGTATGCAACCATCATCTCAAAACAATTCTTTAAATGACAAACTACTCGGCAGATATGGAGGAGGTTAAATAAGACAAGGCTTCTCTTTTCTATGGAGCAGGGAAACCATTTTCATGGAAGCAGTGCTACAGCCTATCTTACTTACAGCTGGAGCAGTGCTTTAGTGATGTTTCCTGGGTTGACCAAAAGACATTGAACCCTGGGAGCAAATCAACCCTGTGTCCTCCAACAAAAGCCAGTTGTGGAAGCTGTAAACACTTACAGATATTGTCGACCGCAGTGGTACCCAACCACCGGTCCGCGGACTTGTACCGGGCCATGAGGCATTTGTTACCGGGCCACAGGGAAAGAATGGCCAATTTATATCAGAATCAGAATCAGAATCATTTTTATTTGCCAAGTATGTCCAAAACACACAAGGAATTTGTCTCCGGTAGTTGGAGCCGCTCTAGTACAACAGACAGTCAATTTACAGAACACTTTGGGGACATCAAGACATTGACAATAAACAATTGTGCAAAAAGATGCAGAGTCCTCTAGCACTTAGACCAGTTCGAACGACTAATATTGCAATAGTCCGGTGCAATGACCATTGTGCAAAGGGCGCTGAGACTTCAAGGAGTGTATGCGGTTTAAATTGACGAGTAGTGCGATCATCTGGGACAATGTTGGTTGTGCAAATGTTACAGATACTCCTCAATCAGTGTGCATATACTTTCTGTTGTATTGCAATTAGCGTGTCAATGTGTTTTATTTTGAAAAGTGACTGGATCTTCTCCGCCGCAACAGCTGTGCATCTCAATTAACACATCGAGACTGCAAAGAACGCTTCCGTTTCCGGTCCCAGCCGGCTCGAACGCTTCTGTTTCTGGTCCGAGCGGGCTAAAAAGTCTACTCTCATTGAGGAGCTACGGAACTGCAGTCTGGTCTGGCTACAACAACTCCGACCCCCCAGTGAACACGCCACGAACGGCGAAGGAGGAAGCAAAAGCGAGGCAAGCGTGTGTATGTGTGTGTGTGTGCATGCCACTACAGCCGGTCTGTGAGAAAAATGCCGACTCCTAACCGGTCCGCGGTGCAAAGAAGGTTGGGGAACACTGGTCTACCGAACAGATTTAGATTTTGTTTGCTACCAAACTGGAAATCAATATACTGTCCTGTGGTAAACTCAAGATCACGACAGTCTTTTCTTTAGAGCCTTAATCTTGAATAACAGCCGCTATATAACACTTAATTGACTTGTCAAAACAGCAGGAAAGATAATATTACTCCAAATTTTGGGCTCTTAAAATGAGTTGGGATTATACAGAAATCCCACAATTGACTTTTTTGCTACACTACATGGGGTTCTGGACAATAAAGCACAGTGTATTCCATGAAAACAGAAAACGCAACTGCTGTCCCCTCGGTCCTAAATTGTCAGGCCTGGAAAACAAAGCAATGCGTGCAGAGGGAAACTCTGTAAAACTGATTATTGCCTTCTCTTTCAAGTGCTGTCGCTGCTTTGTGACTTGCACATGACTTGGCAGGAAAAGGACAGCTGGCCCTCCATTCTGGGTACTATTCACATGATTGGTGTCCCACAAAGGAGGCAGGCTGAAGAGCTGCAGGCTGGCTAGACTATTCACACACAAGCACTGCAGGTTACAGCGCAATTGGATAATCTTAGCACAACTGTGTTCTAAGAATGAACCAGTAAAACGTCTGCAGTAGTGTTAAGCCCAATACAGAGTAACCACCTCCTCAATTCAATGAATTTCTAGAGGAAATTTATAAAGCCAATGAATGGTTGCAGCGTTCAGGTGTTAGAGGAAGTGATATCGACCTCTCAACATTCTAAAAATGAAATGAAGTTATATACTTCCTTTCACTGGAAATGCTTGGAAGAAAAAAAAAACGGCCCTTGAAGCTTTTGTGACTAGGCTCTATTGGCTTCTCAGTGTGAGGCAAAACCCAGTGACAGTGAACTACTACATGTTTTGTTAAAACATACCTCCCCTCCCTAAATACTGTTAACCAATCGTACACATTAACAGGGTCAGCACATTCATGAGTTTCCTGACAAATAAAGTCCCGCTAGAAACAAAACAATCAGACCCCTTTCAGTGCTGAACAAGATGACTAGCCTTCAGCTGGTTCACTTTTAAAATTGGTATTCATATGCTCTCTCAATAATTGCAGTTCTTGTTGTTGAGCAGCATGTTGCTGCTTAGCCATGGGAGTCTGGAAATGAGTTTGAAGCTGGTCCTTTTAATTATCCTTCAAATGCTTCCTGCACTCACCAGATGTTCGGCTGCAGGGCAAGCAATCGAGCAGCAAGGCACCCGAACACTACACACACAGATCAGGACTCGACTGCCCTGCTCCACTGCCTGGGTTGTATACTGTATTTCAAAAAATAATGCCATTCATGCATAATATATTACTGTTAAAAACATTATTTACAATGGCTTAATGCAACCATTAAATGTGTAGTCAGCAATTGTAATCCCTCTCTTGGCTCTGAATGAGTAGTAGAAAAGTTGTAGTGCTCAGAATGGTAAACTAACTAATTTGGATTTGCTCAGGGTCCGACGTTAAGCCTTTTTGAGGGGTGGCCCTGTCAGGCCACCATGAGCCAAGTTGTGGTGGCCCTGTCAGAACCTGTACTGGCCCAGTATATTCATGATATAGGTTTTAGTGATTAATTCGTACTTACTGTCTTTATACCATATTATTTAAGCCCCTGTATGAAATAATTATTATTATTAATTGCATTTATGTTGATAACGCTATACCAACCTCACTAAAATCAAGGCATTGCAACTACACAAATTAATAATGTTTTAAAGAATAAATCATTTAAAAAAGATATTAAATTATTGAGGCGGCACGGTGGACGACTGGTTAGCACATCTGCCTCACATACCGGCACTATATACTTACTGGGGGCGTGCCTTTAGCGTCCTCTTACACGCGCACCCTTCCCCTTATAACGTCCACCTTCCTCTATATAAGCAGCGTGTCGGCAGGAAATGCTCCCTGTCAGTCAAGCGGATCGCTCATCAAAGTCACACAACATTTACAGATTTTGGAACTCGGTGCACACATAAGGCGCGCCGCATTATAAGGCGCCCCGTCCATTTTGGAGAAAATTTAAGACTTTTAAGTGCGCTTTATGGTCGTGAAAATACGGTAATTGTTTGATTGTTTTTTTTAAATACAAAATATACTGTGTGTACACTGTATTTAAACAGACAGATTGATTAAATCCACAATCAAATGCACTTTTTGCACATCAAAACTTGTAAATAGCAGCAACCAAAATGAAAAAAACTGCATGAAATGTACTTAAAATTAGTAAGACAACAGTGATACCTTTAATATTGGTGGGAAGCTAATTAATCACATTCTAATCAAATGAAAATGTTTAAAACAAACAATGTTTTAGAAAGAGAGAAATAGATTTGGGTCGATGAACAGACATACGTGACTACAAAAAGCAATTATCGGAATATGATTGAAGTTGCATTTTGAGATGGTAATATTCATAAGGCTGTAACTCAAATTAAAGTTGGCTATATTCAAGCTTTTAAATGAGATTTTGTCAATTTAAGCATTAATCCAGGTTTACTTTTCCTGCTCGAGACCCCAGACTATGGGGGGGGGGGTCTCGTTCTACTCCCTGCTACTTGTAGCTGTGCTTCTAGAGGGCTGCAGTCAAGCATATATGTACTTTCCCTCCACTGCAGGAATAAATAGAAACAGATTCTTGTTGTGAGTGCTAACCTACCACGTCTCATCCACACACACAGAGACATTTCGCTCGCCCTACCGCTTCCTCACTTTCCCTCTCACTCGTTTACTCCTTAAAGGGGCTGTACACACGCAAAGAGCACGTGTCATGCGACATACGGTCGCAGTGATAACTCAAATCTGAAATGGTAATATTCACCATTTGAACTGTTATTACGGTTTATTGGTAAACCATTCAATGCCTAGTCGCAAGCGGTTTGTCGCAGGAAAATTTTATATTGATATTTGGGAAGGAAACATTTTGTTAGCTGTCAGAAAGAATCTACCATTCAAATGATAAATCTAGCAAGCCGAAAACAAATACCACAATCATGATCCACTAATCACTGTTTAGTATTGTGTAGGAGCCATAAATCTACACCTGGTTGGTCGTATTTATTAAAACTACTGTGATAGTTCATAGTGATCTGTTACCATTTTGAACAAGTGTTCTCTCACATTTGCCAATTTAGTGTATTTTTCAATACACTAAATCATACAGTCCCTAATTAGAATATGCTGTTTCTAGGTGGGTTTTATAATGAACATGAGGATAGAGCAGAAAGTAAGATTGATGACACTGTATGAATTCACTACTGACAGTTTTGACTAATTGAGCTTAAGAAGCTGCTTCTTCGTCATGGGCATGAGAAGACAAACTGGATCTGACTCTAAAATACAGCTTTGCGTGAGCTGCTACAGAATCACAATGACAAATTGAGGGATGAGTTACAACAATCCTGCTGTGACTACATGACAGAGTTGACGCTAACCAGCTGAAGACATCTCAAAAGCCACTGGGTGTGAATGAATAGGAGAACAAATGTAGCAGGCAACACTGCCATGGAATAAAAAACCCATCCATTCATCTATTTTCTAAACCGCTTATCCTCACAAGGGTCATCCTTGTGAGGATAAGGGCCGCTTATCCTCACAAGGGTCACGAATATGCTGGAGCCTATCCCAGCTAACTGCGGGCGGGAGGCGGGGTACACCGTGGTCCCCAGCCAATCACGGGGCACATATAAATGACCAACCATTCGCACTCACATACTTACCTACGGACAATTTAGAGTCTTCAGTTTACCTACCGTGCATGTTTTTGGTATGTGGGAGGGAGTACCCGGAGAAAACCCACGTAACCACGAGAAGAACATGCAAACTCCACACAGGCGAAGCCGGATTTGACCCCGGGTCCTTAAAACAGTGAGGCAAGGGTGCTAACCAGTCCCTTACCGTCCGGTTGCATTACAAATCATACTATTTAAAGTCAATTCAACAGAAGCAGTACACAGTGTGGAATCTGGTTGAGGGGGCATGCTTGTCATGCCAAAAGCAGGTCGTGCTGTAAAAAGTTCAAATAAAGATCCATCCAATGTGGTGACTGAAGTCTGATTCAACTGCTAGTTTATTGCAACACAATGTGGCACGGTGACCGACTGGTTAGCACATCTGCTTCACAGTTCTGAGGACCGGGTTCAAATCCCGGCCCCGCCTGTGTGGAATTTGCATGTTCTCCCCGTGACTGCATGGGTTTTCTCCGGGTACTCCGGTTTCCTCCCACATCCCAGAAACATGTGTGGTAGGTTGATTGAAGACTCTAAATTGCAGTGTGAATGTGAGTGCGAACGGCTGTTTTTTTATATGTGTCCTGCGATTGGCTGGCGACCAGTTCAGGGTGTACCCCGCCTCTCGCCCAGACTCAGCTGGGATAGGCTCCAGCGTGCCTGCGACCCTAGTGAGGATAAAGCGGTACAGAAAATGGATGGATGGGGAAAAAGTATGATTCGCGGCACGGTGGCCGACTGGTTAGAGCGTCAGCCTCACAACAGTTCTGAGGACCCGGGTTCAATCCCCTGTCCCGCCTGTGTGGAGTTTGCATGTTCTCCCCGTGCCTGCGTGGGTTTTCTCCGGGCACTCCGGTTTCCTCCCACATCCCAAAAACATGCATGAATTGGAGACCCTAAATTGTCCGTAGGCATGATTGTGAGTGCGAATGGTTGTTTGTTCCTATGTGCCCTGCGATTGGCTGGCGACCAGTTCAGGGTGTACCCCGCCTCCAGCCCGGTGACAGCTGGGATTGGCTCCAGCACGCCCGCGACCCTAGTGAGGAGAAGCGGCTCAGAAAATGGATGGATGGATAGTATGATTCATGGCTATGGCTGTACTAACCTCACTAACATCAAGACATTGCATTTGCACAAATTAAGGTTAATGCTTCAAACAATAAATCAATAAAAAATATTACAAATATCTACATTGCACTGACATTGCAACAATGCAAAATATAAAATAAAAGAATTCAAGAAGGTAGCAGCCCCAAAACCTTTTACCACTACTGACCATTTCCATGTGAAGACATATTTAATTTGTCCACACAGATTTTGGCATGGACAAGTGATTTCTGTACGTCTTCAGCTGACACTCAAAGTTTCTTTTTTACCTCATTGACCTGTGCTTTTGCAGTCATCTTTACAGGATGGCCACTTCTTGGAAGAAAAGCAACAGTGATGAATTTTCTCCCTTTTGAGACAATTTGTCTAACCGTGGACTGATGAACAGCAAGACTTTTAGATTTACTTTTGTAACCTTTTACAGCATTATACAAGTTTATACGTGAAGCCCTAACCTCAACCCGATTGAGATGATGTGAGATGATCTCAAGAAAGCTATTCACACCAGACATCACAAGAATCTTGCTGAACTGCAAAGAGGAATGGTCCAAAATTCATTCTGTTCATTTTGCATGTCTGATATGCAACTACAGGAAACGTTTGGTTGAGGTTATTGCTGCCAAAGGAGGGTCAACCACTCATTAAATTGAAGGGCATATATAAACAAACAACCATTCACACTCACATTCACACCTACTGGCAATTTAGAGTCTTTAATTAACCTACCATGCATGTTTTTGGGATGTGGGAGGAAACCGGAGTACCCGGAGAAAACACATGCAGGCGCGGGGAGAACAAGCATATTTGAACCCGCCACACACCCATATACACACACATATATATATATATATATATATATATATATATATATATATATATATATATATATATATATATATATACATTTTCCGAGCCGCTTCTCCTCACTAGGGTCGCGGGCGTGCTGGAGCCTATCCCAGCTGTCATCGGGCAGGAGGCGGGGTACACCCTGAACTGGTTGCCAGCCAATCGCAGGGCACACACAAACAAACAACCAGTCGCACTCACAGTCACACCTACGGGCAATTTAGAATCTCCATTTAATGCATGTTTTTGGGATGTAAGAGGAAACCGGAGTGCCCGGGGAAAACCCACGCAGGCACGGGGAGAACATGCAAACTCCTTTATATATATATATATATATATATATATATATATATATATATATATATATATATATATATATATATATATATATATATATATATAAATCAGTCATCAGGTATCCGTCATCAGGTATCCGTTTCTTTAAAGTCGCTAATCGGTGATGGTGATCGTGTAAAGCTTAATTTTTTTTTTTATCAACAGGTAGCACAGGAAATCGCCGCATCACCTTTATCTCGACAGCACAGTGTCAGGAGACTCAAACGTTCATTAATGTATTGCCGATGGCATGCAGTGCATTATGGATTTGGGCCTTCAGTGGGGGCTTAAGTGTCCAAATCTACCACTATCACATGAAAAAAAAAATATATATATATATATATATATATATATATATATATCAATGTAAGTTATGTGTGGCATTACAGAGAGAGAGAGAGAGAGAGAGAGAGAGAGAGAGAGAGAGAGAGAGAGAGAGAGAGAGAGAGAGAGAGAGAGAGAGAGAGAGAGAGGCATTTACGCGGATTTCATGATATACTGTATACCTGGGCTCACCAACGTGGTGCCCACAGGCCTGTTCTAGAAGTGGCACACCAGTGATGGTACATTGTGACTTTCTATACATCTTGCAAAAGTGATCATTTAAAAATGTAAACACTGGCAGAGATTTCTAGAAATAGTGTTGCATATTGATATTCATGTTTCTTAACTATTGTGAGAACTCGGTTACCTGATCTGTGTCTTTACATAAATGAAGATCATTAATTATTATGAATAACATAAGAATAACATATTTTTAAAGGTAATTTGAGCATTTTTGTTATTTCAGAAGTGTATATCAAACTGGTAGCCCTTCTCATTAGTCAGTACCCAAGAAGTAGCGCTCAGTTTCATTAAGCTTGGTGACCCTGACGTATGCATTAACAATAAAGCAAGAAACATATAATTGAACTTTTATCTTCCATCACCTCCTAAAAAATTACAAAACTCTACAATTCAATATCTCAGTTCTAACTTATAATAACACGACAAAAGGATCAAAACTTTAACAAATAGACACCCTATGAAATGAAAATGGAAATAAATTAATGTTATTATACATAATAGTATATATTTTGTATTATATTTTATTGATAAAAATAATTAATTTTTTTCTTTTAATGTAAAAGAAATGAAAACATTTTTTTTTAAATGTGGGTCAGCAGAGAAGGATTAAAATCCATTCACTGCACAACACTGTGTCATACAATATTAAGTATGAAACAAGACCAACAGTTAAAAGTGGGAAAAAAACAGTATGATCTTCAGACACTGCTGGAGACTAAAATGGTAAAAACACAACCAACTACTAATTTACTTTTAAGGCCAATACAATTTATTTAAGTACCATGTGAATGTAGATGAATTGCACATAATAAATTGCCTTTAGGCAATGCCGAATCACAGCCCTTAAGAGTCCACTGGGGAGTATGATTTCAAACCTGCCGCTCAATCATTTTATTTTATTTTTTTGGAACATTGTTCAAGAACTGAAAACAAGGATTCCTCTACAAGTGTTGCTTATTTTTCAGAATAGAACAGCGCGCGTGTGTGTGTAAATGCTGCATTAGCATATGTCTTCATTTATTCATGTCTGTGAAAGGATCCTTGTGTTCTACTCACAGTTCATGTTTGTGTACCAGTGCCTAAGTACATGCACTGATCATTGCAATGGTAATGTATACAGCTAGTATGTGTTGTAATGTTACATTCATGAATGCATATATCATGTAAAGTAGGTTGTATTTTATCCTTAACTGCTGATTTACACAACAATTAATGGTCCAGGAGAAGTGATATATCTCAGTTTCAGTCAAGCAAAAGATGACTTAACTGACTCTTTAATTAAGATGAACAATGCTTTTCTTAACATTTTCAAAGAGTTTAAGGAATTTTAGATTTTTATGAATTCTTCAAGAATAATAACCTGAATAAAAAAATTTATTACATTTTTGGGCACCTGACAAACAAAATCAAAAACAAACTAAAATCTTAAAATATACATCAGATATTATACTCACTGCAAGAACAAAATTAAGATCTTAAATAGGCAATAAAGGCAATTAACAATATTAAAAGCAAACTAGAGCATTAAGTCTACTTCTGTGAGGTTCACATTCAGTGACAAATATATCAACTACAATCAGATTTCAGGGTCGTGTGGAATATAGACCAAGAACTGTAGTGTAGTATTGGCATGAACAACAGAAGTCTCTCCCACAGGAAATGTTCACTTTACAGACATTAAAAACCAGTGTCGCAATTCCAAATTAAAAGATACTTCCAAACTGCATACATTTTGCAGTGAAGGCACTCTTCTTTGTTGTTGACAATATCTTAAACTGAAAAAAAAAAAACGGACATGGTTTATTTCCTCAAATCGTGGCCTCTGCTCTAGTAGATACTGTGTTGAAGTTAATTGCCAGGTGCATCTCACATTCTGTTGTGTCTCCAGGTAGCACACAAACCAACCCATGAGAACCAACGAAACCCCTTCATAAAACATATGTCAAATAAAACAGACATTAGGTCTTACAGCCAAGCAGCAAGGACAATCTTAAATGGAAGCAACTCTGCCACGCTTGTCTGCTTCAGCCACCTTGTGCAGGAAACGCACTGCATTATTGACAGGAGCCAAGAATAAAAGGGCATACAAATAGGAACTGTGAGATGGACATCAGTCTGTCCAACTCCGTCTTTTCGTTTCGGCTTGTCCCGTTAGGGGTCGCCACAGCGTGTCATCCTTTTCCACGTCAGCCTATCTCCTGCGTCCTCCTCTCTAACATCAATTGCCCTCATGTCTTCCCTCACGACATCCATCAACCTTCTCTTTGGTCTTCCTCAAGCTCTCTTAGAATTATTGTGTCGTTTGTTGATAGTCACATTAGTGTGTTGTGGTTTAAACTTTAAACTACATTTGAACTTCACACCACTACTGTGTTAATAAATGAAGAGAAACAACTTTTGTGTTATTTTTTTGTGTGTAATTTAACACCCTAACATTTTATGGTGCATAAGACGCCATTAACAACCAGACACAATGACAGAGTAGTAAATTGTATAAGAAAGGGTGGAGTGCTGCTGCCATAATGCAAATGTGTCTACGACGTTGGGCTGGGCGATGAATCGATTTTATTGATTAATTCAAGTTTATTTGTCAGGATGATGTTTATTAAGATAGATATTTTTTTTTTTTTTTGCAGCTTTCGTAATTCAAACCATGTCCCCGCTGATGTAAACTGCTTCCGCTAACAACCTGGCCGCGAACATGGAGGAGCTAGTTTACAAATGCACAGTCAGTGTTGCCAACTTAGCGATTTAGTCATTATGACGGAACCAAGCTATGCAGTTTCAAGGTTCATTTTATCATGTTAAATTGTTTAACATGTTCCATTTCCATCCATTTTCCGTATCGCTTATCCTCACTAGGGTCACGGGCGTGCCGGAGCCTATCCCAGCTATCTTCGGGCAAGAGGCGGGGTACGTTGCACTGTACAATATACTGTATATACATGTTACATAGGGGTGGGACTTTAACGCATTTTAATTGCATTTTGTGTTCCAAAAAACGTGCCTGCATCATAATGCCTTGAGCCAGTTCCTGGCCATGAAGAACATTGCCGTGCTGGAGCGACCTCCTTAATCACCCGACCTGCCTCTGTGTGAATTTTTCCTATTTCCCAAGCTCAAGATGTTCATAAAAGCGATCCGTTTTGAAAAGGCGGATGACATCGAGATGGCCGTGACGACGTGGTGGGTCAGCACCCTAGCATCCTCTATTGGGCAGCCGGCACTGCCGTGCATCCACAAACATGTGCTCTAACCCAGCTTCAAGCATGCGAGATAAAATCTAAGAGCAGTGCTCCATATTTATGCGTAATACTCCAGGAGTGAAATTTGATCTGAGCCACACAACACATACACAGAAACACATTTCTGAACCAAACCACATGTGGAAGGGTAATGAGATTACAAGGCTCTTTGACAAAAAGAAGTTCTTGCTCAGCTGACACACTAGCTGTGACAGAAAAATAAAGGAGTAAAGGAATAAAGGAAAACTGTACAACACAAGAAGACTGAATTATTTTATTGTTACCCTTTTCTGGCAATTTTACCCCTCAAACCACAATTCTGTCAGCCTATGAGTCACATTATTTATAAAGAGGGGAGATAAACTGTTGACCTTGCTTCATTTCTCCATAGCACCAGCTGACTGTGACACTGACAAGGACGCTCAAGGATGGAATACAAGATGGGACCAAGAGAGGAAGATATAGAGCGAGTGTGATGTGTGTGTGTGTGTGTGTGTGTGTGTGTGTGTGAGTGTGTGTAGGTGTGTGCGACGGACAAGACGAACCTTAATATATGCCTTATATGAATGATGACTTTGGACACAATTCATATCATGCCTGGGCATGCTTGACACCTAATGCGCTGAAGCACCAAAGAATGCAACACGAGCCAACGGGTAAGCAGGAAGTGAGGAGTAACCACACCAAAACATGTCATAAAACAACTGTCCCAGTCTGACTAAACCCTGAATTGCTTTGTTGTTGTACTGTACTTTGTATTTATTATTTGTCTATCTGTGTCCGTGAGTCTAATAATATCCCTAACATTAATAAAAAAAAAATATATATTTTTATATATATATATATATGAACTGGATATCTAGAGTAAGGATAATAGATTCTAACTGTGTATGTTCCCAAACGTCTGTGTTGCTCATAGGTGACAAGACGAAAAACAAATGCAATGTAATGGCATTATAGTGTTTCAATTGACGCCAAAACTTGCCAAATCGATTCCAAATCTAGTTAGGGTGTTTTCAATCTATCTGACTGTACCACCGTTTTACTTTTCTAACTTAACTGAGGGGTTGCATTGATTTAAAAGTTTACCCACTGGAAAAGAGACATCTATTTAAAGTCATTTGTATATTTTCTGATCACTGTTATTGCTTTCAAGAAAATGTTGGTCAACTTTTTTCATTTCATTTCAAACATATGGGGAGGACAGCGGCCATAACATTATTCCATCATTTCTATCAATATGACAGAAATAAATAAGACTAGAAATGCATCAATGTCCTATTGAAGACTATGTCCACCTTCCTACAATGCATACATATGGAAGCATATCAATAAACTCGAAATTGACCTTAAAGTTATGGAACATCAGGCACTTATCACTATGATCCATGTTCAGCCAGGAGAGCTCTTTCTGCCACATTACTTACAAAGCGTAGTCGAAGTGTGATTGTATGATGATAGAAATTACACCTATTGTGTAAAAAGTTAATCTCAAAAGGGAAATGAAGTGAAACGCTGTTTGATAGTAGCTTAATTTCAGAAAATCAGAGAGCGATTAAGTGTAATATAGCATGAACAATTTCTGCATTTAATCTCATGGATTTATTCGTGGTCCAACTAATGAAGATAACAGTAGGAAATAGCTTTTGCACACATTCAATGCAACTTTGTACCTGGTACTTTTTTCAGCAATCTGTAAAGACCAGTTGCTATAAAGAAAATGTGCCTTCAGGGATTTATTAAAAAAAAAAAAAAAAAAAAAAAAAAAAAAAAAAAAAAAAAGATTGAGGATATGTTGTTCTGCACTATCAGTACTGCGCTTTATCTTTCACATATCTGAGAAGGCAATCACAGTAACATCATAAAGCAATATAAAACCAGTTTATTACACTGCTACCTGTCTCTTTTGTTATTATTATTTGTTAATAGATTCACCCTTATGTCCCTGACATTTAAATTCTTTGGAGGAAGATGCAGTTGATTCTTTGATGTGTGTATTTATCTTTATTTTTAGTTAAATAAATACTTGTCTTGTTCTTGTCTACAGCATTATCCTTTTCCCTTCTGCAATGACGACCCAGATTCACCACAAGGATCATTAAAAATGCATTTTGTCTCATGGACTTTTTTTTTTTTTCTTCCATTTCATTCCCTGTGCACCACAATGTGACAATGTAATATGAGGGACAATATTGTGAGCAAACCGTTTACCAATGTGTTGTAGTTACAGTATCTTAAATAGATAAGTGATCATTTCAGTTGCTGCTGACAACTGTGAACAAATTGTACTCTAAAATCACCTTATTAGTTTGGAATCAATGGCGTATCACATCAATGAAAGGCTTGGTAACAACTTCACAATCACTGCATCAGCACTGGGGCGCCCCAAGGTTGTGTCCTCTCTCCGCTGCTCTTCTCTCTCTACACGAACGACTGCACCTCAGCGAACCCGACTGTCAAACTCCTGAAGTTTGCAGATGACACCACTAATCAAGGACGGTGACGAGTCTGCATATCGACAGGAAGCGGAGCGGCTGGAGCTGTGGTATGGCCGACACAACCTGGAGCTGAACACGCTCAAGACTGTAGAGATGATCGTGGACTTCAGGAGGCATCCTTCGCCACAGCTGCCCCTCACGTTGTCCAGCTGCCTTGTGTCAACCGTCGAGACCTTCAAGTTCCTGGGAATTACAATCTCTCAGGGCCTGAAGTGGGCGACCAACATCAACTCCGTCCTCAAAAAGGCCCAGCAGAGGATGTACTTCCTGCGGCTTCTGAGAAAGCACGGCCTGCCACCGGAGCTGCTGAGACAGTTCTACACAGCGGTCATCGAATCAGTCCTGTGTTCATCCATCACAGTCTGGTTTGGTACTGCTACAAAAAAGGACAAACTCCGACTGCAACGGACAATCAAAACTGCTGAAAGGATTGTCGGTACCCCCCTACCCACCATTGAGGACTTGCACGCTGCCAGAACTAAGACAAGGGCGTGCAAAATCCTCTCAGACCCTCCGCACCCGGTCACCAGCTCTTCCAGCTCCTTCCCTCAGGTAGGCGCTACCGATCAACGCAAACTAGAACTAGTAGACATTCCAACAGCTTCTTCCCTCTTGCGATCAACTTCTTAAACACCTACCCTATAATTCCATTACAACATGCTGGCAATTTTTTGACTTGAGTTCGTTGTCACATTTCTGTGGGGCCAATTATGTATTACTCGTGCACTCACTGTAGTTGTCTCACCATGCTGCACTATTTGCATATACTGGCCACTCATGCCAGAGTTGCATCTGCTCCATTTGCACACTGATTGAGGAGTATCTGTAACATTTGCACAACCAACATTGTCCCAGATTATCGCACTACTCGTCACTTTAAACCGCATACACTCCTTGAAGTCTCGGCGCCCTTTGCACAATGGTCATTGCTCCGGACTATTGCAATATTAGTCATTTGAACTGCCCTAAGTGCTAGAGGACTGTGCATCTTTTTGCACAATTGTCAAAAAAATAAAAAATAAAAAATAAAATAAAAAAATAAAATGTACCGGCATTACCAGATAACTAGCAACCCTTTACTGCTCAGTGACTGTTTTTTTTTTTTTTTTGTCAATGTCTTTCTGTCTCCAAAGTGTTCTGTAAAGTGACTTGTCTGTTGTCGTACTAGAGCGGCCCCAACTACCGGAGACAAATTCCTTTTGTGTTTTTTGGACATACTTGGCAAATAAAGATGATTCTGATTCTGTTTCTGATTCTGATTCAAATTGAGGCAACTACTGTCTATATCTTCGACGTCAGAGAAACAATTGATTCTTCGATGCGTTGCGATGCAGATGTAAATGAATCTGCATTGAATAAGAGAAACAATAATTGATTATCAAATACTTTATTACATAATGCTGTCGGAGCAAAAAAAAAAAATAGTGAAATGCGAAGTACAGCACCGATATAATGTTGCTGAATTCTAATTGAATTGAATTTTGATGGGGTTTGAGATTCCCCCCCTGAAATGTTTGTTATGGTTTATTTTTACAAAGGTCTTCATCCCATATCAAATTTGAGTGCAGCATCTTAGTTTTTGCAAATTGTGAACCAGAGGATAAATCTGAACCTTTTCTCTTACTCTATCACAAGGTGTTTAGTGATAGTTTGTTTTTAAATATAATATAGATAATGATATACAGTATAATCTCCAACATTGACAACTACTTTTCTGGCCCTTTTCTTATGAGCCATTCTGACTGTTTTAGCCCTTTGTTTGCTTGTTGAGCAAAGGTTCTCTACGCCAACATCGCACCTACTTTCCTATTTAATTCATAAACAAAGCAGCTGCTGCTCGCATTTGTGATTGGGTGAATGTGCATAGGCAGATGTGATCATTTTGATGTGATCGTGCCCCGCATTAACCATTCATTGCCTTAATAAATGAGATGCTAAAATGTGATAAATAACATACTGTAGATTGATTGTAGATACTGTAACTTTTTCAAACTTTTTTTTACAACATCAATCACAAATCTAACATGGACACTATTAGATTTGTGATGAGATGGTCTGGGATGAGGAGGCGGAGCTTTCGCCTACATGCGTTACAACTTTCCATTAACAAGATACGTCATGGCTAAAATTGAACTCGCTTTAGGATTAAAACATACACGATGGCAGCGTGGAACATCCCCGGAGTAATGGTGTACATATAAACTTTATAACCACTCACATTCACACATATGAACAATTTAGAGGAGTAATGCACCAACATGAAAATTCTTGGCTGAAACCAAAAACCGAAAATGAGGAAACCAAGGCAGAAAAACGAAAACCGAAGCACAGAAAGTAACTACTATGCCAATTATTAGTAAAATTGCAATTCCGTATTTTTAAAAGTATGTCAAGAATATTACGATGGGACAGTTATTGGAGTAAACGTATTATGTAATAGGATAAAAATAATTCTTCTTAATGTTCAGTTGAAGAAAATAATCATTACTATAATCGTAATCATTAATCGTAATCATTAATAAATGATGACTTCAATATTTGTTATTTTAATGCAATTGTTTATTGCATAAAAACTGTAATAGGAGATAAGTTGCAGCCAAATGTCTTCTCTTGAATGCTCTTTTTGTGTTTCCTGTATCAACTACTGCTACTGAAACGATGCAAATTTCCGCATTGTGGAACTAAGAAAGTTTATAAATATGTATTTTATTAAGGTACTTTTAAACTTATATGCCCCTTTGCTCATGTGACGTAGGGGTGAGGTGACGTACTAATTTATTTCCGTTTTCCGGCTCCGGTCCTTGTCTGGCTGTGTAGCATTAATGTGTATTTTTTATTACAAATGTTTTTAATTTTCAAATTCGGTTAGAGTCAACTATAACGCGGTTAGACCCAGAAGTGTAGTTTATTCGCAGCAATGGATGTGATGATTAGTGACTTTCAGTATGCTGTGTTGACACCAGACATCAAGCAAACGTTCGCCTTCGCATCTCAGCATCGTATTTAGCTGTCGCTCGTAAGTAGCTGGGGCAGTGCAAAATTGCCCCAAAGTACCCAAACAAAAGGTGTGGGCAATTGTTCATTGTGGATGTGCTGTTTTTGTTTGCTTGTTTGTTTTGCAATTAAATGTATTCCACTGTGCGCAGGCGGTGTTTTTTTTTTCTTGCGTCATAACATCATGCTGTTTCGGCAGTTTTATTAGATTTATTAAATGCACGATTGGGCCGTTTTCACCTGCAGATTTTCGGTGGCCGAAAATTCTCGGTGGCCAAAAATTAATTGCATCACTAATTTTGAGTTTTAGAGTATTCATGCAAGTTTTTGAAATGTGGAATGAAGTTGGAGTAGGCGGCACGATGCACGACTGGTTAGCACATATGCCTCACAGTTCTGAGAACCTGGGTTCAAATCCAGCCTCACCTGTGTGGTGTTTGCATGTTCTCCCCGTGCCTGCGTGGGTTCTCTCCGGATACTCTGGTTTCCTCCCACATCCCAAAAACATGCACGGCAGGTTAATTGAAGACTCTAAATTGTGAATGTGAGTGTGAATGGTTGTTTGTTGATATGTGACCTGCGATTGGCTGGCAACTAGTGCAGGGTGTACCCCGCCTCTTGCCTGCAATTAGCTGGCATAGGCTTCAGCACACCCACGACCCTACATGAGGATAACCGGTGTAGAAAATGGATGCAAACGCTACAGAGGAAGGCCAAAGCTGAGATCGGAACCCCCGAGCGTCAAAACTGTGAGGGAGATGTCCTAAATACTCATTCACAATGCTGCCACAAGACTTTTTGTCATGTAAAAAAGCCTCCACAGTGTAACTAAAACTAGCAAGATATAAAGTTTTTGACACTGTTCTCTTTTAAAAGACCTTAGTTATTTTGTATTTCTATTCCATTTTTCAACTGAATCTTACTTCTTGTCATTATTATGATCAAGCAGAAAGTATGATCTTCTTACAAATGGAGACATACAGTACATACACCATTCTGTCCGACAAGCAAACCCCCATTAGAAAGAATAATCATCCGGAATTGGCAGATGTTTGGTCATAGATAATGTAATCAATAACTATTGATATGTTACTTAATTTCGTTTTCATAATTACTGTCAGTAGATCTGCATACACTTGCTCACCCTACTTCCTCTGGTGATATTTAGATAGTGGACTAATCTCCCCTGATGCCAGTGTTCCGTGACTTGCATTCTAATTAGAGACTGACTAACAGGAACACAACAAGATGTTTTGGAAGGACACTGGGGGATGTTTTTTTTGTTTTGTTTTTTTCCTGCAGAGCAGAGGGTGACCTGATGGAGTGCGTGCACTCCATACAGATACACATGCACACTCAGTCTCTGGTTAAAGTCACTCAGTTTCCATTTTACATAGAGTGCATGTACAAGCGAGAGAACTACCGCTTTCTTGCTGCTCATCATGCACCAGAGCAATGTTCATGCTGGAGTTGATGGACTCCATAATGTGTCTGTCCCCCTCTTAGGTTGCAGTTGATCTGACACCACCTAATTTGGAGTTACACTGCAGCGCCTAATTTTGCTTTGTATCTACAGTGATGCCTTGCTTGACCTGGAGTTTAATTTGCTGAAGCTCTAACTGCATTTACTCCTATTTTCAATCAATATTCCCAAATGAAATTAATTGAAAAGCCATTATTATGTTCCAGACCCCCCAAAAAACACCCAATTTTGTTACGTGTTTTTAATAATGAACAATAGCCTTAGGATGTAAAGAAATACTGGTTTTATAATGTGCAGTTACCATATGCTGGGACAAGCCAAGCCACAACAACTGCAGTATTGTGTGTGCACCCTGTTACAAGCAGCAGTTTTGCAACAGCCCAGTTTTTGTTCAGCAGAAAATGTTAACGCTATTTGACTATTTGCAATGATACGGCTAGAGGAGCTGTGACATGAGGAGCGCCGTCAATGTGCAGCCAAGTGCGTCCCGGAAGAGATGTGGAAAGGAAAAAGAGTCAGCACTTAAAAGCAAAGTGTAGAGAAAGAGATGATTACTGTAAATGGGACTGGAGAATTGAACCATTCTTTCTGTATGTGTGTTACTTACCATCCGTCCATCTATCCATTTTCTCTACCGCTTATCCTCACTGGGGTCGCGGGCTTCTGGAGCCCATCCAAGCTATCTTCGGGCAGGAAGCGGGGTACACCCTAAACTGGTCGCGAGCCAATCGCACTTTCCACTTTCCAAAAACATGCATTGCAGGATAATTGAAGACTCTAAATTTTCCGTAAGTGTGAATGTGAGTATGAATTAGGGCTGTACGATATTTTGTTTGAGCATCATTCATTGCGATGTACGTGTGCGCAATAGTCACATCGCAGGATCTGCTGCGCCTTGGGTCCCCGCCTTCCTCTCCCCGAATATGCAGTGAATTAACTGCAATTTTAAAAGTGACCACCAGAGGAACCTGTTTGTACACGTTAATACGATTAGCACCCATGTTAAGGTAAAGTATAACGCTTCAAACAACACACGGAGCAGGCCAGAGTGTTGTATAATTATCTCCTTGTATGATAACTATGAATGAGGGCACAGGAAAACAATGTACACCTGCTGCATTTCATATTTTGCTCTTCAAGATGAACCTAGCGGCACCTCCGTGAGTGTGTGAGGTGCGTTCAGGGACACTGTGTATATGGGAATAAGTTTCTTATTTTGTGATACAGTGTATAATTGTAAAAACGAATTACTTTTGTTTATTTTTAATTATGTGCATTATTGTGTGAATGGTTGTTTTTATATGTGCCCTGCAATTGGCTGGCGACCAATTCAGGGTGTCCCCCACCTCTCGCCCGAAGTCAGTTTAGATAGGTACCAGCACACCCACGGCCCGAGAGAGGTAAATTAAAAAAACAGCCTTGCTGTTGAATTTACAGTATGTATGAGCAGTACTGACTGACTGTTACATCTAGTGAAATGTTTAGCAATTTGTACGTGGGCGTTCATCTAAAGTAAGAAAGCTATTTTATATTTTTGAGTTACTGTGCAATGAGTAACACTGCATTGCATTACTCTTAATCTGATATAAAACAATTTATTATCTTTCACTCTCAATAGTCTTTACTCTTTTCCTTACATTACTCTGCTAAATGAAGCATAACAGAGAGGAAGTAGGGGTAATAATCAGTTCATCTTATATGAATAAATACCTGCAAGCCTTCCACAATCCAGACCATCCAACGTCTGGCTTGAGGACATTGTATCTTGGCAGGTTCAATCAGCGTAGTCAACCAACCATCAACTAATGACTAGACGGCAGAGTATTAATCTGTTCACATTGTGCTTTTTTCCTGACTTTGTGCACGCAGTATATAAGCATCTGCATGTTTTGCAGTGTGTGTGTGTGTGTGTGTGTGTGTGTGTGTGTTTGTGTGTGCATGTGCGTGCATGTGTGCATGAGAAAGAACTGCAATGCAGTCAGGATGTCTGCTTTTAGCCAACAGTTGTGGGCTGATTAACTTTGACAGGCTGCCTCTCAGATCCACCACAACACAAGCAGCAGGAAAACCAGCATTTCAACCGCAGGACAGTCTGCCCATGCAGACTTGCTTCCATGGCAATTCACTGAAAGAAAATCACAATATTAAATACTTCAATTATCAAAGCGTTTCAGGCATGACAGATTTGTTTCATACTGCATCAATTGAACATAATTTATGATTCCATATTTTCAACATTGTTAAGGTAAGGGAATTTGTGGAGTCACATTCACAACCATAATTGCCTGTATATAGACGATACTAGGACTGAAAAAAAATCGGCTAAGTCGATTTGCGCCGCCCGGAACAAATTTGCACCACCCATAACCATTTGGCTGCCCGTGTACATATCTGCTTGTCTCCAGTCTGGTTGCCCCCCTTCTCTGCCCTGTCGGCCCACCCTTCCTCAATGTGCCGGCTCAGCAACTCCGTACACCAGTTGACTAACATGCATGTGATATGGTGTTCATTCAAGTTCGATAGACACGCTACAGGCTTTAAATGCTCGTGCTGGGACCACTAATAACAACACAGGTTGTATTAACATATCAACTCACAGGTTATTACAGGTGTTTAGACAATATAAAAGCATCCCACCTCAACACAGATCAGTAGCACTGCCTTGCTCATTTCCCAGATCCAGTCCTGCCCTTTTCTGTCCTCTCTCATCTTGTCGCATTGGTTAGCTACTGCATGTCCTCACCGGGTGACCAACCCCACCCTCAAATAAGAACATGATTTGACTGTTGTAACGTTACTTTTGCGCAGATATCTAGACAGTCTCACTATTGTTCCGGTGTGGTTCAAAGAACGGACATTTGTTGCAGATGGACATACTGTTGGGCCAGTGGAAAAGCAATGCCAAAAACGACAGAGGAACGTCTGAAAGTGATTTTTAAGACACTATTAGATACTGTATGTAATGCACTGTACATATAATATGATGTATGAGTGAGCTGAATGGTAGTTAGCGGGGGGGGTTTTCACCTAAAATGGTAATCACTAGTGCGCTAATGCTTATCGCGAATGGTAACCGTTTAGCAAAGGCTGATTTCGTTATCTCAAATTCTGTACAGTTTATTCCGTACACTCAGTACCAACATAAGCAGTTTAAGGATAGAAGTTCAGCCCTCATAAATGAGAATAAAATGCATGTCAGTAGTAAAAAAAAAAAAAAAAAAAAAAATTGGAAAATTTTACTAAGTTTTACTCGAGTACTCAATGAAATATCCATCCATTTTCTGAGCCGCTTCTCCTCACTAGGGTCGCGGGCGTGCTGGAGCCTATCCCAGCTGTCATCGGGCAGAAGGCGGGGTACACCCTGAACTGGTTGCCAGCCAATCGCAGGGCACATACAAACAAACAACCATTCGCACTCACAGTCACACCTACGGGCAATTTTAGAGTCTCCAATTAATGCATGTTTTTGGGATGTGGGAGGAAACCGGAGTGCCCGGAGAAAACCCACGCAGGCACGGGGAGAACATGCAAACTCCACACAGGCGGAGCCGGGGATTGAACCTGGGTCCTCAGAACTGTGCTCTAACCAGTCGGCCACCGTGCCGCCCCTTCAATGAAATATCTATAGGATAATTGATTCTAAAAAGATTTAATAGTGACAGCTCGGGCTGCAATGAATGCTGGAGTATTTCAAGGGCGACTTTCGAGGACAAAAATACTTGAGGATTTTTTTTCTGCCTCGCGGATCCACTTTTAACTCATTCACTGCCTGTCCTCTCTGTTTGATACTACTGTATTTGTAGATACAGTAGCTGCCTGTTAATGGCAGGAAAGAGTGAATTGTGAAGCTAAACAGCGCAAACGCACCATGACAAGATGCTTACGTCATCAATGCGAGATACACATACAGTGCCGTGAAAAAGTATTGGCCCCCTTCTCAAATTCTGATATTTTTGCATCGTTTCACCACTTTAATATTTAAGATCATCCAACAAATGTAAATATCTGACAAATATAACCAAAGTGAACTTAAAATTATGTTTTTAAATGGTGATTTAATTCATGAAGGAAATAAACTATTCAGTTACTTGGCCCTGTGTGAAAAAGTAATTACCCTCCTTGTTAAATCATGATTTAATTGTGGCTAATCACAATTTTTAGTTACCTTTCACTGACCACACTCAAGGCTGACTACCTCCAGGCCTGCGCAATCAAGAAATCACGAAAACAGAATCTGTCCCGACAAAATCAAGAGGGACAAAAAAATCTAAAAAACCTGCAACAAAATGCCACGATCTAAAGAAATTCCACAACAGTCGAGAAAAAAAAGGAACGAACAGTCTATCAGTATGGAAAGGGTTACAAAAGCTGTAGGATTCCCGCGAACCATCCTCACATGGAGAAAACATGGAATAGTAGTGAACCTTCCCAAGAGTGGTCAGCCTACCCCAAGAGAACAGCAATGACTCATCGAGGAGGCCACAGAGGTACACAACTCGGGGACAACTTCTAAAGAACTGCAGGCCACCCTAGCATCAGTTAAGGTCAGTGTTCATGACACAATAAGGAAGAGACTGGGCAAATATGGCATCCATGGCAGAAGGCGAAAAACACTGGCGAAAAAGGCAAAAAACACAAACACTGTCAACCAAAAAGAAGATAAAGGTTACTTTAGCAAAAATAAAACATCTGACTTTTGGGAGAATGTTACATGGACTTACGAGATGCAAGTTTAACTTTTTGGAAAGTGGTACATCTGGTGTAAAAGTAGCACAGTATTTCAGGAAAAGAACTTCCTAACTTCCTTCCTAACTTCCTAACAGTCACAGAGTCTTGGTGGTAGCTCCTTCAGTACCTGGATAACTGTGATTGATGGAACCATGAATTCTGCTCTTTAAGAGAAAATCCGAAAGGAAAATATTTAGCCATCTGTTTTTTACCTCAAGCTGTAGCGCACTTGGGTTCTGCAGAAGGATAACGATCCAAAACACGTCAGCAAGTCGACTTCTGAATGGCTTAATAAAACTAAATGAAGGTTTTGGAGTGGCCTAGTCAATGTCCAGACTTGAACCCCATTGAAATGCAGTGGCGTGACCTTAAAAAAAGCTGTTAATATTTGAAAACACTTTATTTTGCTGAATTCAAACAACTCTGCAAGGAAGAGTGGGCCAAAATATCGCCACAGAGATGTGAAAGACTCATTCCCAGTTTTAGAAAACACATGATTTCAGTTGTTGCTTGTGAGGATGGCCCAACCACTTATTAGGTTTAGGGGACCATTACCTTTTCACACAGGGCCAGGGAACTTTGGGAAACCATTTTTTTTGCCTTAATAAATGAAACCACCATTTAAAATTAGCATTTTAAGTTTACTTAGGTTATATTTGTCTGACAGTCACAGTGTTTGATTATCTTCAACAAAGTAGGGAAATTATGCAAAAATCTAAGAATTTTAGAAGGAGGCCAATACATTTTCACGACACTGTGTTTGATTCAAGGAGCGGGAAAATGTCGAAAATGCACTATTATAGTTTGCAAACCCTGTTGCACACAACAAAGAAGACGATGGCGATGACATTTTTGAGGACGGAGTTGATGTTGGTCGCCCACTTCAGGTCCTGAGAGATTGTAATTCCGAGGAACTTGAAGGTCTCGACGGTTGACACAAGGCAGCTGGACAACGTGAGGGCAGCTGTGGCGAAGGATGCCTCCTGAGGTCCACGATCATCTCGACAGTCTTGAGCGTGTTCAGCTCCAGATTGTGTCGGCCGCACCACAGCTCCAGCCGCTCCGCTTCCTGTCAATATGGAGACTCGTCACCGTCCTTGATGAGGGCGATGACAGTGGTGTCATCTGCAAACTTCAGGAGTTTGACAGTCGGGTTCGCTGAGGTGCAGTCGTTCGTTTAGAGAGAGAAGAGCAGCGGAGAGAGGACAACCTTGGGGCGCCCCAGTGCTGATGCTGCATGTGGATGAGGTGGCCTCCCAAAGCCTGACCCGCTGTGTCCTGCCCGTCAGAAAGCTGGCAGGTGAGACGCTGAGCTGGAGAAGCTGGAGAAGCTTGGATGAGCTGGAGAAGCTTGGATGAAAGGAGTTGAATGTGGAAGCCGGGAAGCATGACGGCGCCATTGGGTACAGCATCGCAAAGCCAGGTCTCCGTGAAGCACATGGCCGCGGAACGTCCGAAGTCTTTACTGGTCTTTAACGGAAAACCAATTTTCCACCAAAATGTTACATTTCACAACTTTGAACTTCAATGTACAGTACCACTGTAACCTCTCTTCCAGGTCTCACTTTCCAAATGTCAGAATATGAATCAAACACTTGTTTTGTGCACATAAATAGGTATTAACAGAATGTCACTGGTGTCGGGCCGAAACTTCCTATGTGAAAATTTGGTAAATTTCTCTCTCTCTTTCTATCTATCTTATCAATCTATCTATACTGTATATATTTGACCAATCGAAAGTGTTAAAAATGGCTTGCTCTTTGTGGCAATGGAATGTTAATGGTTCTACAAACAAAACATTTATGGTTTTGAAGATAGGAAGATTCCGTTCAAAGCCATGGATGTGCATGTATCACGACAGTTAAACATTTCAAATGTTGGTAGGAACTTTGGGTCTGGCTCAAGAGCACTTAATAAGTTTGCAATCTATTTAACATGACATGCTGTCGTCAACCAGTCCAGCCTAGGACTAACATTTTGGACTTGAAGCCAGATCTACAACATAATTCACAGCAGTCATAGGCCCAAATGCGCTCATACGTGTGTAGGGCCCTTTGGGAAAACAGCAGGCATTGTTTGGCGCAGAGGGTACAATGGTGTTTCTGTCCAGATCCAGCACAAGTGAAAGCTTGTCAGAGTAGACGAAAGTGAGCGGTGTTATTTAATTTTCCCTTTATGTTTTTTTAAACTGATTTTCGAGTTTTTACATCTAAAAATTGTGATTGTATAGCTCTTGTGTATCGACATTTATATTTAAATCTGGAAGTTGCAAGCAGAACATTTTATTTGATGCTCAAGTAAAAACATGATAAACAACCCCACTGCTATGTTTCTGTGTACAGTGTATAGCTATGAAATATTTTTTTTCAACAAAGTCCTATTTACATAACCGGTGTAAATCTGGTGTGGGGGTTGAGGCAACTGTGTGCAGGGCTGGGTTAGACTGTTATTGACATTTTTTTAGACCAGCGCAGTATGGTGGATCCGATAGTGTTCGCCGCCAGTCCAAGCAGCTCCTCTCATTCCCTTTAAATGTCACGCATTGACCATCTCAATGGAGACATCTCTGT
The DNA here is from genome assembly GCF_024500275.1 of Phycodurus eques. Lineage (NCBI taxonomy): Eukaryota > Metazoa > Chordata > Actinopteri > Syngnathiformes > Syngnathidae > Phycodurus > Phycodurus eques. The sequence continues at coordinate 28,493,980 of NC_084527.1, forward strand.
GCGGAAAAGGACGATGCAAAATCGCAGCGATCCGTGCATGAGTGGAGCACTGTCACTGCTCTTGGCCGGTTGTAACAATAGACTACAGCATGTGAGCGGGCAATAGGGCTGCACGATACTGGAATCAAATGACATTGTGATTTTCTTTAATAAATATATATTGCGATGTTAACAAATACAAGATAACATACACGAAATGTGAAAACCAGAACACAGTTCTCTTTTTCCCTCTCTATAAAAGCTTTGCTCAGTAGAGCAGAAAGTATACACTCATTTGCATGAAGTCTACCTGTATTTCAGGCTTTGTTTACACTGCAGGTCAACAAAATTGGATAATCTTTATAAAAGGAATATATATGGCACGTTGCGCCAATCTGGTTTGCATTTTAATTCTGGTTTGTGTAGGCGGAATTGTGATGGCAGTAGCCAATAATTACCGGTACTATGACTTTAGAATAATGTGACTCAAAAGTAAGAAATCCTCAAAATAATATTACTTGAGTGAGAAGGTATATTCAGTGGACAAACTAGTCAAATACAGAATAACAGGTGAGTAACTTCTGTCTGTGTTTGTATAATCAGAGCATGAATGTCAAATAGACAAAAAATATAAAATAGGAATGTGAGATTTCACGTATTGCCAAACAATATCACTCAACAAACAATAACAAATTGAATCTTCATAAAATATCAGAAATTCAGGCATTTCAGCCACAAGAAATGGTCTGAAATGAACTTTCTTTGTTTGCACTCGTAAAACAGCACAATTGGCTCACCAGGCAACGATTACACAGAAAAACAGGAACAAGGCAACTCAGCACCTGACATTGCTGTTGTTTTTCATAGTCTGTAAGGTAATCATCAATGTGTGGCTGTGGGTGTTCTGCCTTTTCTGACTGTGAGTTGCCTTGTTTCTGCCATGATTCACGTACTATACAATAAGTTAGTCAGTTTGCTTCTTTGTGGGGCTGTGTAAACTTTGTGGGCAGTCATGTGACTTCCTGGGTACTACATTTGATAGGATAATGGCGTCAAATGTGGTCACGTTGGATTGGTGAAACAGTCACGTGATAGCCCCTGTGGTGGAACTCTCTCTCAGAAAACAAAACAAATACTTGCAGGCAATAATAGATACAGTAGATAAATAAAAGTCACAAGGGGAATGTAGCTCAGTGTAACCGGGCAAAAGTAGTGTTTCTTAACAAAAATTATCAAGTATAATCCTGCAGTTAGTTGCAGAGAGTAACAAAAAGCAGAACAGGTTGATTATTTTACGCCCTTTACAAATTTTGACAATATAAGAGACAAACAAACAAACAAGGCCAAACTGGAGTGCACGGTAGAAGTTGGCCGTAACGCTGTGTTATGGACCATTTTATTGAAGTGTCTAAAATACTGTCTGATCAGTCATTGGATTCATATTGTTGTTGTTGTCATTGGTGCTAGCTTTCTGTCAGCTGGCTTTTTGAAAAAGATGTCAATTTAGTTGCCATATTTGAACACCAGCTGTTTCCACTAGAATAATAACGTAATATATCAGCAGGGTGGCTGTCTTGCTGGATATCAGTATCTCTGTAACCTGCATAACAAGTCTGAACCTCTTATTTTAGTGTTATGAATAAAATGTTAACTCCCAACAAAAATTCAGCTGTCAATAAAATGGCTGTTTCATTCATTATGTGTATTGTATAGGGCTGTCACTAGGGCTGCAGCTATTGAATATTTTAGTATTCAGGTGCAGTATTCTTCAAAAAATATTTTATCAAGCAATCAAGTATTTGGATAAGTTAGATTTTTTATTTTTTATTTAAATTAAATGAAATTAAATTATTGTTTTTATTTCTGCTTGGTTAAAGAGCAATTATGAATTATGTCATTTCACTTAATAATTAGCGACTTTTTTTGATAATCGTTTTTCTTTTTTTAATTCACATTAAGCAACAAACTACTTTCCTGTCTCATAACATTTTCAGTGAGGCAATTTCAAACAAATTAAAGTAAATAAAACACAATTATGAACACATTTCAGTTTAAACGTAGCATTTCTTGTATGTATAAAAAACTTAAGGCATTAATTAAAACGGCATAAACAGTCTTTGTGTTGTACATCTTCACTTGAGCAGCTAGCATTTTAGCATGTGACATAATACAGCATGGGTTGTTCATTGCTGTGCGTTTATAAGCTTGTAAACAAGGTAACTAAACTCAAATGAAGACACCTCAAGAGGAAGCACAAATATACAAATTACACAATGGCATAACATGAACCAATACAGTAATTTAAAAGTAATGCGTAGCTTGGAACAACGTGAAACAATCACGTAATGCCATGAAAGACCCTGCTAACCCATGGAACATGAATGGCCAAGCTAATAGCAAACTTAACGTGCCAAATGAGTACTCAAACATGTAAACAAGTGCGCCACTTCTTAAGCATGCGTCTCCAGGCTCCAAACATGAAATGTAACCACATTATGAACCAAAGCTGCACATAAGGAACGTCATTAGATACGTAACGGACAGCAAAGAAATGAGTCGCAGCTGTCAATCAAATCGACAAGGAGCCGAAAATAGTCACAGAAAAAGGCACTAAACACAGCAGAGCGACAAATGAGCACAAATCAAACCTACAGTATAAGTCACTAAATAGTGTACTCGCTGTGGTTCAAAGACGCACACCATCACTGCAGTGTTGTACAAATCCAAATATGCTTCCCGGCTTCCACATTCATCAAGCGGACCGCGACATGGAATCATCGGGGAAAACAAAGGGCGGCGGGATATGCCTCTATATCAACGAAAAATTGTGTACGGACGTCACGGTGCTCAGCACACACTGCAGCCCGCATTTGGAGTCGCTATTTTTAAACTGTAAACCATTCTACTCACCATGTGAGTTTGTATCATTCATACTGGCTGGAGTCTACATACCGCCTTAAGCTAACACGAACGCCGCACTGCTAACGCTCGCCGAACAAGTCAACAAAATTTTAGACTTTAACAAAGCTAAACTCAACCACGAACTCCCTAAATACAAGCAGCACATCGACTGTCCTACCAGGGAAAATAATACTTTAGACCACTGCTACACTACGGTAAAAAACGCATACCGTGCTATACCTCGTGCAGCCCTGGGCTCGTCCGATCACTGCTTAATTCACTTAATACCGACGTACAGGCAAGAACTTAAATGCGCGAAGCCTACATTGAAAACAGTGAAAAAGTGGACCAATGAAGCAAAGATGGAACTTCAAAGCGGTTTAGACTGCACAGACTGGAGTGTCTTTGAAAATTCAGCTGGCAGCCTGGATGAACATACGGACACTGTCACATCCTATATCAGTTTCTGTGAAGAGGTTTGTGTAACAACAAAATCATTTCGCACATTCAACAACAACAAGCCGTGGTTCACTGCTAAACTTAAGCAGCTTCGCCAAGCTAAGGAGGACGCATATCAGAGCAGGGACAGGGCCCTGTATAATCGAGCTAGAAACCAGCTGACTAAAGAAATTAACATTGCAAAGAGGAACAATTGTTTACAACACAAAGGGGCGTGGACAGTAAGTCACGAGTGTTAAACTTCACACACTGGTCTTGGCTGGCTGGGTAATATCTCTGATACTACGTCGAGGCAGTCAAATTACCGGGTTCACAAATTACCGGATCCCCCCAAGCTGAGAACAATAGCACACTAGCCAACGACTTGAATACCTTCTACTGCAGATTTTAAAAGGACAGTTTCACACCACACACCCACCCGGCCGCACCCGCGACCACAATCACACCTCTGACTTCTGCATTACCCAGCCATGAACAGGATGTGAGACGCTGCTCTAAGTGCTAGAGGACTCTGCATCTTTTTGCACAATTGTTTTTTGTCAATGTCTTTATGTCTCCAAAGTGTTCTGTAAATTGACTGTCTGTTGTACTAGAGCGGCTCCAACTACCGGAGACAAATTCCTTGTGTGTTTTGGACATACTTGGCAAATAAAGATGATTATGATTCTGATTCTGATCTTCAAACAACAAAAGATTAACAAAGCGGCAGGCCTGGACCATGTGTCCCATCCTGCCTCAAAGTCAGACCAGCTCGTTCCAGTCTTCACTCAGATCTTCAATAGATCTCTGGAAATGTGCGAAGTTCCATCCTGTTTCAAACGCTCCACCATCATTCCAGTCCCCAAGAAACCTGCAATCTCGGGTCTGAATGACTACAGGCTTGTCGCTTTGACATCTGTGGTCATGAAGTCCTTTGAACGTCTCGTGCTGGACCACCTCAAGAGTGTCACAGGTCCCCTGCTGGACCCCTTGCAGTTTGCTTACCAAGCGAACAGGTCTGCGGATGATGCAGTCAACATGGGACTGCACTTCATCCTAGAAAACCTCGACAGTGCAGGGACCTACGCGAGGATCCTGTTCGTGGACTTCAGCTCATCGTTCAACACCATCATCCCTGAACTCCTTTCATCCAAGCTTCTCCAGCTCAGCGTCTCACCTATCATCTGCCAGTGGATTTACAGCTTTCTGACGGGCAGGACACAGCAGGTCAGGCTGGGGGAGGCCACCTCATCCAGACGCAGCATCAGCACTGGGGCACCCCAAGGTTGTGTCCTCTCTCCGCTGCTCTTCTCTCTCTACACGAACGACTGCACCTCAGCGAACCCGACTGTCAAACTCCTGAAGTTTGCAGATGACACCACTGTCATCGGCCTCATCAAGGATGGTGATGAGTCTGCATATCGACAGGAAGCGGAGCGGCTGGACCTGTGGTGCGGCCGACACAACCTGGAGCTGAACACGCTCAAGACTGTCGAGATGATCGTGGACTTCAGGAGGCATCCTTCGCCACAGCTGCCCCTCACGTTGTCCAGCTGCCTTGTGTCAACCGTCGAGACCTTCAAGTTCCTGGGAATTACAATCTCTCAGGACCTGCAGTGGGCGACCAACATCAACTCCGTCCTCAAAAAGGCCCAGCAGAGGATGTACTTCCTGAGGCTTCTGAGAAAGCACGGCCTGCCACCGGAGCTGCTGAGACAGTTCTACACAGCGGTCATCGAATCAGTCCTGTGTTCATCCATCACAGTCTGGTTTGGTACTGCTACAAAAAAGGACAAACTCCGATTGCAACGGACAATCAAAACTGCTGAAAGGATTGTCGGTACCCCCCTATCCACCCTTGAGGACTTGCACGCTGCCAGAACTAAGACAAGGACGTGCAAAATCCTCTCGGACCCTCTGCACCCCAGTCACCAGCTCTTCCAGCCCCTTCCCTCAGGTAGGCGCTACCGATCAATGCAAACTAGAACTAGTAGACATTCCAACAGCTTCTTCCCTCTTGCGATTTTGACTTGAGTTCGTTGTCACATTTCTGTGGGGCCAATTATGTATTACTCGTGCACTCACTGTAGTTGTCTTGCCATGCTGCACTATTTGCATATACTGGCCACTCATGCCAGAGTAGCATCTGCTCCATTTGCACACTGATTGAGGAGTATCTGTAACATTTGCACAACCAACATTGTCCCAGATTATCGCACTACTCGTCACTTTAAACCGCATACACTCCTTAAAGTCTCAGCGCCCTTTGCACAATGGTCATTGCACCGGACTATTGCAGTATTAGTCATTCGAACTGCTCTCAGTGCGAGAGGACTCTGCATCTTTTTGCACAATTGTTTTTTGTCAATGGCTTTATGTCTCCAAAGTGTTCTGTAAATTGACTGTCTGTTGTACTAGAGCGGCTCCAACTACCGGAGACAAATTCCTTGTGTGTTTTGGACATACTTGGCAAATAAAGATGATTCTGATTCTGATTCTGAAAATGTCTCCCAAAGTTCAAACGTCATCATACTTGAAGTCAGGTCATGCAAGTCGTCAGTGCACTGCTGTTGACCTGGGTTGTTATTCTACTATTGTGAGTTAAGTTGATTGAAGACTCGATATTGTCCATAGATATTAGTGTAAGTATGAATGGCTGTTTGTCTGTAAGCGCCCTGCGGTTGACTAGCGACCATATATCCTATGTACAGTATATGTATATATTTGTGTTTGCGTGTGTGTCTGTGTGAGATTTCAAGACACAAGTCACAAAACTCTTTCCCACTGCATTACTGGTAAAAGCACAAGAAGATGAACATTAACAGCAACAGTAGTAGTACCTTTCAGACAGCACTGGATTTTGGACACTGTGGTGTGCAAAATGTGCGTTCACACAGCAGATGCAGCTTGCTTCATGAACATATTTCGATGTGTGGCAACAGCAGTCAATTGTTTTCAACACAAAGGGGCGTGGACAGTAAGTCACGAGTGTTAAACTTCACAGACTGGTCTTGGCTGGCTGGGTAATATCTCTGATACTACGTCGAGGCAGTCAAATTACCGGGTTCACAAATTACCGGATCCCCCCAAACTGAGAACAATAGCACACTAGCCAACAACTTGAATACCTTCTACTGCAGATTTGAAAAGGACAGTTTCACACCACACACCCACCCGGCCGCACCCGCGACCACAACCACACCTCTGACTTCTGCGTTAACCATCCATGAACAGGATGTGAGACGCATCTTCAAACTACAGAAGATTAACAAAGCGGCAGGCCTGGACCATGTGTCCCCATCCTGCCTCAAAGTCTGTGCGGACCAGCTCGCTCCAGTCTTCACTCAGATCTTCAACAGATCTTTGGAAATGGGCGAAATTCCATCCTGTTTCAAACGCTCCACCATCATTCCAGTGCCCAAGAAACATGCAATCTCTGGTCTGAATGACTACAGGCCTGTCGCTTTGACATCTGTGGTCATGAAGTCCTTTGAACGTCTCGTGCTGGACCACCTCAAGAGTGTCACAGGTCCCCTGCTGGACCCCCTGCAGTTTGCCTACCAAGCGAACAGGTCTGCGGATGATGCAGTCAACATGGGACTGCACTTCATCTTAGAAAACCTCAACAGTGCAGGGACCTACGCGAGGATCCTGTTCGTGGACTTGTGTGTTCTTCCATCACAGCCTGGTTTGGTGCTGCTACAAAAAAGGACAAACTCCGACTGCAACGGACAATCAAAACTGCTGAAAGGATTGTCGGTACCCCCCTACCCACCATTGAGGACTTGCACGCTGCCAGAACTAAGACAAGGACGTGCAAAATCCTCTCGGACCGTCTGCACCCCGGTCACCAGCTCTTCCAGCTCATTCCCTCAGGTAGGCGCTACCGATCAACGCAAACTAGAACTAGTAGACATTCCAACAGCTTCTTCCCTCTTGCGATCAACTTCTTAAACACCTAACCTATAATTCCATTACAGCAAGCTGGAAATTTTTTGACTTGAGTTCATTGTCACATTTCTGTGGGGCCAATTATGTATTACTCGTGCACTCACTGTTGTTGTCTCGCCATGCTGCACTATTTGCATACTGGCCACTCATGCCAGAGTAGCATCTGCTCCATTTGCACACTGATTGAGGAGTCTCTGTAACATTTGCACAACCATCATTGTCCCAGATGTTCGCACTACTCGTCACTTTAAACTGCATACACTCCTTGAAGTCTCAGCGCCCTTTGCACAATGGTCATTACACCGGACTATTGCAATATTAGTCATTTGAACTGTTCTAAGTGCTAGAGGACTCTGCATCTTTTTGCACAATTGTTTTTTATCAATGTCTTTATGTCTCCAAAGTGTTCTGTAAATTGACTGTCTGTTGTACTAGAGCGGCTCCAACTACCGGAGACAAATTCCTTGTGTGTTTTGGACATACTTGGCAAATAAAGATGATTATGATTCTGATTCTGATTAAGTCGAAATGAATTGCCGAACTAGGTTACTAGCTAGCTGGAGTTTTACAGTAGCTCAATTGTGCATTTGTGTTAAAAAAAAAACTTACAGGTGCTAAATGCTATACATAGGATGGATGGTCAAATTTGTTGTATTGCCATGCGATCCACCCACACTACCTTTGCAGTCCACCAGTTGATTGTGATTAAAACATTTGGCACCCCTAAACTACAACGTTCGAGCAATCATATCTGCAGATACAAAGGCTTAGGAAGGCCTTGAGAGGTATATGCCCCTCAGTAACATTTATGAGCTCGAGAGCCATTAAAGGCAATGCCAAAGGCTATACAATGACAGCTACTAAAAAAGCTTGTTCTAACGGTCATAAAAGATTTCATTTCATCAGTCAACAAGAAAGGAAACTGACGGCTTCACTGCATGGCTGAGTCTTGGTTATGTTCAAGGTCTATTCCCTCAACAGTTTTTCTTCTATTATGAGTGCTTGCTCTTTTAACTTAGTTGATGAGAACTGACAAAAATGCATTTCATATTGATCAAATATTTTTATGTAGAGAAAAAAAAGTATTTTTAAATCAGAAAATTTAATATCATCCTCATTACATAGAATGATTAATTACATTGCCACCCTGTTTGGCAGCAATGCCAAAGTCCGCCACTGCTTCCATCCATCCATCCATTTTCAACACCGCTTATCCTGGTTAGGGTCGCGGGGCGCTGGAGCCTAACCCAGCTGACTTCGGACGAAAGGCGACCTCCACCCTGAACTGGTCGCCAGTCAGTCGCAAGGCACATATAGACACGAACAACCATTCGCACACACATTTACACCGTCACTGAGTGGGAACTGAACCCACGCTGCCCGCACCAAAGTCAGGCGAGTCACCACAAGTGACCCTCCGCCACAGCTTGTGATGAGTAAAAGCAACAGGCTAAACTGCGAGCCTGTAAACAATGGAGGCCCCTTCAGAGATAGAAGATGCAAACACATAGCAGTTGTATCACAACTGGGAAGGAGAAAGGTAAAGAACAGCAAAAGCAGCTATTGTTGATGGGAAAGAAATGCTTTCTCTTGACTCAGCAAGAAACAGTGGCAGCCCTGCAGTTTACGTTTCTGCTTGTTGAGCTGATTGGCTTGTAATGGATATTTCAGACAATTATCATTACTTTCTCAAGTCTCATACTATGTTGCTATCTTGTGGCTAAAATACAAAGTAGGTATTATAGGCTTTTCAATGTCCAAATGTAAATATTTAAGGACAGCTAGGTTTCCAGTCAAGGTCCTCCACATGAATGTGTATAGAATCTATGTGTGGCTTTAGGCCAGTGTTGGCAAGCCTTTGCTATGCTGATGTAACATTGGGCAGTTCAACACGATATAGTCCATTGAATAGTCAAGTATTGACGTTTATGTTAAATGCCAGTGAAATACTCATATTTAAATACTCATATTTCACATTGTTTAAATGTTATGGATTCCCAGCACAAATTAAACTTACGCTGCTCTCACAGGTGAATACGAATAACTGCCCAACAATAGACAAAAATAATAAATTTTGCTCTATATTCTAGCTTTATTCCATTTTAACACATAAAGCCAGCAAAGAAGTGTAAAGAGGACACAATCCTACATTTCTACCAAGGCATAAATTAAAATCTTCCAATTTTCCATTAGATAACTGTTGTTTAAAGCCTTACTATTATTGTGACATTCAATTCCAGAACCTGTGATCTTGTCACTTAAATGAATGGCTAAAATACAAGTCATGCTACAAATAGCAAGCTATTTGAACTACATGCCGGTAATCCATACGATGTGTTTGCAGGCCTTCGAAGTGGGAACGCAAACAGTAGCTTGGCACAGAGTTCTGTTTATGTTCTCTCATTCACTGTGTTTTCTTTATTGACTCAGCAACCGGCCTTGTGCTTAGTGTGTGCGTGTGTGTGTGTGTGGGTGTGTGTGTGCGCGCGTGAGCGTGTGTAATTTTGATCTCATTCCACATCTTGCTTTAAATCCTGCTGGCGCTGGGGTGTGTGCCCTCATTTCAGACGCACTGACAAAGTGGCCCCTCTGAAATAAGCTGTAGCGTGTTTGCAGGAGGGAAGCAGATGCAGTTAGATGCAGTTGCATCTCTTTGATATATGCATGAGCAACCAGCAGATTAAAAACAGTCATTGCTGCCTGTAGAGGATAAGCAATGCAGTGAGTAAAAGGATTGACATTCCCTAAGAATGCACAATTTTATATGCTAGATTTAGCTGTGGGTGACAGAGCTTGTCATGTCATTGCAGATTTTATTGCAGAGGCTATCTTACATATGTCACATCATGATCTACAGTATAGTACATTATATTTCAAGCACATACTCCTTCCGTTAAGCACACACAGATGATTAAATGACTCATAAAGTACTATTAGAGCTGGCAAGAGTTAAAGCCTGTTAAAAACATATCATGTAAGCATCCAAAGCTTGAATTCCCTGAATGGTTTCATTAACAAGCAAACCTGAATATCAATGTAAAGGACTTTCACAATTACACAGCTGAAGAGAAGCATGTAAGTAAGTAGGTAGTCACTTCTTTTGTTAGTTTTTATGATTACAAAAAATAATATAGACTGGTCAATTTAATGGAAGTATGTTACATGAAACATTTTATTCTTTACTAATAACATTGAACGGTTAGTTTTAAATTGGGTGTTCCCTTTCCTGCAACTGAACTACTCCGAGTGTATTTTAGGAAGAAGATATGGGGACATACTGTATGCCTTCAGAGTTTACACAGAGGTGTGAAATCGTAAACTTGCGACAACAGCATTTGCCTCTTTCCAACTCACCAGCACATTGGGAAAGGTAAATAACAGTGATTATTCTTACTACTCTACTCTCAATCCATCTTTCTTCTACTAAAATTGAAATGTTTCTCAATCTTGTCAAGGGTGAATTAAAATACAAATTATTTTGTAATCAAGTGTCACTTTGAATTTATTTTGACATTGTCTTAATAAAGTAACTGGACTGAAAGAATTATCTTCATGGGTCATAGATCATTTTCTTTTACATCCAGTATTGCAATAGCTGCTAAGTTACGTGACAGTATGTCCACGGATCGGGACTCGGTATCAGCATATACTTAAAATCAAAGACTCAAAACTCGGGTGCAAAAAAAAAATTGTAATTGGGACATCCCTAATTATTTGTATACATTAATGTATGATTTCCTCAAATAACTTAAAAAGATAAGGAAAATCAGTTACTATAATGAACATATACATAATTTTATGGTAATTTATCTAAAAATACAAAACAAATGACAGTTATTTGTCAGCTTTAGCAGCAGAAATGTAAGTCTTGGAATCATTTGTCAGTCACTGCATGATGTGTGTATATTCAATGTTTTAAACGCAAGGCTCACCGCACACCGAGCATTGCAGTCGAAGGGGACTGGCAAATTGGGAACAAATTAGTTGGTCACACCCTCACACACCTGCAGATTGACTATTGTGCACTTACCAACCGGCTGCAACAGAAATTCCCCGGGTGTAATTATCAGGGAACAACCTTTTGAGGATCCACATATGCAGTATTATTTTATTGAACGGCAAACAACATGGGACGGTTGTCAAGGAAGAAGCAGATTGCCCTGGCCGCTGTTGCTATATTATGGTAATACAAAGAGAGGAAACAGGCGAGAATGAAGAGTGTGGATATTTGAGAGGCCTCATTTGGCAATTTAGCTGCAGTGACTTTCCAGGCTTTGCTTTTCAGCAACAGATACATACGAAATTATAAATATACTTAAATATCCCTGCAGAACACAACATATATACTGTATATATATGCTGAATATACTTTATTGGTACGGTTTAGTGGCCGCCAGCTGTCTCTTGCTTTGTGCCCGGAAACAGAATTTTGTTGTGAAAGATCAGGAGAATCAACAACATTGACATTTTTGATTGGCCGTATCATCTGCGATGTTGCAACACCTTTTACCTGCAATTCAAATTTCGAATCGCAAAAATTGTGATTTGAATCGTGGCAGCCGCCTACTCGCAAGGGAGCACCGACCCAGAATGGGGGGCACACGCTGCCCACGAGCTGCCAGTTGTCCATGCCAGCTATAGATAGGAAAGTAAAATGACATGTTTACACACAGCATTTTGTCATGAGCTGTTTAGATATGCAGTGTTGACATAGGAGAGAAATGAGTGTGATTCACTTCTCATATAAAAGTCCAACTTGTTAGCAAGTGCGACAATATAGAATAGGATGTCGGCTAGTGGGCATACTGATATGTGTTGTTACCATACAATATAATATGCTGCTATATTGTTACAGAAATACAAGCCTTAAAGCCCCTTTGAGCAAACACCCATTTAGATTTGATGAGTAAAGCATGGATTGGCGACAAAGCACTTCATTTCAGCAAGAAAACTGAATGTGGCAGCTTCTCCTTGAGTTGTCAAGCAAATGTCATCGAGACAGTAAATGGAACAGAAGTGGCAATGGAAAAGGAAGAAATTCCACATTGCATAACAACCCGCTTTGAGTTCTATTATCTTGGCCACAGCGTATTATATAGCTGCCAAATCTGTCAAAACCAACAGTCTAGTTGGCTAAGCTGACAGACACACACACACTCAAAAAGAATTACAGACATCTCTTTAAATGTAATCACGACACCAAATAACTATGGTGTAATGATCTGCAGACTGACAAATTGGCACAACTGTGTTATTTCATAACAAATGATATAGGTTAAGATTCAGACAACTTAATTGATTCCATTGAACTATGTTATCCATTTATCCAGGGTCGGGTCGTGGGGACATCAATTTATACAGGGAAGCCCAGACTTCACTCTCCCCAGCCACTTCGTCCAGCTCTTCCTGAGGGATCCAGAGGCGTTCCCAGGCCAGCCAGGAGAAGTCGCCTCCGGGGCCTCCCATCAGTGGCTCATGCCCGGAACACCTCACCAGGGAGGCATCCCGGGGGGTTCATAACCAGATACCCAAGCCACCTCATCTGGCTTCTCTCAATGCGGAGGAGCAGCGGCTCGACTCTGAGTCCCTCCCGGATGACTGAGCTTCTCTCCCTATTTGTAAGCCAGAGCCCGGACCCCTTGCGGAGGAAATTAATTTCGGCCGTTTTTAGCCAAGATCCACAGCTCGTTATCATAGGTGATGGTAGGAACGTAGATGGGTCAGTAAATTGAGAGCTCGGCTCCTTCCTGACCATGAAAGACCGATGCAGCTTGCGCATCACTGCATTCGCTGTACCGATCTGCTCGTCTCCTTGTCCATTTTTCCCTCACTCATGAACAATTCCCCTATATACTCGAACTCCTCCACTTGGGATAGGATTTCTAACTGCAAAGATTACCTGCTTAATTTGTCTGTCGTTTTCATTTCACTCATTACTAAAGAGTCATGTGCAAAGGTTTTACTAACTTTGTTATGAATCTAGCAAAGCTAACAAATCTATCTATCCATACGTCGATCGGTCAGTCGGTCTGTCTGTCTAAACCCTGTTTATAACATAGACATATGAAGATACTGTATGTGCAAACTTAAAAAGCCCAGACTCCATGAAAGAGGATTGTATAAGAAAACATCCATCCATCCATTCTCAATACCGCTTATCCTGGTTAGGGTCGCGGGGCGCTGGAGCATAACCCAGCTGACTTCGGACGAAAGGCGGCCTACACCCTGAACTGGTCGCCAGTCAGTCGCAGGGCACATATAGACACGGACAGCCATTCGCCCTCACATTCACGCCGTCACTCAGTGGGCTCTGAACCCACGCTGCCTGCACCAAAGTCAGGCGAGTGTACCACTACACCATCAGTGACTTTATCATAAAAATAAATTGCAATAATTGTAGTAGTAATGATTTATCCATGTTCTTTTTGGGACTATGATTTTAAATAGGTAAATTTGTTTTGCTGGTAAATAATTAGCAAAATACTGTGAATAATCACAAACGATACTTTCATATGGTGGTGGTACACGTAAGCAATAATGTTTACATGTATGTTAATCATATGGTAATAATAATGTTGAAAATTAAGTGGGTTTTCCCAGGGGAAGATGGTTAGGAGCCGCAGCCAAATGTCGCATTTGCAGCCGAATGTCTTTTCTTGCATGCTCTTTTTGTATTTCCTGTATACAGGATTGCTGCTGAAATTATGGAAATTCCCCATTGTGGGACTAATAAACGTTATCTTATATTCTAAATATGAATTATATTAATGTACTTTTGAATGTATATGCCCATTTTCCTCAAGTGACATAGCAGCAGTGATTTCCAAATAAATTTTCGGTCATTGTTCATTGCTTGTTAAGAACAAACGTTTTTTAACTTTGTCGTGTACAAGCTTGTGCGTCATCCGCAGCAAAGCTATGAGTTAGCATCAATAAACAACATGTTTCGGCCGTTTTATTTTGACGACAAAAGTCTTTCAGTCTGAAACCGAAAATGCCCATTTCAGCCCAAATGTTTTGGTGCATCACTACCCTGTAGTTTATTGATCCCGGTGCGAGCAATTCATTTGCAGCTTCCAGGTCCAAATGGACATTCAGCCACAACAGACAAACACTTAATAAAACATCATAAAAGCCATGGCAAGTAGGTAGGTAGATACTGTAGATGCTGGGGAGAATTATTTATGGAGAAAAAATAAAAAATAAATCAACGCTGGTGTTGGTGACAAGTGGTAAAAGCATATGTTGACAACTGTTATTGCTAACTTTTAACACAAGATTTTTTCAATCAAACCATGTGCAACAAGACAGAGTCATGACTGGATGAGTCATGCTATTGAAATTGAAGCCCTCATAAAAACATATCATTACGTGTACTCGAGGGCAGCTCATTTGAAGCTTGTAATATTTTGTTAGTGTTACCAAGTTACAGAAAAAAATGTGGGCTACATTTTATGCAGGTTTAGACCCTTTGTACATTGTTATACGGTATTATTCCACCTGACAACACTACAGCAAGCATAACACATTTACTATCTATAAAGGTCGGACATGTAATGCAATGACTGGCATTGTGACTCCCAAATAGGCAAAGACATTTTGTTTCTCTTTTTTGTAATAAAAATGATTGTTCTTCATTGGTAAGCGTGGTTGGTTTTCAAAAATCTCACATCAACACCCACTTCAAGAGCGAAGACCACAGTTAAACCTGTTGACAGATCTTTGTACCAATCAAGTCTGCAAGGCTGGAAATAGTCACCCCCACTTTCAAGTACACGGCATGTTGAAAAGGAATTTAAGCGATGGTGAAGGTTGAAGCAAGCCACATTTCTCTGCTATGTCAGTGAAAGCCTTTGCTGAATAGAAAAACAGATTACTTCATGAACAGCATAAAGAGTGGCCTTTCAGTTCAGGAATCATTATTTTTATTTTTAACAAATCCTACACTGCACTTGCCTGACAGCATATGGAGTTTGAGAAGTAGTAAGTCACTACATCAGGGAGCTGAAAATTACAACAGCTAAGTGACAAATGTAACTGCAATAAAAAGCCAAATGCAATTGATCCATAGTTCTACAGCTGGGCAGATTAAATGTCTATTGTCAGTATTCTTTATTAAAATAAATGAGTGGAGGAATTATGAAGGGCAAAAAGGGGGGACAAATCAGCAGTGAACAATTACTCCAGGCAACGCTCAAACAGTGTAGCTCCAAAAGCGTAATTACATCCTGCCATTCACCGCAATGAAAACACAGAGACAGGAAGATGTAAGACAGCCCAGGACGAAAAGCAGGAAATGGATATAAATATATATGCTCACAACAAACTGCCCCCATGCTTTTATGTGCCACTTAATATGTGTCAGCTATGTTGTCGACTTTGTACGCTTCAGAAATTCCTCACTAGGTGTGCTGGCTGAAAACACAGAGGGTCTTATTTTGAGGTCATGCAGTCCCATGTAAATAAACCTCAAAATAGACAAATAGAATGGCTTAAAATAGAACTGTTCAATGCACAGCATATATTTGTTCTACTGCCTTCTAAAGATATGTCACTCATTGAAAGCCTTCTAAATTTAAGACACATAGACATCAATTAAGGATTAAATCCTTATTTTGTCAACAAATAAGTTAACGAGATGGATAAAACGCATTTTATATTGCATATTGTCATCAAAATTCCACGTGACTAAGCAGTCAAGAGTCCAGGTTTTCACCCAAGCAGCCTGGATTCAACTGTCAATGAGGGAACATAATCTCGAGGTATGAAACGATTTACGGGCTTACACATAAACTGCAAGTGCAATAACGTTACAGGTTAGTATTACTTATTCAAGATTGCATTCTTGTTTTATTACTGCATTTATAATCTTTTCAAATTGTAATTGTTTTACAGATTCTCCGATGCACTCATCCCAAGAGCAAACAAAGGAGACAATGAAAAAACTGGCGGCAATAGTATTTTTTTTTCTTTACTTTCAAAAGAGGACAAGGGCAGAATTGTGGGCGTATTTAGGTTCCAATAAGACTGTGGATGGAAAATGAATCAAATTATGCTGTTTGCAGTTAATGCAGTAAAGATAAATAAATACATAAATAAAACATTCAAAAATTAAAAAAGTCAAATCTTTTAAATCTCCGTGACTACTAAAGTTAGCCATTGAAACCATGCTCGCTGTTAGTTAAATATATACAGTGTTGACTGAGTGCAATTCATGGGGCCTTGCATGCATAAAAATCTATTTTGGTGGGTGCTGCTTACATTGTTTAAAGTGCAAAATGTAAATAAGTGTAGGGTTGCTGATTTTACTGGATGATATTTATAGGGATGCAACTAATCAATTAATCTGTCAATTATTTTACGATGAATCGGATTTTTTTTTTTTTTTACTTTCCATTCCTTTATTCAAAACCAGGACGTTATATAAAACTGACAGTGCAGAAATTGCACAAACATAAATTGATTTTGATTCAGTTACTGGTTTTGTCATAACAGGTCAGAAAATAGGCAAAACTGTTGATAACTGCTTTAAAAGATGTTTGCAAATGTCTTATTTTGATGGAAGCCAAAGATAATCAGTCTGCTTTATTATTATTATAATCCATCCTTCCATCCATTTTCTGTGCTGCTTATCCTCACTCGGGTCGCGGGCGTGCTGGAGCCGAGCCCAGCTATCTTGGGCCGAGAGGCGGGGTACACCCTGAACTGGTCGCCAGCCAATCGCAGAGCACATATAAATCAACAACCACTTGCACTCTCATTCACACATATGGGCAATTTAGAGTCTTCAATTAACCTACCATGTATGACAAATATAATAATAACAGGAACTGCAGATTTAAAACAAACAATTCCGGAACATATAAAGATCATAATACAGTATTAGACAAAAAAACAAAATCAGTTTGAGAGGTACAGTATGTGTAGTCTTACTACAAATTACAACCACAACAATTAACATGTTGTTATGTGAATATGTATCAGCCTCTGAGCATTGCCGGTAATATTTTTGTGGAGGCAGCACTTTTGATAGAACACTCGTATTGGACTTCGGAAATTAGAATGTGCAGGTGGTTAGGTTTCATTATTGTATTGTAAATACTTTGGTATTGTAAATACTTTGGGGTATGGATTTTTTTGTAAAGACAACTAAAATCAATTTGAGGGCACTCTTTTCAAACATACTGTCATGACTTGTCAGCATTTTGGAGACAATTAATATTGGAAAATATTAAATGTGATTACCTTTAAACTTATGGTACACACCAAATGCAGTGCAAGAGGTCAAGCATGTGATTCATCTCCTGTTGTGCATTTACAGTGCACTGGAACCTTTGTGGGGTCTATTTAGGTCATTGTTGAATAGCTGAGCCTGTTACACAAAAAAAATCCCGAGTATGTGACCATGCGTTTATCAGCAGCATTGTTGCGGCAGTTGGGGGACATCCCGCTCGCATTAAGAAATCACTCTCTGGAGGCATCAGCATCATCCAGTGAGAAGCAGCGTCTCGGGAAGCACCATTTTAATTAAAGCCTCGTTGTTGATCAAGGATATAACCACTGAGAAAAGAGATATAAAGTAAGATCTGTGGCACAAATGGCCACAACTGGTGGCTCATGAACATCAACAGTGACTCACGTGGCTTCGAGTGTCAGTACAAAACACCATTCATCTGCGCTGTGGCACATAGCAGACCTCACAAGATGATGACATATATAAAAATTAACGTTCAACCCTTTGAGCCTAAAGCAGCATGCAGTACAGCCAGTTGGTACGCTGACTGACTGTTTCCAGCAATCTTACAAAAGTTAGTTTGAATGGCAGTAACGGTAGTTCACGAGGCACAAGCAAACATGCTGTGCGATCAGCAGTATTGGGAAAATTACTTTAAAAGAGTAATTGGTTATTAGTCATTATTTACTCTCCCCAAAAGCAATTGAATTCGTAACCGAATTAATCATAATTGTAATTAGTTACCAAGAAATGTAATTATTGCATTAAGTTTTTTAATGACCTTGAAATGCCGGCTTTTTTGGAACATGTTGCAGTCATAAAATTCTCAGTTAATGATTATTTGCTAAAAACAATCAAGTTTATTAGTTTGAACATTAAGTACCTTGTCTTTGGAGTGTATTCAATTAAATATAGGTTGAACATGACTGGCAAATCATTGTATTCTATTTTTATTTAATTTTATGTAACACAACGTCCCAAATTAATTGGAATTGGCGTTGTCGAGCAATAAAAATAACAGTACATGTTTTAGAAATTTTGATATTTATTACACCTTGTTGAGAGTCGTATTTCGAGAATGACTGTTCACATACATCATACAGTCAGTACATACAAATCAAACTTAATTTGTTTTTGTTTTGTGGCACTGTCGTCATCTCTTCTGGTGTTAATGGCCACTAGTTTCGTAGACGTATGTCCTGTTTAAATATGTTTATTAGGTTGTAATTGCTCGACTCTGACATGAACAAGCACTTTTGTCCGTGCCATAATGTGCATTCATTGCATACATTCTTTCCTTTAATTTCGTTTACGGAAAAACAAGTAGTGCCTATAATTTCAGTTAAAGAAGGCTGCTTAACCTGTACATTTGTTGTTGTTCGCCCTTCATGTTGTTAATCGTTTCCTCAACCCTCACAACTCACTACTTGTGTCGACTCGTTGTGTGTACTGTACGTCTGTGTGTGCAGTCATCATCGCTTTCATTTGTGTCAACAATTTCCCAACTCAACATCTGGTTGGCTTACAATGAAATTTGACTCGACCTCAACCAGTCTTCATCATTTATGCAGTTGTCTCAGGGCTCTACACTAACTTTTGCACTAGTAGCACGGGTGCGACCACCAGTACATGATTTGGTGGCTCAATTTTTTTGAGGCGATACAGCATGACAACGGCAAACCATAGTTTCGTACGAAGTAGAGATTGACAGTGACTCGAGATATGATATTTGCAAAATACTGTATGTTACTGTGAACAAGATGATAATTTGTTCGACAAAGAGGGGCCAGTTCTTATTTTGAAGGGTCCTAACCCTCTTCCCCTGGGAAAACCACTTAATTTTGAGCATTACCACAACCATATGTTTGATATACATTTGAAAATGATTGCATAAGTGTACCTACACCATATAAGAGTATAATTTATGATTATTCAGACTATTTTGCAAATTATTCACTAAAAAAAATAATAATAATTAAATCGTAGTCCCAAACAGAACATAGATAAATCTTTACTACTACAATTAATGCCCTTTATTTTAATGAGTTTATTTTCCGATACAATCCTCTTTAAAGGAGTCTGGCCTTTTTTTTTTTTAACTTTGCACATACAGTATCTCCATATGTCTATGCTATAAACATGGTTTAGACAGACAGACAGACAGACAGATAGATTTGAAGGTGTCACGGTTTTCTCTCTCTCTCTCTCTCCCGCCGAGGAGAAAAAAGGCGACTTTCAACCATTAAAACATGTACTAGCGCAAATGCGACATCAAATTTTTAATCGCACAAGCCGAAAAAAGGTTGCATATGCGACCAATTTGGTCACAGTTTAGCGATCTCGCTGGTTTGATGAAAACAGCTTCAATTAAGTAATAATCAGTAACGTTTCATCTTATATATTGTGGCAGTAACGCTAGGTCTGTCACAATAATTACTATATTGACTGATGACCCAGAAATAAAACGGACACGATGGTTTTTCAAGACTCGCCAAACTGTCGTTGTGGTGAGCTGGCGCGTGGCTCACACAATGAGCAAGTTGGACGGCTGTGTCATTAGCCACTAGTGGGTTCATGGAATGCCAGCGGACCGGTACACTTTTGCCGTTGTTGCCTAGCATCCAATACTCCACAGCCTTGCTACATGTCCAATACCTAGATTCATACAACAGAGACACTTAGGGGAAAGTTTACTGCTTGTTGTGTTTGCGAGTTAACGACCAGCCTTCAAGCAAACGAGTTAAGGAGTTCAACAGCTCTCTCCACCGCGGTTGTCGTTAAAACATCAGATTTTCTCCCTGAGTTGTTGTGTGTGTTAGTCCCCAAGTCACACATAGGGTGACGTTAACCGTTTATTAAGCATAACCTCAGTGGCACACGTTATTCAGTCAGTAGTTGACTAAAGCGAACGTCATCGTATATTTGATTGACAGGTGAAGGGCTCGTCTTCCGCAGACCAACCACACAGTAGCCGGGTTTACGTGGAGACTTTTTTGTCATTCTGATGAAAATAATTCCGATTGAAAATCCCCCGGTCAACTATTTACATGTGACGTGATTTATTCCGATTTCCGAGTTCCGCTATACATGTGCACTACTCGGAACAGCCGTGTGACATGCGCACTGCGTCGTGAACGTCACATCATACATCAAGATGGAGGTCCGTCGTTCATTCAGCACAGTGGTTGGGATTGTTTTTATTTGATTATTTTTCAAAAACACTTGATAAAAACAACTTTTAATTAGTTAAAAACAAGATTTACATACGAGCGCCGTCGGGAGCTGCCATAGTTACGTCGTGCATAAACGATGACTGCGCTTTTACGTCAAGCCGAAGCATGCGCAGACGGAGCTTTTGCCGGCTCTATTTCAAATGATGGCATAAATGGCGTAAATCTAGATTCCTTTGACAAAAGGAATCTAGTCCACCCGCTGTGAAACTGAATGAAATTCTATCCGGAATCGGCCTGCTTATTGCGACTGAGGTGTTTAAACGGAGCATTTTCATTTGGTTGAGGCTTCTAAAGTGATTATAATTGGAATAGAAAGCTCCATGTAAACCAGGCTGGTCATGCAGCTCTTTACCGTATTCTCTATTTCAGACCCAGGGGGATCCATATAACAAAGTAAAAAAAAAAAAAGTTTCATAAGAACACTAATAATAACAACAACAATACTGATTTAAAAGCAAACATAAATAAATTATAAAAACTAATAAGGGCATGCCTTATTTTTCATGATTTCAGAGGCGAAAACAACAATATTATCGTTTGTCGTGATAGTTTTTGAGACAATGTATCGTCTTGAAAATATTGTTATTGTGACAGGCCTAAGTAACGGCGTTATCACAACTGAAAAAGTAATACGATTACACTTTACTGAAAAAAGTAAAGCTGTTTATGTATAATGCCATTAATCCCATCACTGGTAATCAGACGTGTTTACGCAGATCTCCATTAGCTGCCACACATGGCAACAGCTACTCTCCCTAGGGTCCATTACATCAACAATTAAAAATTACATATCTAAGCGAGGTAATAGAGGATGCAAATTATAAAACTGTTACCAATAATGATTTTTAATATTTCTCTTGAGATACTTTTTAAACACCTTAATGGAATTAATGTTTATAATTTTATCAAACAAGTTATTCCACATTGCAATACACCAATATTGAACAGATTTCTGCATATAATGGGATGTTGCTGAAGGGAGAAAGAAGTCCCTGCTAAACCTGTAAAGTATAATGATCATGCACTTATAATAACTTACAGCATACAGCATTGTTTCCCACCCATTTTACATTGGAAAAATCTCACATCACAGCACGAAACAAAAATGTCACAAGAAGTATGAATACTGAAATAATGATGACCACATCTCAATTTAATCACAAATTTACTTACTCAATGTAAAACCAGGTCATATTTAATTGAACACAAAGCTGATATACTCACAGGATGCCATGACCTATCCTGTAGTATGAATGGCAACCTCAACCATCAACCAGTGAAGCCAATTATATGTCAATAGCACTTACACAAAGAACATCGTACTGCTCTGTTTTGCACAAGCTGAAGCTTATTAATATTTTTTTTGAAAACACTAGACCAGACCACTGAGCAGTATGCAAGATGTTACCTGAGCATTTGTAACATTTGTAACAATTGACTATTCATTTAAGACGTCGGCATAGCGCTTTGTGAAAGACAAAGCATAGCCCATTTTAATCACTATACTGTCTTGTCAATGTGTGTGGTTCATGACAGTTTCTCATCGAAAGTCAGAACCAAAGTTTAATATTACGGACCTGTTCAAGTTCATGTGCATGCAATTGGTTGTTGATCTCCAGTATGTGATACCCATTAACACACAATATATAATTGGCTGCAGAATGTTTTTCAGCTGGCAGATATTGTCCGCTGCCACACAGCATTGGAACAGGTTGTGTCATCGGCATATATAATTAAGACGGCATCTTGAAGTCTTTCATTTAAAAAAAATTAAGACAGGAAAGGGCCAAGGCAACGCCTCTGTGGAACATTTGTATTGCTGGCCAAAAATTACCATAAAAAAGAACATCTTGCTTCCTGAGATAACTTTACTGTTACAATATTATAAAAGAGATAAGCCATTCATTTTGTTTATTCATTATCCAGTATACAAGCTTTTTCCTGCATAAAAAAAAAAATGCAAAACTGCCAAATTACAAGCCGCCTCTGCCCCGAGAAGCTCTGACAACATGAAAAGCGTTGCCAGTATAATATTTAGCTATAACTGCGGTACTACGCTTCACCAAATGAGTGGCGCTGTACCAAAAACCAGTTGGAAGTCGCTCCTAAAACTGTCGAAGAAGAAGTGAAGCACTACATAAAAACACCAAAAAAAGAACAACAACAACAACAATTGCAAATGTGTCGCACGATTTTGTGGATTTTCAAGCAGGTAAATGTTGCTTCTTTCGTAACCAGCAACATCTGATTTCTCAGAAAAACTGATTTTGAACAAGTATTACACCCTACTCCCTGAACGTGATGACCACAGTTCAGCAGTGAACTAACAGTTCTCCAAATAAGAGGCAAAGCGTGCACTGAAAGCATCCAGACTTCAGTTAAATACATGACATGTAAGCACCATTGTTTTTTAAGGGGAACGTTTTTTTTATTATTATTAAAAATTCAGATGGGAACTCACACTTTAGCACTTGATTACTTTCAAAAACAAACAATTGTAACTGGAATGTGGCTGGCTTAAATCCGAGGAACAGATGGGAAACTATGGGTGCAGAAAGTGAAGCTGCAATTCACAACTTCCTTAACATTACTGTTAAGATCCCTGTGGGTGGAGAACTTAATTTCCGCCTGGTACTCTCTCTATAGAGCTGCTCGGTGGCCAGCAACAGATGGTGATCTGTGTAAAACAGGACTTTGAGCAGAGGAAAAAAGAGCAATCACTTAGCTACCCTTCTATGGATTCATAAAAAAAGATAGATCGAAAAAAGGCCACGGTATTCTAGCAAAAATGCCACTCTATAAATCAAATTGTCTGCCTCACTGTCAGCATAGTGCCCTTGACACCACTACTATAACCAAATTAAATCAACCTAAATCCTCATTAGAGTGATTTTACCAACTCATTCTGAGGAACAAAACACCCAAGCAAATCTGTAAATTAATGTTAAAAGCAGATGAACAGAAGGATTTTGGATTAACAAGAGGGGATTTGTGAAGTCAACGTCACTCAGAGAGCAAACGGATACAATCAAACATCTTAATTAATGGTGTGACAGATAGATAATTGTGTCAGTTTATTCTCTACTCGCTTGTTCAATACCCACAGCGAAGCAGCAGAGGGTAATTGTTTTAGAACACTGCAGTCAGGTGAAAATCATCTATCCCACAGAATCCACTGCTCCGCATTTGTAAAACTTCTTTAGTGCATTCAATGGCACATTTATTCTGAAATTGTTAGCAAGAACTCCAGTACTTTGAAGATCACACTCTCGAACAGAGCAGATTCTTAAAATCAAGACGGCAATTTTTTGAACCACTAACCAGCACCAATGTCAAAGCTTGATGGCTGTGTTTGTACAAAAACTGCTCTCGAGGACAGAGAGAGATTCAAAGCAAATATACTGTTGCATTATCATATGTAGCCATGGCGGCAAATGGCTTTCAGCTGTAATGAAATGGGTTACGAGATCAGGCGAGGCCATGCTGGAGCCTACAGTAAGCCAACATCTAGGGAGCTGGATCCTATCAGTTGGGAACTGGAATATCAACAGCAAAAAAAAGTGCAATGGGAGAAGAACAAAAAAGCACGAGCAGTAACATTTGTGCACAGGTTACGGACTAAAATAGGACAAGGAAGTGATGATGGCATTCACGAAAAGGTGGAATAGATTCTAAGGTGCTGTAAAGAGCATCCAAGGATGGAAAAACAGCAAAATGGCAGAAAATATATTTGTGCTCAATCAAACCAGAGAGGCTGGTGATCTGTGCTCCAGAATGCTAATAGGACAGTAGCCTAACGCTAACACAATCATGCTGGCCATCAATCACTCTGACAGAGTCAAAACGACCACAAGCTCAAACCAGCGATGAGGTGCGAGCTTATTGGCGCGCCATGCAAGAGGTCAGCACTATTCCCTGGTAAAATGCTTCAAGTGCCAGCCTCCTCATAACTGATGAGCAATTAGCACAGGTAGTGTAGGTCACGCGTTCAACTCGAGCATCCAGTAAGAAGGTGAAAGCATGAGTGATGGCCCGATCAGAAGATATTTAATGTGTACACATTTCACTCTGCACCCACTGGCACTATTGCAGTTTATGGCAGAAAACAAATGATTACTGCTGTCTATAAAAGCGTAGATAATATAATTAGACAGCATAGTTATTTCAGAGGAAATCAAGCAAAGCAGAAATCACATCATTATCCAGATCCAACAACATCATTTAATAAACAGGACCCTTTTGCATGAGAATCAGAATTACAAACAAGTAGCTGGTATGAGAGTCCGCCATAACATGCTCCATTTCCTTAGCCTTGAAATATACTTCTATGGACGGCGCACTGATTTAGGTTCTCATTCAATATGTATTAGACAGTTCAGTGAGAAGAAATTATGATTGCTTAATGCTATTTCCCACATATTATAATAATAATAATATCCATCCCTACATTTTCCGTACTGCCTATCCTCACGAGGGTCGCGGGTGTGCTGGAGCCTATCCCAGCTATCTTTGGGCGAGAGGCAGGGTACACCTTGAACTGGTCGCTAGCCAATCACAGGGCACATATAAACAAACAACCATTCGCACTCCAATTCACCCCTACAGGCAATTTAGAGTCTTTAATTAACCTACCATGCATGTTTTTGGGATGTGGGAGGAAACCGGAGTACCCGGAGAAAAGCCACGCAGGCACGGGGAGAACATGCCAACTCCACACAGGCGAGGCGGGATTTGAACCCGGGTCCTCAGAACTGCAAGGCAGATGTGCTAACCAGTTGTTCACCTTGCCGCCCGTTAATAATAATAACAATAACGCAGCCAAAATAATAAACACAGCCTTATTCAAGATAAACTCAACTCGAATGGTAAAGGTGAATTTATAACTGCATCACGCAAGAGGATCTTCCAACAAGTCAGTCACTTAGAGCAGAGTGTGGACAGAAACCAGCATGCTGGCAGAGGACAAGCCAGTAAAAAGCACTTATCATCCTCCAAGTAGGCAGTAGCACTGAGGAGCTCAACGAGGCCAGAAATAATCACAGATACAAGACTACAGCACACGAGGGAATCTTCCTTCACACATTTGCTCCATAAACATGTCACGATGTAAGCATGGCTATGACATCCATGACACTAAATAGTAAGCTCATCCTGCTTAATGGTAATCTTACACTCAGATTTAATGAGGTCTAATATATTTGATCGAGAGTATCTGCTTACTTCTGGGACTTCAAAAGCTCTTCAATGGTTGTTGGTGGTTGGAGTTCAAGCACCTTCACTTCACCAACACCTTACCCCTTTTCTCCCCCCGCCCCACCCCTTTAAATCCACTCCAAGCATAGTGAAGGGTTCAACTAAATGCAAAAGCAATAGAATTACCCACGACCTGGACAGGTTCAACTTGTTAACAGATGGCCAGCTGATGATCATCAGTAGGTAATTCCACTGTTCTGCTTTTGTCTGGTGGTGCACTGATATTCCAAGAGGTTATTGTGCTGCAAACCTGCTTTCAAGCATATCAAACTAAGCACTGTGTAGGAGTAAAGAGACATGATGGATTAATTCCCTTACTGAGACATCATGGGTGGCAGTTGCTGAAATTAGATGCCTTGTGGTACCATTATTGGGCTTG
Source organism: Phycodurus eques (assembly GCF_024500275.1). NCBI lineage: Eukaryota > Metazoa > Chordata > Actinopteri > Syngnathiformes > Syngnathidae > Phycodurus > Phycodurus eques. Next base: position 28,520,348 of record NC_084527.1, read on the forward strand.
CAAATTAGGTCATCCTCTTGAAATATAGACCTCGGAGGACATGCTCGCTCTCTTCATTAAAGACCAGAATTATTATTAGTATTTTTAACTCAAATGAGGCTACCCTTAATATCATGGAAAATCAAAACAGTCAAACATTTGCCTCATCAGTCAGACTGATGTCCCACTTGGAGGAGAGATTTATTTATCATTTGCCACTTAGTGACATAATAAGAGAATATCACAAGGATACGTCTTTCATTCCTGAAAGCATTTTGCTAACATTAGAAACACAAAAGAAGTAATGGCAGGAGCAGTTATCGGCAACCTGTCCATCAACCTGTAATAGATAACTGTTGCAAAAGCAAGAAAAATGTCAGGAGTGCACTTACAACTCCGGGTGACATGAATACAATCCAATCCAAGCAATTTGAGACGCGACAGCACCTGCTTGTTTCCCTTAATGGCCCGTATGCTGCCAGTAGGAAACGACTCATTCACGAGGCAGTGAACTTGTAAAATTAATTGGTTCAGTGGCAGCCAAACTCAACTATCATCCACACTGACACAATAAAAACTGAACTACAGGGTCTTCGGAAAGTCACTTTGTACTTATATAAATATGTGGAATCTGTCTCCAAACTTCAACCCTGGGGGCCATTTGCAGCACGTTTTTTTTTTTTTATTGGTCTGCACATTATAATAATAAATAAAAATGGAGGTTCACAGCAGAAGGCTGGGAGAAAAAGTTGAAAGATCCAGCCATCCATTTCTAATAGCGCTTGTCCTTATTAGGGTGGCGGATGAGTTGGGGCCACGTAGCTTTTGGGTTTGTGACGGGATACACACTGATCTGGTCACGGGTCAATCGCAGGACGCATATCGCCAACTTCGAGCCTTCATTAAACGTACCATCCATGTTTTTGGAATGTGGGAGGAAGCCAGAGTACCGGGAAAAACGGAGGAGAATTTTGAACAGGCAGGCCGAAGCCCGAATTCGAACCCCCAAGATATGCTCAACATTTGCCCACCGTGGTGCCCCGTGCTACTTTTAAAGATGTTTCAGTAAAAAGAGATACGTACAAGTTATCGCATTTTAGTCACGATAATGTTCGATGGTTAGAACGCGACGACAATCATTCCAACTTTTTGCTTCGTCACCAATAACACAAAGCTTTTTTTCCAATCCCTTTGACTGCTTTGCATACGTTGACATCCAGTGCATCGGATTGGCTTTCGAATGTTTCACAAACACATGAGTGGCTTTCATCTCCCTTCCACTGGTCTAGCGGGAGACAGCAGCCGAGTGGAGGGCCCTCAAAGGAGCAATGATGTACTTTTGTTGTTGTTGAGTGCACACATCATCAGACAAGAGGAAATGATGCGCTTCCTGCTTACCTCCAGACAGTCCAGACTGATGAAACTGGCGATAGCAAATCCATCAATGATATCCTCTTCCTGTGAGCTGGACTCCCGTCTCTTCCTGCGGGGGGTGGCCGCTGCGGGGTGCGGCGCCCTTTTCGCCTCCCTCCTCGGACCGCGTCCCTCCCTGTCCGAGTACGGGGAGTTGGGCTCGGGGCCACGGGGGTCCCCGCTCCCCGTCTCCCGCAACTTTCGCACCCTCTCGCGCTTGGGTCCCTTCTTCAATTTCCCATCCATGTTAGGGGGAGGGAACGAGGGGAGGAGGGGGCGGAAGACGAGGAGGCGGGGGCTCGGAGTGTCAAAACCAACGCAAACGCAACTCCACGGGAGACGCTGTCTGTCCGCGTCGTGGAATCGCAAACAAGACCCTGAGGGCAATCCGAGAGTGTGCTGCGACGACCACAAACGACCGCGTGTAAATCGCGCCTTAAACACTCAATGACCTTGAATAAAAAATCTCGCCAATATCCATTACGACGCGCAAACGTTGACGAATCCACACGCAGTCGGGAGAGGGGAAGGCAAAAGCCACGCGTTTGGCTCACGAATCCGCACCGTGTCGAGGCGCTATCTGCTCCAGCAGGTGCAAAATGGCAGAAATAGTTCCACATCCACGCATTAGACTCGCTTTGTAACTTTTGTCGCACGGGAACACTGACAGAGAGCGCCGACGCCGATCCTCGCTCCGGGGAGCAAACAGTGCAGCGAAATCATCTTGCTGGTCGTTGTTGTTTCCCCACCTCCCCGATCCATGATCCAGTGTCAGACAGAGCTCAGGGTACCGTCTTGTCGAGAACAAACGAGGAGTGATGTGGTCCTTCAAGAATCCCGCGTGTCTTTTAAGCCATTATTCCCGGCTGTGTTTGTACGCAATATTTCCTCAACGATCCGAAGCGTCCGAGTTCGACAGCGGCGTGGCGTCAAATCAAACTCCATACGGCGGAGAAGCGGTCCGTTCCAGCTCGGATCATGTTGGCTTCTCCCCCCCACAAATCCACTCCGGTCCGTCCCTTGATTGCTCAGTGGCTCACGTTGCTCTCTCGTCGCATAATAAGCGTTTGATAAGAGTCCTTAAAGCGACAGGAGTGATTAAAATCTCTCTCTCTCTCTCTCTCTCTCTCTCTCTCTCTCTCATCCTTTCATCCGAAATGAAGAGACGGTCAAATTTGAGAGAAACCACGTAACCCACGTATTTACGCCACTTCTGGATTACAATTTTGCATGAAGCTGCTGTTAAAAACAACATCGATTAAAAATAATAATAATAAAATAAATATAATAAATAATACAATCAATTAAAATAACAATTACAATTTATTTATTTTTTTAAAGACAAATATATTTTTAAAAAAATCGAGAACTGTCGCTCCCGGAATCTCACACATGACACTATTTTAATCTGTCAATCAGAAGTGCTGGCACGTCTTGTATTTCCTCCTGTGCTACACACACACACACACACACACACACACAGAGAGAGAGAGAGAGACGAAGACACCTATCAGGTTTTGACAAGCTGTCTTGTCATGGTTGACATGCTGGGCATTTTCCCAATCGTCTGAGCTGGTTCACTTAGCAGACAACCACAAATGAAAAGGGGCATCTCATTGTCAGATTTTCTGAAGGGAAAAAAAAACAATAATAATAAAATAATGGCAACATATGACACTCTCCCCTTCCTTGTGAGTGAGAGTTCTTTAGCTGGTGGGGAAGGGGACAATGTCAGGGCAGAGTTCTGCAATGAGAACTAGCCTTCCCACTCTTTAATTCAAATGTTTAGTTATCTTGATCTAACATATTAAAAATGAATTCCTTTAAACATTTCACTGACTTGTGTAAAATGTTTAGCACACTTTGAATGATACGTAGATTTATGCAAATACAGTGAAGTGCACAAATCTTGTGCACTGCAAGCTTTTTTATTCAATGACTCTTTGAAAAATTAATTAGGGTTCTGTTCCATTTTTTTTTTTTTTTTTTTTGGGAGAGGCAGGTACTCCTACCAGCTAAGTACAGCTAAATACTCCAATGCAACTTTAACCTCTAGGGAGGGACGCACATAAATTGTGTGCAGGTGCAATAATAAAACAGCAGCAGATTTAAATGTGTGACTGTGCATTTGTGCACCAAACATTTTGCAGTACAGACTATGAGCCGCTTACCTGCTCATATTTTCTTGGAATAATTCATCTGGGGGTGAATCAAACAGCGCAGGAGATAGTAGCTGGATTTGTGCATCTGCTTCATGATTGTGGTTTAACCGAATGGAATACAAAGTGGGTGTCAGTATTTAGTTACGAAGCTGCTGTCAACGTAGAAGTACAATGGGGTAGGTAGTTCATTAAACGTCAGATGGTGGCTATCAGGGATTCCTTGTGCATATTCTGCGCACCCCCACAACCTATATATATATATATATATATATATATATATATATAGCAGGAGATGGCGCTTGAGTAGTGTGTCGTTCAAACGATCAAATCAATCTACCGAATGGAGTCACTTCATGAACTGATTCGCCACTTTCTTAGCTCAGCCATGAACATGTGCCACACAAGAAACTCAGTTAAAACTCGCAGGATGAGTGGTGAGGGGCCCGTGGGCATGTCGGTCTCGCTGCCCAGTGGCAGGCCGAGGAGGAGCGCACAGCAGGGTTCCCTCTAATTATTACATTCAGTGTGTGTAACAGTTACTTATAGGTTTAATTATTTGTTTTTATCACATCGTCAGTCTGTCAAAATATGTCTTTACGTGAAACTGGTCCATACGTGGTGCAAAAAAAGTTTGGAGACCACTGTAGACAACTGAGCCAAATCAGATGCGTTTTTCAGAGTTTCTGCTGACACTTAAGGGGAACTGGCAACAAATCTGGCAAATAGGAGGTGAGGTCACAGAAACTCATCATGCAGTGACACCAATCATGGCATGTGGACTGTGGGGGACTTTCTGGACTGGCATACATCCAGCGCAGCACTTTCCGTAACTACACGGATAAGGGTTAGACCCGGTGTTGGCCATTTCATTCATGTAGCTGCGTGTTGGCCAGTGGGATGATTTCAAAAATATAATAATGATAATGAAAATAGTAATTTGTTCAATTAATTGATTTCCACAATGATTCAGAGGGTTTGATGCCCGCTGTTCACATATTTATGAATGGAATACGTCTGACATCCAACACACGTCTGTGGACTTCAGAATCTGTCTACCTGTGTCCCAATAAATTTAGACGAACATCTTGCCACAAAATCGTCATCTCCAAGGGCACACCCATCGGTGCGCCGAAATCCCCAGCTTGGCGTAGACCGGTCTGCCAAATTGGTAAAAACGTGTAGCGAGCCTTGGGTTTGCACGAAAATCAGGGTATGCCAGGATCAGGTTGTTCAGATTGTGGGGGGAGTGATTGAAAGCAAATTTACGTATGCTAAAATGATTACGAAATGTTTATTTCAAATTAGGATGATTAACAGCAAAACAGTTGGAGTTTTTTAATGGTTCCAAATACTTTTATTGATTTCTCAATCATTTGGGAAACGTAGTGTTGAACCAGGAGAAACAATAGCCTTTTCAAATATGTCATAAATGCCTAGGTTTTGTGGCTTTTGTGGGGAAATTCTGCTTCACTCTACGGGAATGGTATTCTTATTCAAGCATCTCTCAAGATCATGGTGAAAAAAACAGAGTTTGGTTTGTTTTAAAATGTGACAAGTAAATACTCTTCCTGCCAGATCTGGACAGAAATCAATGGGTTAGTGAAAATGTAACCTTGTAAGAAGTGGCTGCAGAGTCAACAGCTCATCCAATTCATGAAAAACAATATTCGGACTATTTGGAGTCATCATTAGTGCCAGAGTCATACTAGTATGAGAGTTGTTAAGATGACGATTTCATGTCAAAAACCTTTACAGTTAATAATCTTATTTAGAGTTGCAAGCACCAGGTATACCAGGAAACTGAATGTAAAGTTAATTATTATTTGATTTTCACAGTAATGAAAGGGGGGAAAGCAAAACAATGCGAAAGGGACTAACATATTTCGGCAGTTAGTGTACTGGTTCCTGAGAGGGAAGTTTATTTTATGGCTTGAATCGTCTGTGAGACACGGAGAACCACATCAAGATGCAAAACGAAACTACTTCTATGCTAATACAGAGCGCTGAGGGGTAAATTATCCCGAGCACTGTAGGTGATTAAACTAGATTTGACAGTTAGTGAGTGAGTATGATGAAGAGGTTCTGATACACCGCTGAGTCAGGTCACAGAGTGCACATCACCAAAAGCTACTTTTCCATACTTTGATGTTCCTGCCTGCTGGCTCCTGTTCAAGATCTGCCACGTTTATCAAAATACCCACATGCACACTAATCTTCCATGATGTTACTTAAGAGAACAATAGCCACATGACTAGCGCATCAATCTTTTAGCAAATGGACGTTTAGGCAAACAGAGACATGATCGTTCTCAGGTTACCCTAACCTCTGTAACCACTGTGAATCAAACCCGGGTTCTGACCAGCTTTGTAAAAACTAATTCAGTAAGGGGATTAAAAAATGGGTGAACAGGTATGGTGAGTGGGCCACGGAGGAGAGGGGAGAGATTACCTCTGTGTCTTCAATGTTACTATTTGCTTTGAGCTTAATCCACAGCTAGAGACTCTGAGCTCCCACATTGCAGCCATTCAAACATGAGCCTCTTTGAAATGCTTAGCCTCGGCTGTTCTGCAAACGGAGAGGAGGATGCCTGTCATGCTTGTATGATATACAAGGACTGGAATAGTTTTTCATCGCTTCTCCCACTATGAGGTTTCATTATGTCCCCATGGTCAAGGTGCTAAATGCTATAGCAGTTAGGATGCAAAACATAGTTGCAAAAATAAAATATGTAGACTTGGGACTGAGAGGCGAGGTACCTGAAGTGCTTGAGAAAATTATTTCAATTCCACACCAAAATCTAGAAAACAGGCTTTCACATTATACACAATTTCGCAGGAAAAGACAAATACGCAAAACTGAGACATTGTTAACATGGATCTCGTTTGATGTGCATCGCACAAAAATGATGAGGGACGCAAAATGCTTTGTGAATGTGTGTCAGTTGACGCACAACATTGCTTACCTACGTATGTGTGCAAGGCTCAAATTAAGCGGTATCGCATCACAGTTTCCGGGTCAAAATTCGCTTTTTGCGCATCAGAAACACATTGAAAAGCAAAACTGCAAATCAGCTCTCCCACGGAGATGGTCGCGAAGACGGAAGATGGCAGTGGCCTATATGACACAACGCGCTTACGTCACCGATGCGTGAACGCCGAAATGGAGTGTTTGACTGAGAGGCGGCAAGACAGCAGTTGCAAAATGCGACGCAGAATTGAGAAACGAGAGAGAGAAAAAAAGACAAATGGCTAAAGTGTGGTCACACACGCCGCATCACGGGACCCAAGAGACGAAGGTGAAGTGCAAATCGGTGAGCTTAATGTTAGTCTTCTTGACTAACATAACGTTTGCGCTGCAGGCTGCGGAGTGTCTCTTTTATTTAGTAAATGAGAGTACATTAATTACACAGTTGTGCTCATATGTTTGATTACCAGGTCAGAATTTGTAATGTGTGTACAAGTCTTTATTATGCTCTAATATCATTATATCAGTGGCATAAAAAACATCAATGATGCTTTCATTTATCTTGAAAGTTTTAGGGGAAATATATTGTTCTAAAAGATTTGCTACTGCGGCAGGCCAAAACACACAATATATTGATAGCAAGCAAGAGCAATGGATAACACAAAAATATTGTTCAAACAGTATTAAAGATTAAAGATGAAAGAATAACAACTGTATTAAAAATCTGCAATATAGCGGAACCGTGAAGCAAGAACCGCGATGTAGAAGAGGATTACTGTATCTTTATTCCGTGATGATAAATTACAAAAGTCATTGTTCCAGGGCTGGAACGCATTGTTTCCATGAAGTGCATCTCGGGTCTCACATAGTCTCAAATGTAAAATGTTCTATGTGTTAAGATAAGTCATTCAGTTGGATGCCTGCAGACAGTCATTTGTCCACACCCGGAATCCACAATTCACTTAAAGTATAGTGTAAACTTGTGGATTTTGGTCAACTGAGCGGGGCTTTCGCCAGGCAATAACTGCAATATCGTCTGCCAACTACAGCATGGCTAAGGCAAATAAATTATGAGGTTCGGCAATCCGGGCAGTCTTTCACAAGATTACGAAAAATTGCAGTTTAGAAAAACATGACCGGACATGAACTCTGTCAGGCTCCAATAAAGTCAAATGTTCCACACCATATTACACACCCTCAATTGTTCACTGTCTAACCATCTATTGTCGCTTGGTTGGGAAAAATGCTACTAACTTAACGTGCTAGATGGATCATGTATTCATTTGGGAAAAAAAGCGAATTGACACCGATTGGAAAAGTGCAGCCATGTTCTGTCACATTCATTGTGGGCCAAACTAATCAACAAGTAGGCTGCTCAGTGGCCAGTATGCATGCATGCATACATAACTACCTTCCGACCTACCTCCTTGAATTTGATGCCTGCAACACTTTCCAAAAACGTTGGGAAGGGGGCATGTTTACCACTGTGTTACATCACCTCTCCATTTAACAACATTCAAATAGCATTTGCGAACTGAGCATACAATTGTTGAAGCCTGAGTAGGTGGAATTCTTTCCCATTCTTGCTTGTACGCTGCTAAACAGTGCACGGTCTCCATTGTCGTATTTTGTGCTTCCATAATGCACCAGCGGCATGGTGGTTGACTGGTTAGAGCGTCTACCTCACAGTTCTGAGGACCGGGGTTCAATCCCCGGCCCCGCCTGTGTGGAGTTTGCATTTTCTCCCCGTGCCTGCGTTGGTTTTCTCCGGGCACTCCGGTTTCCTCCCAGATCCCAAAAACATGCATGGTAGGTTGGTTGAAGACTCTAACTTGCCCGTAGGTGTGAATGTGTGCGCGAATGGTTGTTTGTTTATATGTGCCCTGCGATTGGCTGGCGACCAGTTCAGGGTGTACCCCACCTCTCGCCCGAAGATGGCTACGATAGCACACCTGCGACCCTTGTGAGGATAAAGCAGTACTGACAATGGATGGATGAATGGAAGTTTGTTATGGTTAGGTTTAGGACTAGGGTTGGGGTTAAGGCAGTTTAGGATTGATTCAGGGTAGGATTATGGTGGGTTAAGCCTGGCGCACACCGAGCGACCAACCCCGACTGAACTATGACGCAGTGTGCGTGGTTTGGCAACCGTTTCCTTCAGTCGCCGATCGGTCGGCCACTGGTTTTGCCGCGATTCAAAATTTTAATCTCTGTTGCATGGCGTTTTAACGTCGCAGTTTACATTCAATCAAAATGCACAGAAGCTTTTCCTCACGGTGAAAATACATTTCCAGGTTTGCGAGACGTGCCGCCACGTCGCCTCAGCTCAAGCCATATAAATAGTATGGAAAGCATCAAATGTTGTTTTATATCAATACTAAACTATATTTATAATGTATAATGTGTCTGTGGATGAAAAAGTAAAGTTTGTGACCAGAATGTACATTCAAATGAATGGATCCGATGAGCTTCCTTTCAAATATCCAGTTTCCCTCTAATTCTTGCCAACATCCTCTCTCTTTAGCAACCTGTTTCTTCCTTAACGATTAAGCTATCCTTTTATGATTTAATAAATATGAGCAAGTGCAATATATTGTATATATGGCATCAAACCCCTCAAGAGGCTTGCTGTTCAGGGCTTCGATGTATCCAATTGCTCAATGTGCGGGGATGCGTCGGCAACTCTTATTTTTATGCGATGGTCCGATCCAGTCAGGTTCCACTGGTTCTTTAGGGTTAATGGCATGGCCACACTTAAGTCACATACTTCTTTTACCGTCTGGAAGCAGCAAGGGCGTGTTCTACTGGGATACAGCAGCCACTCCGAGTGCAGGGGGGCGTGTCCTGGAGCCAGTTATATTGGAGCAAGGCATGTCCTGCCAGGAAAATGTGTGTCGCTTGTAATTTCTTTCGGCTTTTGTTAATTTGTTTCGTATTTTGTTAATTTTTTTTCTGAAATGTTAAAGTGTTTTGGATTTTCTGAATTGGTTTTCTGAAATGTAAATTTGTTTTGTGTTCTGTTCATTTGTTTTCTGAAATGTAAAAGTGTTTTGGTTTTTGTTAATTTGTTTTCTAAAATGTACATTTGTTTCAACTTTTGCTACTTTGTTTTCTGAAATGTAAAAGCATCTCAAAATGTGTTATATTGTTTTGCACATCCAGCCACTGCAGCATTTGCCTTGCTTTGTTATTTTAGAAAAAAAAAAAAAAAGTATTATTGTTTTCAAGTGATGATGGCTGGGCAGTATTTTAATTTGCATCCACACACGGCTTGGGCTCTGGTAACAGTCCTCTCGAGAGGGGTTGGAATCTCTTCTAGTCTGGAGTTGCCCACAGTGAGAGGCGCCGAGCAGATGTGGGTATACTTATTGCCCCCCGGCTCAGCGCCTGTACATTGGGATTCACCCCAGTGGATGAGAGGGTAGCCACTCCATCGTTCTGCTGCGGGACTTTGATCCTCACGTGGGCAGTGAGACTTGCAAGGGCGTGAATCGGAGGATGCCCAATCAGAACCCGAGTGATGTTCTGTTATTGGACTTCTGTTCTCATCATGGATTGTCCATAACGAACACCATGTTCAAGCATAAGGGTGTCCATATGTCCACTTGGCACCAGGATTCCCGAGGCCGCAGTCCGATGATCGGGTTTGTGGTTGTGTCATCCGACTTGCGGCCGTATGTCTTGGACACTCGGGTGAAGAGAGGGGCGGAGCTGTCAACTGATCACCAACTGGTGGTGTGTTGGCTCCGATGGTGGGGGAAGATGCCAGTCCGACGTGGCAGGCCCAAACGTATTGTGAGGGTCTGCTGGGAACATCTGGCACAATCCCCTGTCAGAAGGAGTTTTAAATCCCACCTCCGGCAGAACTTCACCCACGTTATAGGGGAGGCGGGAGACATTGAGTCCCAGTGAACCATGTTCCGTGCCTCCATTGGTGAGGCAGCCGACCGGAACTGTGGCCGTAAGGTGATCGGTGCCTGTCGTGGCGGCACCCCCCGTACCCATTGGTGGATACCGGCAGTGAGGCATGCCGTCAAGCTGAAGAAGGAGTCCTATCGAGCCTTTTTGGCCTGTGGGACTCATGAGGCAGCTGATGGGTACCGACTGGCCAAGCGGAATGCAGCTTTGGTGGTCGCTGAGGCAAAAACTCGAGCGTGGGATGAATTAGGTGAGGCCGTGCAGAAAGACATCCTGACGGTTATGAGGAAATTCTGGTCAACCATCCTGGCGTTTCAGGAGGGGGAAGCAGTGCCCCATCAACACTGTGTATAGTGGGGATGGGGCGTTACTGACCTTGACTCGAGACATTGTGATTAGGTGGGGAGAATACGTCGAAGACCTCCTCAGTTCCACCGATACGCCTTCCCATGAGGAACCAGAGTCTGGGGTCGCTGAGGTGGGCTCTCCTATCTCTGGGGTTGAGGTGGCAAGGCCCTGGTTGACACGCCTCTGCTACATCGCGTGGACATCGGGCACAGTGCTTCTGGATTGGCGGACAGGGGTGGTGGTCCCACTTATTAGAAGGGGGACCGCAGGGTATGTTCCAACGACAGGGGGCTCACGCTCGTCAGCCTCCATAGTATGGTTTATTCAGAGGTGCTGGAGAGGAGGGTCCATCGGGAAGTCGAATCTCGGATTCAGGACGAGCAGTGTGGTTTTCGTACTGGACGTGGAACAGTGGACCAGCTCTACACACTCGAGGGTGCATGGGAGTTCGCCCAACCAGTCTACATGTGTTTTGTGGATTTGGAGAAGCTGTTCGACCGTGTCCCTTGGGGAATCCTGTGAGGGGTTCTTCGGGAATATGGGGGTACTGAACCCACTGATACATCTGTTTGGTCCTTGTACGACTGGTGTCAGAGTTTGGTTCGCATTTCCGGCAGTAAGTCAGATTAGTTTCCAGTGAGGGTTGGACTCCATCAGTGTTGCCCTTTGTCACCGATTCTGTTCATAACTTTTATGGACAGAATCTCTAGGCGCAGCCGAGGCCTAGAGGGGTCCGGTTTGGTGGCCTCAGTATTGCACCTCTGCTTTTTCCAGACGATGTAGTTCTGTTGGCATCATCAAGCCGTGATCTCCAACTCTCACTGGAGCGGTTCGCAGCCTAGTGTGAAGCGGTTGGGATGAAAATCAGCACATATCAAATCTTAGACCATGGTCCTCAGTCGGAAAAGGGTGGAGTGCCTTCTTCGGGTCGGGGATGAGATCCTGCCCCAAACTTAAGGTGTTCAAGTATCTTGGAGTCTTGTTCACGAGTGAGGGAAGAATGGAAAGGGAGATGGACAAGCGGATCGGTGCAGAGTCTGCAGTGATGCGGGACTTTGTATCGGTCCATTGTGGTGAAGAAGGAGCTAAGCCGAAAGGCGAAGGTCTCAATTTATCGGTCGATCTACGTTCCTACCCTCACCTATGGTCACGAGCTGTGGGTCGTGACCGAAAGAACAAGATCCCGGATACAAGCGGCTGAAATATGTTTCCTCCGCAGGGTCTCCGGGCTCTCCCTTAGCGATAGGGTGAGAAGCTCGGTCATCCGTGAGGGGCTCAGACTAGAGCCGTTACTCCTCCGCATCGAGAGGAGCCTGTTGAGGTGCCTTGGGCGTCTGATTAGGATGCCTCCTGGATGCCTCCCTGGTGAGGTGTTCCGGGCACGTCCCGCCTGACGACACAGCACACACTGGAGAGACTGTCTCCCGGCTGGCCTGGAAATGCTTCGGGATCCCCCCCGGAAGGGCTGGTGGAAGTGGCTGGGGAGAGGGAAGTCTGGGCTTCCCTATTGAAGCTACTGACACCGTGACCCGACCTCGGATAAGCGGAAGAATGGATGCATAGATGGACGGACATTCCTGGGCTATTTAAATCAATCAATAAATAAATATATATAATCGTGGGAGTGCTGGCGGCTATCTCAGCTGACTTCGGGCTAGAGGGCAAGAGGCGGGGTACACCCTGAACTGGTCGCCAGCCAATCGCAGGGCACATGTAAACAAACAACCATTCGCACCTCCTGGTAATTTAGTCTTCAATTAACCTAGAGAAAACCCACACAGACACGGGGAGAACATGCAAACTCCACACAGACGAGGCCGGATTTGAACCCGGGTCCTCAGAACTATGAGGCAGATGTGCTAACCAGTCGTCCACTGTACCGCTAATAAATAAATATAACCGAGGTTACTCACTAGTCACTCAACACTTTAATATTGTTTTTACTGAATAGCTACTCTTACTCATGTAATTTCTTGGAGGATTACTTTTTACTTGAGTCATATTATTCCAGAGTGATAAAACTTCTACTTGAGTACTATGAGGGGAAAAGAAAATAAGTGTGTGACTTGATGCCTATAGGGCTGTTCGCTGTCTCTTTGACACAATCATGGAGTAATTCACATGGTTGTAATTTATGAAGAGACCCAGCAAGAAAACTGCCCGGGGGCCTCAAAAAACAAGTTAAAGCCAGCCATAGCATTGCCTGGTCTGGGCACTGCAAACCACAGCATGAAAAATTAACCTGCTCACTCCACAGAATGGCCTTACATATCCTCCCTACCTGACAACCTTCTCTAACACTCGCTTCATCGCTTGTTCTCTGCAGCCGTCTCCTTTTGTCCTTCCTTCTTTAATCTTGTGTTCCCACTCTCTACAAGCTTTCGGCTCAGCCTGTGTTATGCTGATTTGTTGAAGAGTCAGTGCTGCAGATATTTGGTTTAAATGTTGAACACAGACAATCTTTTATACATGGGTTCAGATTATTTTTTTCTCATGTTCATGTCTTGTTTCCTCGTTTGGTTTTTGTCTCCACCTGTTCTCGTCAGCCCTCAGCCTTGTGTCAACCAATCAGCTCCTTCCAGTCACACGTGTCTTGTCCAGGTGTTCCTCGTTGTCTCTTCAGTTTGCATGAATTGAGTTCCCTAGTTTCTTTCAGTCCTTGTTTGCTCATTGTCATCTGTTGCTGTAGATCATGGTTCCCGTGTCAGGTTATGGTTTTGGTTGTGGTGAATTTATCCCTCATGTTTCTTTGTTATGTTGAACTTTGTTTTTTTTGGCTTGGTTAATTGAGTGGTTTCTTCCACGTGCCTTGTTTACCTTTTTGTTTTTTGAAAATAAATCTTTTTTGAGTACCTCCTGCACTCTGGCCTTGCTTCCCTGCACTTGGGTCCAACTTTTTGGCTTTTTGGATTAATTATCCATCCGTCCATTTTCTACACCACTTATCCTCACTAGGGTCGCTAGGATAACTGCGGGCAGGAGGCGGGCTACACCCTGAACTGGTTGACATATTAATTAAACAAATATTTTATATATATCTATATATAGATATTTTTTTCTTCTTTTCTTGATAAAATGACTCGAAAGGACTCCAAACTCAAAATGTAGGACTTACAACTTGATTTGGGCCTTGCATGTCTCGACTTGAGACTTGTGACTTGCAAAGCAAAGACTCGTTCCCACCTCTGCCAATCTCTGTTGCTTTGTTTAAAGATGCAAACCACTGGTTTGTACTGCTGTACTCAACGTGAACAATAGGTCTTTATTACCAGGCTTGTAACACAGTCATTTAAAGTGGCTATAACCAAACCTCTTGTTTAAAAAGCTAATTTTAAAACAGATGTTTTAGCTGATAACATACCAATATCCAACCTTCCTTTTCTGTCCAATCATCTCCAAAGTAGTTGCCAAACAATGATGTATTTGAGGATTTTCAATCAGGGTATTGTTGCTGTACTTGTCCTGCTCGATCTTAGTGCAGTGTTTGACATAGTTGGCTACCACATCCTAATATATAGATTAGAACATGTTATTGTCATTAAATGATCTGCCTTAAATTGGTTTAAATTATTTTTTTCGGATCACTTACAGTATGGATCTCTTGGTTATAAAGCGTCTTCTTGTGTAGATGATAGCCATGGTGTCACATCTGTCCCCGTTTTTAGTCTTGGGTGGTCACTGCTTTTGTAGTTAAGTTATAGTCACTTCCAGGGTTGTTTCGTACTTCCGGTATTATTTTGGTGAGTCACTTTCAGTTTATATTAGTTCTACTTTTGCTTCCTTTACCACGTGTCACTTCAGGTATTTTTAATTTGGGTTAGTTAGTTATGATATTTAAGCCCTGGGTTTCCACTTTTTTTAAAGTCAGTCAGTTGCCAGAATGTCACGCCTAGTAAGTCTTCGTATCCAGCATTCCTATCCATGCTTTGACCTTGTGTATGACCGTGCTCATTTTTTGGAACCTCGTCCTTGCCGCATTTCTTTTTGGATACTGTTGCCTGGTTGGATTGACAAACTGTGTGCCGAACCCTGCCCATAATAAACTGCCTCTTACCGACTGTTTCTTGGCCTTTGTGTCCTTCCCGGTCTGTGTCAGGAACCGTGTTACATGGCATCCTACAAGGATCCAAACTTTGACCAGTACTGTTCAGCCTTTAAATTTTCCCCTTAGGAAGGATTATTAGAAAACACTGTGTTAATTTCCACATGTTATCCAGACAACACTGAAACTGAACAAAAACAGTCAGCTATTAACTCAAGGTTTCAAAGACATCAGGGACTGGCTCATTGATAATTTCTTATTACTAAACTCAGATAAAACTGAAATTACAGTCCTTGGCTCTCAGCACCTCAGAGGCAGGGTTTCTGGGGTGATATATTTGCTCTAGATGGCTTTGTAATAATCCACAAGAGCACCATAAAAAAAAAGTAATCCTATGCCAAAGAAACAAGTTCATGCTTTTGTGACCTTGAAGCCAGATTCTTGCAACTCTTTGCTAATAACTTGCCCAAGTAAGACTGTAAAGACCATGGGGTGCATGGATGTTTTCCCAACCTCAAGAAGACACTCACTCTCTATTCAATTGTAAATTTAAAACTTGTGATGGCAGTGGTGAGGCCGGTGTCGGTGGTGTTGGAAGCTGACCAGTATCAATGTGGTTGCTGTCATTATGATACTATTAGTGTTGTTGATACGACAGTTTTCGTTCCCATTGTTCTCGTACCCCTGCCCCGGTTGTTCAACCCCTGTATCCTCTTTTTTTTTTTTTCTCACTGTTTACCCTCTGTCCCTCTATTCTGTCTCTCCATCCCAAACCAACCACTCGAGGCAGATGGTGGCCCCACAGATCCTTTGAGGTTCATTCCATAGAGAGTTTTTCCTTGCCTCCATCACCAAGTGGTTGCTCATGTGGGGTTCAATTGGTTTTCTCATGTATAGATATATAGTGGTTGAAAACAGATATTTATATACAATATATAAAAAGACAAGCTTTTTTTCTCTTTCTGACATGAAATCAGACTAAACCTCTCTCATTTTAGGTCAATTAGGATTACCAAAACTATTTCTCTTTGCTAAATGCCACAATATAGGCTAATGAGAGGATTCTTTTTTTAAACACAATGTTTAATGACTATCAAAGTAAGAATTTTATGTACATTTCATTAGTATTTTGTACCATTGCCTTTAAACTGACTTGGGTCAAATATTTTGAAGATCCTTTCACAAGTTTCTCACAATGGTTGCAGGAATTTTGGTCCTTTTCAGGTCTGCCCATAAATTTGCAAGAGGATTGAGATCAGGGCTCTGTGATGGTTACTCCAAAACATTAACTTTGTGATCCTCAAGGCACTTTGTAATGTGTTGGGCAGTATGCTTCAGGTTTTTCTTTCAGTTTTCCATCTGGAAAACTCATTTGCACCCAAACTTTTACTTTCTGGCTGATGTCGTAAGCTGTTGCTTCAGTATTTCCACATAATGTTCTTTCCTCATGATATCTATTTTCAGACCTGCACCAGTCCCTTGTAGAGGAAAACAATCCCACAACATGATGCCACCACCATATTTCAAAGTTTGGATGGTGTTCTCAGGCCTGCAAGCTTCCCTCTTTTTACTCCGAACATAATGATACTCATTATGGCCAAACAGTTAAATATCAGTTTTGTCAGACCATAGGACATGTCTCAAAGAATTAAGTTATTTGTCCCTGTGTATTTGTGAACTGTAATCTGTCTTTTTTACATTTCTTTTGGAGTAATGACTTCTTTGTGGCAGAGTGGCCTTTCAGCCTATGTCGGTACAGTACTCATTTAGCAATTTTGAGCCAAAGTACAGTGGAACGGACCCCGATATAACGGATATCGGCTAAAAGGGACCCTCGAAACAGAACAACGTGTCCAAAAGTAGTTTCCATTTGTCACTTAAACTGCCATTGACAAAGTCTGTAAGTTCCAGAGTTGGCCGCTGTTATTTACTGGCGCTGTGGCCCAATGGAACCAATTCCAAAAGATGTGCCTCCCGTGCCTACGTGGTGCCCATATCTTTAAGGTTAGATCTATTGCCTATGGTATGTACAGCACTAGCAGAGAGAGAGAGCGGCATGGCGGCAGTGTTAATTAACTCTGAGGAATACAAAACACAAGTCTCTAGAGTCTGGAACATGATATTTTTGGTACAGTATGATTTTCTTTGTCAAGCCCTTTGTCTTTGGCAATGGATTTGGAACTAGGAAACATAAAAATTTCTCGCTGCTCATGAAAGCGACTCACCAATGATGAGTACTGTACGTCAACAATGTCATCAAGACAAGCACCCCGGCGTTGTCCGTTTGTATAAAATGTGAAACTTTAAAACATTTTCAAGCTTTTCTTATATATATTTTTTTATTTATTTACTTTTTAGGCCACGAAAAAAAAAATTATTCAAAACAATTTTGTAGGGCTGTGAATTTCAAAATACGAGCAAGTAAATAAAAAGAAAGTTTTACGTGTTCAAATAAAGTGCTTAATTTCAGAATAATTCTTAGAAAAAACTAACAAAATACAGATCATACTTCGTTTTGCTCAGAATTGTGAGGCAGATGTGCTAACCAGTCATCTACCGTGCCCATCTCTAATGTGCTTAAACCTCTTAAAAAAAGCTGCCAAAGAAATGACATATATGTTTTTCAAAAAAAGGCATCATAATCTTTATGTATGTACACTTATTACTTTGAAGAAAGTAATGTAAAATTGGCTAAAAAATCCTTCTCTCATTATTATGGCATTTTGCAAATATAAATAACTCGTACAGTGTTGGCGCTCGATGTCATGTTTCACGTATTACAGATTCAATGCATTGTGGATTTTTTTTTCATAATATCTGGCATAATTCGCCATAGCTAATTTTGAGATTCTGCCGTATTTTTTGTTGTAAAATAAATACTTCCTACCCTAAAACATTAAAACCGTTTAAAAAAAAAAAAGAGGGAACAATTCATTTACAACACATTCCGTAATTTCTCATACATGCGCATTTTTCCACAAAAAGCTAATTAAAAGCTGATAGAGTACATTAAACATAGGTAAGGAAAATTAAAAAAAAAATTACATTGTAGGAATGTATAACGGTACTCAAAGCTTGTGAAAAAGGTGTTCTAATGTGATGTGCCTAATGTTAAAATTGGATATAACATTAAACCTTCACGGCTCATCTGCGAGAAACATGATGTCCGTGCGCCATGTTGATATAAAATATATATAATCTAAAATTATAGTGGATTTTGTTCAGATTTTTCAGATGGGGATAGGGGCATAATTAGAGAGGTCCACAGACATTTTGGTGACAATTGTTTTTGTGACATTAAGCAACATAATCTTTTTTTACATTACGCTTGGACTGCTGCGACACGGGGATAGAAAAAACTGAATTAGATCAGAGAATACACGCTACTTCACAACTTTCATCTGTTGTGGGGGTGGTCAGGAAGCTAACCTAAGCAATAAACGAGGGATTACTGTAACAGACAGTGAGGGAAAAAAACATCTATTCATATAGTTTATGTAAATATCTGGTTTCAACTGTATATAGTGTATGAGGTGTGTGTTGTTCGTGACCTGTTCAATGAGTAAAGTGCCTTGACATAACGTCTGTTGTGAATTGGTGCTATACAAATAACACTGACTTGACCAACATAAACATGCCTGTTGCCACGGAGTAGCTCACTGAAAGTCAGTTGAAAGTCATCAATTTAAAGAAGTGCGGAAGCAAGAAGAGGTGAGTAAGGAAACTGGTAATTCCAAGGTAGCGAGGTGTCAATAAATGAAGACATAGGGTTGTAAATTTAAGTGCCATTAGATATTTCTAACCGCTCGGGTGCAAGGTTTAATCAAACAGAAGGATTGGCTCCAGAGCTGCAAGGAGGAGAGAGCTGAATTTATTGGCACCCAACGAACAAGCTGTTGGCTTTTATTGCTGGAGTCATTCAGAGCAAAATTAGCAGTGTGCCCTGCTATTTTAGCGAAATAACCTGAGCACAGAAATTGATGTGGCTAAATGTCATTTTAAATGTCACAATGATACAGTAGTTGTTTCTTAGAATTACAGTTCGCCAGTCAGCTTCTTCATATACCGCAGGCTCTTTTCATTCTTAAGATTCTTCTCCTTGACTATCATCGCTCAGCAAATTAAGTAAAATATCTTTATAGGTTTAAATGATTCTTACAAGCCGCTGCTCTCTATGCCGCTTAATGGTTATATTTATGATTAATATTACATGGTAGTAGATTATTAAATAATTATTCTATTTTATATGTGTATGACGGCATTTTAACTGCATGAAGCTTCGCCTGGGTAAATGTTTTCTGGCACAGACTCTGGAGAACGTATAAAGCTGGGACCGGCAGGGGAGCTGTGTTCAAGCCTGCCACAGCCACTAATGTACTCCAAAGCTCCCTGGCATCCATGTTTTATCCTTAGAATGGCTTGACAGAACTTGAAAAATGTGTCAGACCTTGAGGAGAATGTGAGAAACGTGAGAGACCCCATCAGAATATGACTGGCTGGGAACGTACTGGCATACGTGGTAGACTGTAGGCCAAACTGTCGTGCACTTTACAGTCTCAGGGAGTTAGCCGACCCCCGTGCCTTAATACAGATACCATGATATATACATATTGTTTTGCTGACCATATGATCCAACAGAGTAGGAAAACTAACCATAGTAAGAATCTTTCAAATACCAGACATATTTAGAATGGAGCAGTCCTCTCTCGCAGTGAGATCCCACGACCAATAAACTTCACCCGTGCTTTTTTTTCCCGTCACCTATCTTCAGCGGAAAGAAATTATGACGTTGGAAACCGCGAGCTGCTGGCCATTATATGGGCCCTGGAAGAATGGAGGCACTGGCTGGAGGAATCTAATCAATCCTTCCGGCCTCCTGTTTCGTTGGAGCGGCCATGTGTGAGATCGAGCAGGTGGTCAAGGAGGCCCAAAAGACCCAACCTGATCCCAAGACCTCCTGACCACCTGTTCGTCCCGGATTCACACCTGACATTATTGTCACAGTGAACAACCGTTCATCACTCCATTAGTTGTGTTTTAAGGCGCAGTTAAATTGGAACGAGAGGAAGTGTTTGTTTTTTCAATGCATGCCCCCCCCAAAAAAATTTATATTTATATTGCTGCCTGTCTTCAGAAGTTTTACTTTGTCCGAAAATACTATAACGTGACTAAGATCGGGCATCAAGAATCGTCTGGAACCTGGATTAACCTTATCCCGGAGTCATTCATATTTTAAAATGTTGGTTCCTATTTTCCATGCCAAGTCTGCTGAGCCGAAGAAGAACTCGTTGGAAACCACTGAAGAAGAACACGCATGAAGTGCGTTTGTGATGGCGATCGAAAGTGTGGCTTAAATTAATATATAAATAAAATAAATGACAAATCACCTCAGTGCAACACTTGCAATAAGATTATATTGCGCAAAGGAAGCTGCACGATGAACATAATCATTACATGGTTTCGAAGCATCGGAGTGCCTGTCTGTGATGTGTGTGCTCCAGCACTGAGGCTTGGCACCGCACCGAAGTCAGAATCGTTGAAGTAAAACAATAAAGTACGTCTTATGCCAGAATTGAGACAGCGAACAAGTTAAACTACACCTAAAAATGTTGGTCAATCAACTTGAATTCAAATAACCAAATAACACAAGCATATGCAATTGAAGCAAGTGTGTTCAAAAGCTCTTTTGTGGAAGTGTAACCTACCCAGTGAAAAGAAAATACATAACATTTTAATTCAGGTTCATGGGTTTGATATTAATATAGGCTTATTAGTACCCTGTAAGAAATTCATGTTAAAGCTTGTAAAAAGTTCAAAGCAACAGACTGTGTGTGTTGTAACGTGCATAGAGTAAAATTAGTGCTTGACTATTTGTGTAGTATGTACATCATACTTTATTTAAAATGCAACTCTGTCAAAGGCATCTTTTTTATTTGGCTTCGTAGGAGACATGACTTCATGGCAAAGAAAATAAAGGGAGTCAAGGACGTGATGTAACGTTAAAGTTGTGTTTAGCAACCCCAAAAGAAGCTATTTTATTGATTATAAATCATTGAAATGAATCGGCCGATTAATTGGTTATCTTTTTTTTCTGCCAAACATCGGTATTGGCATCGGCCTAAATAAAATCCATATCGGTCGGGCCCTGTTTCATACATTTAAAGGCAATGTATTTTGGTATTTCTTCACAGTTCCCAGGTGTCTTAATAAAATGTCTTATGACATGATTTAGCCAAAAGTCCCCAAGCATCGAAAATTACAATATACTCCAGACAATATTTGTATCCAGGCAATTAAAAGTCAGTCTTACATAATACGTCTCCTTTAATGTGAGATTGAGTCGTGATTGACAGGCTGTGAAATGGTTTGGGAGCATGCCCAACATCTCTCGGGGGCCTTGTGAGCAACAAAAGAGTATTCCCACTGCTTGTGCAGCATTCATCTCATCAGCCACCATGCCCCAGAGGCAAGAGCGATTGTTGGCACCTAAACGTTCCCCACATACAGCCTTTGCTTTTACCTTGACACTCTGTAGTTTTAAAACACCCTATAATCGTTCACAGATTTAACACCAGAGATCTTATACGACAGTCTTCTGGAAGGAACTCAGAAAGTGTGAGCAAGTAAAAGAATAGTGTCTGCTCGTATTTTTATGAGGTCAGTGCTCGTAGATGGTGCCACGTAATACCAATTTAATTCACTTAATATCACATTTTCATCTGTAACAGCTTTCAGGGTGTACTGTATTTTCAGCTCTGATGTAGAAATATTTCAGTTCTCCCACTTGCAAATGATTCGTACTTACAGCAAGGAGTATCCTGTTATACAGTACTGTATCTATAAAAGTGCTCTTGTGTACTGTGAAACGAGTTCTCTCAAGTTCATCCATTCATCCAATTTCGATACTCTTTATCCTCATTAGGGTCATGAGTCATTCATTCGGACGGGTGTTGTTGACACAAACAGGAACAAGGATGGTTACACAGAAGCACACGCAATGAGTGGACTCGACACTTGTGAGTTGTGAGGACTGAGGAAATGATAAACAACAGGAATGGTGAGCCCGATTAAATTAATCAAGATAAGTAAAGCAGCCATTTTTAATTGGAAGTATGGGTATGACTTTTCTGTAAACAAACCTAGAGAGAATGTACACCGAACATGCACATGATGCCATGGACAGCGCTTTCCCATGTCAAAGTCGATCGAGCCTGATGAAACGTCTTTCACTGGCAGACGCTTCTATGAAATGGGTGGCCATTATCGCTGGAGGAGACAAAGACAGTGCCACACCAGCAAAATAAATGAACATTGATTTTTAGGCCCCTTACGTTTTGTCTAAGACGGAGCTTTTAACAAACTGGCAGCCAGGTATGATGTGGAGGACATGATTGACCAGCACTCATTCATAGCCCTAGTGGCCAAAATACCAGAATACAGATACAGACAATCTTGAAATATATATAGATGCTCAATAAGGCACAATCAATTTTAAAACTTCTGAATTTTTTTTTAAATTTTATTGATGTCTAGACTCACTTCATTCCACACCAACATTACTGTAGTTTATATTTGTGTATCCTGTTTCTGTTTGTAATTTATTGTATTAAATGTCAATTTCATTATAACAAGGGTCACCAGTATGGTGCTCCCGGGCACCAGGTGGCCCCCAAGGACGAGATGTTGCGAGTCTCTCAAATCTTAGGAAATAATTCTCAGTGACACACCTCAGTTTAATCTATTGAATTTACAGTACAAAGCACTTTATTACGTAACTGTTATGAAGAATATTTTGTGAAAAATATACCAACAGTCTAGTCTGGAAGCTGTTTGACAGAATATTTACACTTAATGTTGAAACTTTTAGTCGTGAGAAAATACTTGAATTAGAGCCTACAGTATGTCTACCACTTGTGGTTTAAAGTCCTATATTTAGATAGATAAAGTACCGGTCTATGTTTGTTCAACTCCATGCAACTACCTTGTGAAACCCACTCAAAAATTTGAAAGCAATAATTACTTACCCAGGTAACTAATTAAATTTACAGAATAATTCAGTTACTAATTCAAATATTTTAAATAATAACTAATTACATTTTAAAAGTCATTTTCACAACACTCTCTACGCTTAAGGACTATGTAGTCTTCAATTTACCCAAGAAGCATGTTTTTGGAATATGGGAGGAAGCCTAAGTACCCGGAGAAAACCAATGCAAGCATGGTGGGAAAATGAAAACTCCACACAGGGACAGAATGAAACCCCCAACCTTGGAATTTTAGGGCAGATGTGCTATCCACTCGGCTACAGTGCCACCTTCTCGCAAGTAGTTTTAATTAATAAATAGATACTGTAAGGCATGTTGAAATAAACTTCAGATTTCAACAGAGTGTACATCATCACAGGGCTTTACAAAGTGGGAAAACACCATAGTCCTCTTTCCCTTTAGGTAATGGCACTCATTATCACAGTAAGTATAGTCAAACAGCAACTGAGCAGCTTTGAGAATAACATACAAGGGACTGGAGAATCAACAGCGGGCAGATTGAAAGTTAAAATGCCATAAAAATGAGGCTGTATTCAAATACAACGAGAGGCTATGAGAAGGATCATTATACTGAATTTCTTGTAAAGCTCCTATGGCTTTCACAAGGCTCTTGATTAGCAAACAGCAGCCCAGAGATAAAACATACTCATAGACAGGCTGGATTTGCATGCGATGTAAGCTTTCTACTCCCATGCAAATAAAGGAACATGATGGTTTTGATTCTATGTTTTCAATGCTACTTTGTTTTATTTGACCTTATGGGTCAATTTATTATTTCAAGATTATTTGTAATCCGTATCACCCATCATTAACGTCTATGCTGAAATAGGATGTTGTAAAAAATCTATATTTGCATCTTTTTACACAGACTGTTGAAGAAAGCAGTATTTATGAAGTGTAAAACACGAATCAACTTCAACAAGACTTCTTTAATAGCAAATGATGGCATATATACCAGCTAGCTAATCAACCAGCGCTAACAGCGAACATTAACGGTCAGTGCCTATCCCTGGACTTTCTCCCTCTTTCACTCTCTCGAGTCTGTACAGCCTCAGTTGTTATGGTTTCAGATCAACCATACCAGTGACATTTAAATTTTAAAGCGGGCAACTTGTGAATAGTTGTTGACTTTTTTAACCACTTGTGTACAAATACCGTAAGTACCGGCCCGGGGCCCATCCACCAAGTGTGAAATTAAAGTAAATATTTTATCCGCCTAGTTCTAAAAATGTGCCTGTGACAGACGCATTCTGAATTTAGGTAATAACTGCCCCAACACTGAGTTTCACCAACCATGACTTGGCAGTGTTAGGGTTCGGGGAGGGGAAGAAGACCCAAGAGCAGACATGGGTAAAAACTAGATTAGTGTGGAATTTTTGTTGGTTCAGGAATAAACCAGGGTTGAATCCCGACTGGGTAGCAAGAGGTCCACACGTGCAGGGTTCGGGCAGACAAGCAATGGGGCAAACCTGGCAGGCATACAGGAAAAGATACAGGTGAATGAGGTTTGAGCGGAAACAAAACACGGATTAGGATTAGGCAACAAGGCAGAAACATGAGCTGCAGCGTAAGGCCCAGTACACACGAAGACAAACAGGCATTTTTTGTCCTGATTTTTTTCCCCTTCCCCACCAAGGAAGTCAAACGGAAGACTATTTTATGTTTTATGAGTATCCTATGATGATTATACTTTAGGTCTGAGGTGTGTTAAGAATGGATTTGTCCAAATTATAGGTTCCAAAACGAGTTGAGGCTAACAATCTTAAATATTGAACGCTTTCAATATTTACAACCAAAAATCTTTGTGTGGGGAATGCCGACATCTCCCTGAGTTATGACGCCGTAAATAGTGACTGGAAACGGAATGTAGCCAATCAAAGAAGCAATACATAAGAACAAACGTCTTATCTGATGTCGGTTTTTGTATAAAAGTGTGTTCCCCAGGTGGCAATAAGTATTTTACGAAGCATACGGTATATTTGTATTGACAACATCACCAGTCATAAAAACTTCAGACTCCAGTCCCTTCGGCAACACTCGGCAAAGATCGGCACGTACCAGAAGTATTTGCCCGTCTTCGTTTTTGTGAGATTACGTGTGATAACGCAAGATCTCTGCCCCTGAGGACTTTTTTTGCAGATCGGTGGTGAAACAGAATCTTAATGTGTGTGGTGTTGTGTTGAGATTATCGGAGCACATCACACAAAATATGACCAAAACTGTTAAATGCTTGATTTTTGTTTTTTTATATACTTTTTTTCTTGTCTTTATGCATTGGGACTGTCAAATATTTTAAAATAAATAAATAAATCATCTTTTAAGATTTGAAAAATCTTTGTGTGTAGCAGGCCTAAGTCCATCTGTCGATGAGTTGGAGCTCAAGGATGTCTTAAGAATGCAGTTGATGATGATTGCTTGCACCTGGGTCCCTGCTCCAACCAGTCTTTCTCCAAACATTCGCACAAACACCCATATAGAGGGAAAAGGGACGGCCTCAAGACCTGAAGCTTCTATAGGCTGGGCAAAAATCCGCCATTTTCAAGCCACAGCTGGAAAACTGTCGAAGCCAAAGGTAAGCATGCAATGAGTTTTTAACGTCTCAATCCAGAATCCTGATGCATGAAACTGCATTTTGCCCACCCGTAACTAATGTTCACTATGAGAAATGTTTGCAGTAGGCTGAGAATGACATATGTAAATATAGTTTTATTCACTCATAAATACTGTGCTACTTTCGATGATCTGGATCGATGGAGTTCTGGATGATTGGTGGAATGCTGCCATATCATGTCAGCCAGGAAGTGGCAAAGTGACTTTTCTTTTTTTTCTTTTTTTTAAATAAATACCATGCCTTCTGGAGTAAAATAATTAATTATCATGCAAGACAACGCAGCCTTCCATGCTGTAAAAATACAATTAAATCCGTGGAAGTTATGGGTATGAAGGGAGAAAAATTCATGTGGCATTCATCATCCCTTGATGTCAACCCTATTGAGAACCTGTGTAGCATCTTTAAAAGGAAGGTCTATGAGGGTGGATGGTAGTATCTCCAAACAGAAATTCTTGCACCCTCAAATGAGATACAGGCAGAAACTATCCATGCACTTTAACTTTAATAAATTAGACTGATATCAAAGAAGGGCTTCTATGTTTCATCTAACTTCATCAACAAAGATATCTTTTGATTTAAAAAGCATCGTTTTTTTTTTTTACAACCATTGCGATTGGCTGGTGACCAGTTCAGGGTGTACCCTGCCTCTAGCCCGAAGATAGCTGGGATAGGCTCCAGCATGCCCGAGGATAAGCGGTACAGAAAGTGGATGGATGTTTTTAGGCTGTTGTGTGTAACAATTTAAAACACAGTAACTTTAAGTATACACAAAAATTATGTGTATATATGTATATGTTATGTGTATATTATGGCAATAGTTTTGTTGTATAAAATCCTGATTAGTATAGAAGCTAATACAATAATTGATGCTGAAAATCATGTATTCACTGCAAATTGCATTGACTACTTAGTAGGGATCATGTAACGATATCTACATCTCACGGTTTGGTTTTATCAGTTTTAATCTCACAGTATGGTAATTATTGCAATATCGTGGGAAAGATCACGGTATTGCAGGAAGACTCACGGTAA
This sequence comes from Phycodurus eques, assembly GCF_024500275.1. Taxonomy (NCBI): domain Eukaryota; kingdom Metazoa; phylum Chordata; class Actinopteri; order Syngnathiformes; family Syngnathidae; genus Phycodurus; species Phycodurus eques. The sequence continues at coordinate 28,546,862 of NC_084527.1, forward strand.
AGGTGGGTGGAGAGGTGCATGCAACAAAACAGAAAGACCTCACTTTTTCTCTATGGCTAAGTCTTTCTCGATAGGCTTTCGAGCTTTCTATGCGTTTTCCCATAGGTGTTTGTGTAAAAGACATCCTCAAATCATATATTACCGTGCACTTCTATCCTTCGTCCATCCATTGTTTACATTCATATACAGTAGAACCTCGATAAAACGGACACCGATATAACGGATATCGGATAAAACGGACCGTCAGGACTGAACAATGTGTCCAAAAATAGTTTGTATTTGTCTCTCACACTGCCGTTGACAAAGACTGTTAGTTCCAGAATTGGCCGCTGTTGTTTATTGGCACTGTGGTGCAACGCAGGCAGAGAATTGGACTGACGTATTTCCGGGTCACAGATATACAAAAATCAATTCCAAAAGACCTCCCGTGCCTATGGGGCATCCATGTTGAATGTGGGGCCTTGACAGGGCGGCCATGGTGTAATGGTTATATCTATTGTTTATTGTGTATAGAGCACTGGCAAAGAGAGGGTAGCATGTGGGGGTGTTAACTTTGAGGAATACAAAACACAAGTCTCTGCAGTCTGGAGCATGCTAATTTTTGTACTTTTTTTTTTTTTTTTTTGTCAAGCCGTTCACTTATAGCAACAGATTTGGAACTAGGAAACACACTAATTCCTCATGGCTCATGAAAGCGACTCACCTATGATGAGTACTGTACATCAACAAAGTCACCATGACCAAGCACATCGGTGTGGTAACTTTGGATAAAATGTGAAACTTTCAATAATTTTTTAGGCTTTTTGTTTTAGATTTATTTACAATACCTTTGCACTGTACTGGGCGTGTTAGGCCACGAAAAAAAATACAAAACAATTTTGTACTCTACAGTAATATGGGTGCATATGCCCTCAAAAAAAGTGCTTCAATGTAACGGATAATCGGCTGTATCGGACGATTAATGCAAACCAGTTACAGCCTGCGCAGCCGCTCTTTTGTAGACATTACTTCCGCATTCAACATTGCATTTCGGTCATTTGGGCCACTCAGTCAATCAGAGTATTTCTTGTGACATCGTCACAAAGATTACGCGGCCAATCAGGTGCTTATAGAGAAAGTGAAGTGAGCGCTGTAGCAGCCCGGTTAAGCGACATGCCTGCGTACACCCAAAACTAAATTTTAAAAACAGCGGTTCATTATTTTATACCGAGACGAGACCATGATGATATCGAGGCACTTTTAATATCAAATATCATGATATCGTAAATATTGTGACATCCCTACTTCTTAAGAAAACTGAATAAAAACAGAATAATTTGGAATACACCAGTGTAGTAATGGCCTTTTAAACAGAATCCATGACTGGGATTATAAATAATTCACTGACTTGCTAGGTTTGTAAGCCTGGAATGTAAAATCCCTTTATCTGTGGCAGTTGAATGTTTATCATTATACTGTAGTTTAGATAAGAGTTTCTAATGTTAAGCAGCTTTTTGTGTCAACAGATGCATTTATACAAATGTGGGGGGAAACAAATTATCTTGCTGAGGGATTTTCTTTAGCTCCGCTATGCATAGATACACTCAAACTCATTACTTTAGGACATCACTAAAGCCGTCTAAAATATAGAGGATTCAAACTATAGGTGCTCTCTGCTCTTCTTTTTAAAGCATGAATGCTACTTTTCACATATTATTGAATCTCATTGTTTAAGGGCTATAACCCTGTTATTATTATTATTTTTTTTTTACAAATTTGTGACCTAAGAGGAGGCAAAGCTCATGTATGGTTGAGTTGAAAGCAGCTTTACTAACCCTTTCCAGATTTATTGAAGATGAGCATTCTGTGTCACAACACCTATTGCAATCAAACTGAAGATGGCGGGGCAAGCGAAGGTCAGCGGTCACATGGTTGGGTAGATGTTCCCTGTAAGTCCTCTATCATGAAAAACTGCTAAATGTCAAACCACTTGAATTTGAAAGGATATTGCAAAGGATACTCTTAACCCGAGGTAATGTTTCCCATTGTAATTAATGGAATGTAATTAACCCGTTCCAGCCTCAAATTTAAATTTTAATTACTTTTTTTTTTTAATCAGTGTGTAGTTAAAAATAAATATAGTGCGGCATAGAAATAAGTTAAAACGTACTACTTTAAATAAATAAAAACACTATACAAATATGACAACAGTATATTGCTCATTAACTTTCACGAAGGAGGGAAAATGGGGATGAGGACTACAGCTCATCAATGAAGAAGAGCCTTCTTCCATGACAGAGACATTTGGATTAAGGTTTTTTTTTTTGTCTTTTGTCTGTTTCTTTTCTGCCGGCACGATGACGACTGGTGAGCACATCTGCCTCACAGTTCTGGGGACCGGGGCTCAAATCCCGGCCCCGCCTGTGTGGAGTTTGCATGTTCTCCCCATGCCTGGGTGGGTTTTCTCCGGGTACTCCGGTTTCCTCCCACATCCCAAAAACCTGCATGAATTGGAGACTCTAAATTGCCTGTAGGTGTGAATGTGAGTGCGAATGGTTGTTTGTTTCTATGTGCCCTGCGATTGGCTGGCGACCAGTTCAGGGTGTACCCCGTCTCTTGCCCAAAGTTAGCTGGGATAGGCTCCAGCAGCCCGTGACCCTAGTAAGTATAAGCTGTAAAGAAAATCGATGGATAGATGGATGGATGTTTCTTTTCTAATTCTTTGGTTGATGTTGGCACAACAAACCGATCCAGGGAAACTTATTTTTTTGTTGTGAAAAAAACATCAGAAAGTGGGACATCACATTGTCATTTAATACATGAATTGCTCTATTGGCCAATTTGTGGCACATTTCTTTTGAAAAAACATTTTTAATTGCATTGCGCACGCTATCACTGCTGAGCGTGATAGCTGCCATGAAAAGGTATGTGCCCCCCTTCTCAAATTTTTATTTTATGCATAGTTTCCCCACTTTATGATAATCAAACAAATGTAACTATCAGACGAAGATAACCAACTATACAGCAAATGCAGTTTTTCAATGGTGATTTTCTTAAGGAAAAAAAACATAGATAATTACTTTATTTCTCATCAATTCTTCAATTTCTTTGGATCGTGGCATTTTGTTGAAATGTTCTGTTGGCCGACTTCATTTTGTCAAACAGGTGCTATTTTAGTGATTAAGTCAATGAATAGGTCTGGAGGTTATCAGATTTGGGTGTGGTCAGTGAAAATGAGCCCAAAAATGTGATTACCCACAGTTCATTCATAACTTAACAAGGAGGGGGGGCATTACTTTTTCACAGCAGGTCTGGTAGCTTAGAATAGTTTTTTTCCCCTCCCTTATAAATAACATTACCATTTAAAAAGAGCATTTTATGTTTACTTGATTATCTTTGTATCATATTTACATTTGTTTGATGATTTTAAACAAAGTGGGGAAACTATACAAAATAAGAATTTTAGAAGGGGGCAAATAGTTTTTCACGGCACTGTACATAAATACTGCTTGTGCATATATATTGTACATACATACATGCCATTGAAAACATAACCTCTTTCATAACCTCTAATTCAAGTAATAGTGCTGGCAACAACAAATGGCAGTTGCTCTTCTTGAAGCGTGATACCAAGTTGTTGACACACACACTCCTACAATATGTCTGTTTATGTTCAGGGAGTTTGCTGCTTCTCATCTGATCTGTAGTTAATCTCATGGAGGTCCCTTGTGGGAGGAAATGATGAGGAGAGAAAGAGAAACAAAGTTTCTCTCTGCTCCCAGCCTGATGAGCTTTTCAGAGCCAAGGCTGTCTGGGGAGCATTTTTATGTCCAAAACCTTTCACCGGACTTCCTTGACTCAAGCTATTATAGTTACAGTGTGTATGTGTATTCATGTTCAGTTTGTACTCATGGACTGTAATGAATTTGAGCCTTCTCTCATGGTCCTCTAACACAGAGCTACAGGGTGTGAATAGGTTTCATTTGATATGACAAATTGAAAGGAGAAAAAAACGTATGTAATTGCAGAATCCATGTAACCCTTGCCTCAAGACTTGCAGCTAAAATGGACTTCAACACAAAAATCAATCACGAGTCAGCTTCCTTAAAAAACTGTTGTTTTCTGGCCACTGGCCTCTCAGATACAGGAAATGTGCAAATAGAGAGCAGCAGATAGTTCTGTCGATTTCTTCATTTGGTACGGTTCCAGGTGACAAACACTGTTGAGATGTTCTGGTGCAGATTCCGTTTACTAATAGCCTCTCTTTTGGGATCCACTTAAATTCCAAATGTGAAAGTTCGATCATAGAAAATGAGCATACATTTTTCTATCCACTTTCATCAGCATGCTGCTGATTTCAAACATTTATTAATGTAAGCCAAAACAGGGTTTGAGAGTTGAGTTCTATTCAGAAAATACTTGCATGTGTTGTCCCAGAGAGATTTTTCCGCAATGCCGAAAGAAGTTCACACAATTTGTAAACGTTGAGAAGCAGAGAAGGAGATAAACTGACAGAGCAAGGGAGAGGAACTGGATATATTCTCCACCTCACTTCACTTCTGCCTGGGACCCAGAGGCTTCTTCCAAATCTTTTAGCCTGATGGATCAAACACTTCCCAGCCTACCCAACAGACTACTGGCTTTGATATTTCAGTCACTATCAGCCTCTGTGTGTGTCTGTTTTATATACTGCCAGGTAAATTAATGTTTTGCTTTAGTCCACCCACAACATCAACTAGCTCAAATTTTATTCATGCTTCATTCACCGAAGATTTAATTCCAGTACAGCTCTTTCAGTTTCACACTACATGGCTTAAGGTGAACAATGCTTTTGTCATAATTACTGGCAACCCTGGAGGCAGGAGGTAACATTGACTTTCAGTTACTTGATGTCAATTCATCCACAAATGAGGGAGTGAAACCATTAATTTCGTTCTATTCTCTTTTTAACCAACTCATGCTTGAAACAAATGGAAGACGTAATGTATACGATCATTTGTGCAGTTGTCACACAGTATGTTGACAATTTTTATCTGCCAATGGTCTAATGTAAACATATAGTGGCTGATTTACTAAAGGTTTGCACGTGCAAAAAGGTGTGCACCCTTGATTGCGCACAGAAACGGATGTGGAAGCTAATCTACTAACAAGGCGCAACAAGATTGCCAAACACCCTTAATTGCCTTACAAATAATTTTGCCTGTTGGAGGAGGAGTCAATGAAATAGATACATGTGGCACATGCAATATGACTTATCAAACGTGAGATGAATTGCTCAGGGTGATTGGCATCATTAAATAGTGCGTCTGAAAGTCAGGTGCAATCCAGCACAGAAAGTGCTACCAGCATAGCGCGGGCAAAATGACAGGGTGAGTGAGAACTTTTCCATTAATGTAAAAATGTTTTAAATGCCAACCAAAATTATTGCAATATATTGCCTATTCAACATTACAATTTCAGCGCTTCTAAATGATCTATGGGGCTGACTTGGAGCTCGTCACAAGGAGGAGTCATGCCATATCCCCTATGACAAAACTCCTTTCAACTCCGAATTTTAGTGCACTGTGACAAATAGTCTCTCCCAGAGCAGTTTACCGGGTGTACTGTTAAACAAAATGTAAATGCAGTGTTATCCCAGATGGGCACATACCTGTGTAATTAACTGAGACTCGCGAGTTCAATCAAACAAAGCATTTAATGTGGTTGCTGGCTTGCCGCAAATTATTGGAGCAATTGATTTTTTTCTCTTCTATTTAAAGCAGAAATATGATTGTTTGCCTATTTTATGAACACATCCAATTCCATCACTTGAAACTCCATTTTGTGTTTGCAGTGTTCTCCCAAATGTTCCATGGTGAATGCCAACAGGGCTACCTAGAGGGCAAACCTCTTTCTGGGCTCACGAAGACAACAAGTCAGACTGTGGTCCTCCTTGCATATTAATAAGGAAATCAGGCCCATAGTGTTCTTGCACTGTGTATCTCCGGGTGTTTGGCTTTATCAAATAAATTGAGCTAAACGTTTACTGATGAATTCCCATGAGGACAAATTTTCTATCTTTAAACAGCTGGGAGGTGTTATACAAATACCAAATAACAGCTATTGAATTGCTTGTATTGGCTGCTTGCTCCTAAATTATACTCTCTATGACCTTGTGCTATAATCTCCTACTTGTATTACAGTAGTTGTGGTTGTGTGTCACAAACACAAAAGCCACAAACCTCTCATGAAAATATTTCATGAATTGGTTTTTATTTTTTGATTTAGCCTCATCATCTTATAAAAGCAAGGATTGCATGATTTATACAACTTTTACCACATACTGATTTGATCAGCGCTGTGTGGCCTCATAGCTGGTAAGGTGAAGTGATTCACAAAATTTATGAGCCGAACAGAGTGAGATATTTTATATTAAATCAGCAGCCTGACATGAAGAAAACGGTAAACTAATATCTTCTGAAGTTTGAAACAGATCTTAGAGTTCTTCTTTTATTAATTAGATTCCATTTTTATTGCAGTTTTGAGAGAGTTTCAAGGTTCCATATATCTTCCATGTTTTGTAGCAAAATGTTTGAATATACTGATTGCAGTTGCCCAGACAACAAACAACTTTGTTTCACCACTGTTGCTTCCTGAATAAAGTTGGCACATACACAGCAAGAAGATCGTATACTCCATTGCATAAAAAAGGAGGTGGAAGAAGTCAAAACAATGATAAATGAATGATAGATTAAACATGTGTTTTTAAGCTTTTTTGTTTTGTCCTGTTCTGTTGTTAGGTCAAGCAGAAAGGAGGATCTGTATCCCTTTTATGCTGCAACAGGTTTACTGTGCCACAGGAGTTTTTAAGCTGCCACTGTGGTTTTGTGTCCTGTGATGGATTTCTTTATTGAAAATTTCAGTCTGACAGAACATAGTTTTAAAGTGGAGTGACAGAAAAAACAAAAAGGGAGAGAGTGAAAACATAACTAAATATATGAAGAGAAGACAACAGATGACAAGACACTAACTGTAAGAAAGATGAGGAAAGTAAATCTTTATACGCCTAGTACAATGACACAGAGTGTTGTATGGGGGCGTAGTGCTACACACTGTGAAGGAACAACAGGACAATACAGGGCTGGACAGGACGAGGACAGGAGGGAAAGCATGCAGGACATAGGTAGTGGAACCAGCTGTACAACTGAAGTGTGGTGGGAGGGTGTAGTAGTAGTTATGAGTTAGTTATTGCAATGAGTGAAAGCAGTGGACCACCCCACCCCACCAGAGCGGTGGGGTGGGGTCCAGGAGCCCACCCGAAACCGGCATGGTGGACGGGACACCACCCAGAGCGAGGGACCCAGGGTGGTCCACTGCTTTCACCGAGGTGGCCCAAAATCAGCCTCCCGGAGGAGGCTGCAGGAGGCCAACGCCACAGGCAGCAACAAAACCCCAGAGCAGGCCCCATGGACATCAGGGAACCGCCCACCCCCTGCAAGAAGAGGGGGAGGCGACTGCAGTCGGAGGCAAGGACCGCAGAGAAGAGGAGGAAGGCTCAAGGACCGACAGGGTGTCCCACAGCCCTCCACCAGCAGCCGGAACAGGGAACCATGGCGGACGCCAATTGGCACTACCCCATCACACGAGAAACAGGAGCGAATCCACCATCAGTGCACGCTGGGAGGTTCACCCAGTTATTAAAAAAACAAAGATTTTTAAAAAATTCCATGAAACAATTCAACATTTCTTTTTAAAAAAACTAAGAATACATAGGGCAAAATTTTACTTTTACATTTACAATATTTTTATTGTCAGATGGCATTCTACCCAGGCAGAGGAATCAAAGATCTCGGTTCAACATGTTGAAGAAGGGTGACCAGCTATCTGAGTAATTCTGTAATTGATTATTTCATTCCGCAGATTTTTTTTTCTCATGCAATATATTCTATGATGAGATGTAACCAGTGATTAATATTGACAGATTGAGTATTGATTGTGAATATTTATTTGGTACGTTGATTATGCTTAAGTCACCAAGCATGCGCAATCTCGGGGAAGTGGAATTCTGCAGTACAAAATATACGAGAGTTTCTGTGTAACCATTGTGCATTCCCATACAGCATGAAAATAGGTATCAGGGGTATTTCTAGTGGATTGTTTGCATATATTAGATGAAGAGAAGCCTGTTTTATGCATAGTGTATTGAGTAAAGTGTGTTGAATGAAGCACTTTATATTGTGTAAGCTGTAAATTTGTAGAATCTATATATATAATTTTTTTTTTTTTTGTCATCAACAGGACAGTATCATTCACGCACTCCGCTCCCTGGTACACACCTGCACTCCAGAAATCCCACAAACAACAGCTTGAAAGACTGCAGAGGAAAACCTGCCTTACCATCCACCTCAAAGCCTACACTGACTACCTTCATATACAATACAAAGATGCTCTCAATGCTTCCCGGTCTACCTACTACTCCCATCTCATACAGTCAGGCTACAACGACCATAAGGCTTCCTTCTCCACAATAAATAAACTATTCAACCCCAGTTGACCATGCATGCAACCCCGTCACAAATGAAAAATGTAACTTCTTCATCTCGTATGCATCCATCCATTTTCTGAGTCTCTTATCCACACAAGGGTCACGGGAGTGCCGAAACCTACCCCAGCTACCACGCACAAGGGTCGCGGGAGTGCCGGAACCTACCCCAGCTACCACGCATCCTCCCCTTCGGGCAGGAGGCGTGGTGCACCCTGAACTGGATGCCAGCCAATCGCAGGGCAGATACAACCCCAATTCTAATGAAGTTGGGACGTTGTGTTAAACATAAATAAAAACAGAATACTATGATTTGCAAATCATGTTCGACCTATATTTAATTGAATACACCACAAAGACAAGATATTTAATGTTTAAATTGATGAACTTTTTTTTCCCCACAAATAATCATAAACTTAGAATTTTATGGCTGCTACACGTTCCAAAAAAGCTGGGACAGGGTCATGTTTACCACTGTGTTACATCACATTTTCTTTTAACAACATTCAGTAAACGTTTGGGAACTGAGGACACTAATTGTTGAAGCTTTGTAGGTGGAATTCTTTGCCATTCTTGCTTGATGTACAGCTTCAGCTGTTCAACATTCCGGGGTCTCCGTTTTCGTATTTTACGCTTCATAATGCGCCACACATTTTTAAAGGGAGACAGGTCTGGACTGCAGGCAGTCCAGTCTAGTACCTGCACTCTTTTACTTCAAAGCCACGCTGTTGTAACATGTGTAGAATGTGGTTTGGCATTGTCTTGCTGAAATAAGCAGGGGCGTCAATGAAAAAGATTTTGCTTGGATGGCAGCACATGTTTATCCAAAACCTGTATGTACCTTTCAGCATTAATGGTGCCTTCACAGATGTGTAAGTTACCCATGCCATTGGCACTAACACAGCCCCATACCATCACAGATGCTGGCTTTTGAACTTTGCGTCCATAACAGTCCGGATGGTTCTTTTCCTCTTTCGCCCGGAGGACACGATGTCCACAATTTCCAAAAACAATTTGATATGTGGACTTGTCAGACCACAGAACACTTTTCCACTTTGCATCAGTCCATCTTAGATGGACGGGCCCAGAGAAGCCGGCGGCGTTTTCTGGGTGTTGATAAATGGCTTTTGCTTTCCATAGTAGAGTTTCAAGTTGCACTTACAGCTGTAGCGCCGAACTGTATTTACTGACGTTGGTTTTCTGAAGTGTTCCTGAGCCCATGTGGTGATATCCTTTACACATTGATGTCGGTTTTTGATGCAGTGCCGCCTGAGGGATCGAAGGTCACGGGCATTCAATGTTGGTTTTCGGCCTTGCCACTTACATGCAGTGATTTCTCCAGATTCTCTGAACCTTTTGATGATATTATGGACCGTAGATGATGAAATCCCTAAATTCCTTGCACTATTTTCTCACGCACTTGTTCACAAAGAGGTGAACCTCGCCCCATTTTTGCTTGTGAATGACTGACCAATTCAGAGAAGCTCCTTTTTTACCCAATCATGGCACCCACCTGTTCCCAATTAGACTGTTCACCTGTGGGATGTTCCAAACAGGTGTTTGATGAGTATTCAACTTTCTCAGTCTTTTTTGCCACCTGTCCTAGCTTTTTTGGAACGTGTTGCAGCCATAAAATTCTAAGTTAATGATTATTTGCTAAAAACAATCAAGTTTATCAGTTTGAACATTAAATATTTTGTCTTTGTAGTGTATGTTTTTATTTATGTTTAACACAACATCCCAACTTCATTGGAATTGGGGTTGTACAAACAAACATTTTCTTATTTTTACCATTCTAAACTTTAGTTTGGAAATAGTATCTTGGTAATTAAGACACTAATCATGTCACTGGTAATAGTGGCTGCAAGGATAAAACAGCAGTAAATAATTGACCCAGGTAAAGTTTTTTTTTTTTTGTGACTCTTTCTTGACAGAGCAAGGACCAATTGGAGTTCAGCCTTTTCTAGATGGATTTGGGCCACTTCAACATGTCGACAGAGGTCTGCTGGTTTGAACTGCAAACCCAATCTGAACCATCAGATCATCATTTATGTAACATTTACATCGTCTGCTGTGGACGTTCACTACAAAACATCACCAGCAGGATTTTTATTTTCACTCATTGGGATGGAAACAACAGCCGTCAGTGGAGACACACCGACAGGGACCACTGTACTAAAGTTGAAACCTCTACAGCTAAAAATTATTAATCTCATTTTCTGCTGTATTTATTTGCCTGCTCAAAAAAAAAAAAAAAAAAAGCACATGGGGGTCGGTTCAGGGCTGGAACTTTATCTCGTGAATATAGCCGTAGACCCCTGGGACTGAAACCAGTAAGAGTGTGATCCTGCATCAGCAATAAACCAGAGCTTGTATAAGACCAATTACTCAAAAATAAGACTATGAGTGTACCCATATCTCAAATTAAGATTAGCAACACGATAACAATGGGAGAGTAATTAACCATTCAAATGGGGTTGTTATTGGCAGAATCCGTTTTTATTGCACTCAATGACTTGATATTCACTCAGGGTCAGCTTCTCTGCATGCTGAATTTACAAAGAACTAAATGAGACTTTCTGTGGCCATACTATTGATCCTCTCGTCTAGCTCTGCAATCGGAGTTTGAACACTAAAATTTGTTTGGTGCTAAAGGTAAAAACTATAGATCCAATCAGCAGGGGTAAGGTGTCCATCGCTGCTTGATTTGAGTGAGCAAGAGCAAGTGAGAGTCGGAACATTACTTAATTATTTACAGTGCATGAGTCACATCTCAGTCAGCTAACAGATGTATGCGAGCACACAGATATTTTGGCGAACATCTATTCAACAGCAGAGAAATGTGATGAACAACATGCAAACGTGGGTGAAGTGCCACACGAGTACCAGGGTTATGTAATACTGCAACAAACAGTCAACTTGAATGTAAAGTTTGCTAACAGATGTAACATTGGTGTGGCTCGTCAAGGCGTATATTCTATTTCTACTGCACAACAGTCAACTCAATGAACAAGTCCACACAATGCTGCCAATGAAGGAATCATACTACCGATCATGCATGCACAGTTCTGCTTGGGCATGTCATTATCTTTCTCCCTCGTATTTGCTCCTGTGGGATTACACATTCAGCATGCTGCTCATTAATCACCTCAATCTGTCTATAGCTATGCTGTATATCTAGGTTAGATCATAGGCTCCTCCTACTAGCCAAATCACAGTTTGACTTTTTGGGCATAGAATAAGATTTGGTCATTGAAACTGAAGGCAGTAGAACCATTTCCCTAGCCAATGAGCTCAGAAATATCATCATAATTATGAAAACATGATTATTGAGAGAAAACCTTGTTCTATATAGGTGTATAATTATGATTACAATGATAATACAATAAATAAACAATGTACACAAGCCATGAAATATACCACAGTCATTTTCTGGATTTAAAATTTCAAGTATTGCAGCAACTAACAACGCACAAAGTGGTTTTCCATTTACCAAGACTAATTGTCTGTGAGACAGACGACTTTGGGGATGATACGTCTTTTCATTAAAAAAATAAAATACAATTTCGTCTGAGAATGCAATGAACGTTTGTAGATTTGTGCTTCTTGTAAGTCAACTAAAGGGACACATCACACTTGGGGCCTTTTCAGAAAGTCAAATCTAACATTGTGGTATACTATAAATCAGGTTCAAGGACATATAAAAAGGTGCTTCGTTTCGAACACAGGAAAGGACAGCAATGTTTGAAATTAATTTGACTTCACTTTTCCTACCCGACGCAAGTATTGCTGACGTAATTCGTACAACGTACAATTGCAATTCCTTGCAATTGTACGTTGAGGAACAGTGTCCTTAAACTGTTCGACTATTTTCTCACACACTTGTTCACAAAGAGGTGAACCTCACCCCATCTTTGCTTGTGAATGACAGAAAAAATAAAATAAAATAAATTACAACATCTGCATAATCAACGATGTCAATGATTGTTTTGGCTCTTGTCCTCCTTTTGGCTCGGTGCAAGAACTAGATAAGGTCTGCTCTGTGCTCTGCCCCTAGATGACCCTTCATACCACATCTGATTTCAACAGGAGTGAGAGCACACTCATAAATATACAGTGGATTCACTCAACAGAGCTACAGTGATTGATATTGATTTAAACGTTTAGAAATATTGTATGAACCAGTGATTCCCAACCAGGGCCCTGTGGTAGACGTGTGCTTTGAGAGATCATCAGGGGTGCTGTGACAAATTATCCAGTTCCACTTACCTGTGTTTATTGAGCCAAGGCGACCATTCACATAAAAAAAATAAAATTTAAAAAATACTAATCTCAAAAAAATCTACATGCTGATATACATTCATTAGATAGTAGAAGGTACAATAAACCTGTGTATCCACCAATTGCCATTCATACAACAGAACAAGTCATGGCTTCCTGTGAGTATATCAGCTTTGCATTTAATTCAACAGGCATACATGTCACAGAGTAAGTCAATTTGTGAGTAAACTGTGATGAGATTATCATCATATAAGTATTTTGTTTGGCAGTATCCGGTGATATTATTATATTTGTTTTATGTGAATGGGTGCCTTGGCTCAATAAAGACAGGGTTATGCCAGATCAAACTACAAGGCAAATTTCGTCTTTCACGATTGCACTATGAGACTACTACCATAAAATCTTGCCCTATCTCGGTCAGACAGTGGCAATACCACAACACATTTATTCCGAGAACACCGTATCCCGTCTTTTACGATGATTGGGCTTTATCTTTTCAAATCAAACACTGTCAGGGAGGCGGAACCAGAAAACGTGTCACCGGTCAACGAGACTGGATAAGATACGCCTCGCAAGCAGGCAACAAAAAGTTATATTGCCAAGCAAGCGCTTGCACTAAAGGTTGTATGTAAACATGCCGGTGTTCTGTGAAATCATGCTCTAAAAAATCATGCTTCAGGAAACATCGGTTTGTGCGTGCATGAATAAATGTTGACAACGGCGACCAAGTATGTTGACAATGGCAAGCAAGGGAGGCGATGTCACTGTCACAATATGAAATCCTATTGGTCGACATCAAGGTCCACTGTCGGAGTGCTGTCGTTGATATGGCACACTACACTGAAGATATCCCCCAAAAAAAAAAAAAAAAAAAACAAACAGGTAATGCCTAGATCAGACTACAGGATTTCAGCCCCATTATTAGCCAGATTTGCTATTATGGCCGATTTGTCAGACTTATTTTGTCGTGAACGACAAAACTTCTTGTAGTGTAACATAATCCATGACCAACGATGTTTGTAATGTGACATATGAATGGCAGTTCTCCAACAGCGCATGTTGACATCCACGAATTAGATTGCGTATTGTGACAGGGCATCGCCTCCTTGTTGGTAGTCAACATTTATTCACACACAGAAACCAATGTTTAGCGAAGCTTTAGAGCATAATTTAACAGAACGCCAGAATGTTTATGTGTAAATGTTAGTGGTAGCATTAGCTGGTTACATGAATTTATTCTGAAACCTTGTCAGCCGTATTAAAATTACGTGAACATATCTCAAGCGCTCCTTGAATGGATAGCCCAAAAGTAATCTCCCGAGCACCCGGTGATGACACAAAAAAATGTTCTCTGTCTTTTTGTTAATTTTTCCAAACACATTGCACATTGCTGCAATCCGTTGTTGTTGTTGTCGCAATGGTAACAGCTATATCCGGTCGTGGCCTTTTATCGTCCCTCGACGATGTTTTATTTGATAAAAATAAAGCCCAGTGATCATAAAAGACGGGATACGGTGATATTGAAATCAATGCCATGTTGTGTTGCCGCCGTATGACCGAGATGGCAAGATTTTATTATGGCAGTAGTCTGACATAGTGCCATCGTGAAAGACCAAATTTGTCTTGTAGTCTGATCCAGGCATTAGACTTTTTATTTTGGCATTGTAGTGCTATCGTAAAGCTATCGTAGCGCCAAATCGTTGGTCGTGGATTATGTCACACTACAAGACGTTATGTTGTTCCCAACAAAATATGTCGGGCCTGATCTGGGAAATCGCAAACGGGCCAATATCGGGGCTAAAATCCTGTAGTCTGATCTAGGCATTAGTTAGTTATTAGTTATAAACTAATTCTGAACCTGAGACAGCTAAGCAATTCAAACTTAATGACTAATGCATGTTCCAGGGACTTCAATCAGAAGATTCATTACAGCCATTCAACTTCGACTGTATGTTAGACAATTTTTTTTTTTTTTTAAAAAGGTATGTGTCTTGAGAAAAAGATGGTAAAAAATAAGAGCATAACAACATAAACTGATTTTTATCAAATTATATACAGTAGATCAGAACTCAGGTTATGAGAAAGTTAAGCCCCAAACAGCAGCCTGGCTGAAACACGGTGAAATGACAGTTACAAATCCTGTGTTGATCTGGCAACTGGTCACAGCTCTTTAAGCGGCTAGACAGGATGGCATGTGAGGGGCCGAACAGGAAAACAGAGGCATACAACAAAGGTCCCGGAGGGAAAACTGACAGGGGAAACATAATGATGAGGGGGCATAGGCAAAATGAGCAAAATGAGAGGCATCGGCGGATCTTTTCTGCTGGGGTGAACATTTTTGAAATGCCAGAAACTACAATTATTGCGTCATATCAACTATTCAGCAGTGCAATGTTGGAGCTTCTGATCTAAGGACTGACTCGATCTCAGGACTGACTTAGAGCCAGTGACAAGATAACTGCTTGTGTCATGCCATATCATCCGACAAAACTTGTTTGCACCTTTGCATTTCCTTGTGTCTGGGTCATTTTTATAATTTGATCGAGAGCTATTTTGCTTTTGTAGCCAACTGGTTAGAGCGTCTGCCTCACAGTTCTGAGGACCGGGGTTCAAATCCCGGCCCCACCTGTGTGGAGTTTCCATGTTCTCCCTGTGCCTGTGTGGGTTTTTATATATTTTTATTTTTGGAGTTTCCTGGAACAGACCAAAGTAACCACTTTCTTTTGTTTAAAGCACTGACATTCCAAACCCATAGATTGCTAAAAACACGAACACCTACGAGCCATACTTACAATGTGAGTCGTGAGCTCTTAAATCGTTAGCTTTAACATCGCAGCTGATTAACTCATGCTCTGTGTGTTGGGTCTTAAAATAATAATAAAATAATAAATAATAAGTAAATTATGTTAATAAATGTTACATTGTAATATGTTTGTGTGTATTAAATTACTTAAAATGTTTAATAAAGAAACTTAATAAATCAATGTCTATACATTAGATTAAGCGGAAGACTGGCAGACTAAGGACGAGGATGCTTAATTGAGATATGGAACAGGCTTGGCTCTGGCTGGCACAGAGGTGGAATAATCAAGAAAGAGATGAGAGACATGCAAACAATATACAGGTGATAAATAGCTGACAACTGAACTGCGAGTCTTTGTAAATTATATCCTCAAACCAACGAGATGATAGGTATATGACCTAATATCGTTAAGCTCACAAATTAGTGTTTCCCAGCAATTATTTTTTTATGTATATTCATACAAAAGGGATAATCAGTCGGTGGAATGCTATTAAAATAAAAAGAGTTCTACCAGATTGATATTGATCTTCTGATTCCAAGTGGGGCGGCACGGTGGACGACTCGTTAGAGCGTCAGCCTCACAGTTCTGAGGAGTGTGGAGTTTGCATGTTCTCCCCGTGCCTGCGTGGGTTTTATCCGGGCACTCCGGTTTCCTCCCACATCCCAAAAACATGCATTAATTGAAGACTCTAAATTGCCCGTAGGTGTGACTGTGAGTGCGAATGGTTGTTTGTTTGTTTGTGCCCTGCGATTGGCTGGCAACCAGTTCAGGGTGTATCCCGCCTCCTGCCTGATGATAGCTGGGATAGGCTCCAGCACGCCTGCGACCCTAGTGAGGAGAATCGGCTCAGAAAATGGATGGATGGTTCCAAGTGACAATCTTTCATGGAAAGATGTTCTGGTACTGTTTATTTTAGTGCTTTGCATCGTCAGTCTTTGTTCATCCATCCATCCATTTTCATCACTGGGCTGGGGCGTGTACCCCACTGTATAAAAACCAAACCTCCTTACTCGATGCAGTGGCCATTCGGTGGAATTACACTTCCTTGTTCATAAATAACTTCATTCAGTTCTCCCAATATAGCATGCAATTCACCATGAAACTATGCCGACAATTAGAAAATATACATCTTCCCTAAAGTGTAATGTGTTTCTTGTTATTTGGGCAACGTGTCTTGCCATCTGGCATCCACGCACATTGTGTTGTGAGGCAGCAGCAAAACAGACCAGATTCGCTGTCCCTTGGCCCCCATTGCCAGCGGTTGGAGAAGCTGCTGGAGGTCCAGCACAACAGCGTTAGTGGCGCCTCCTTTCCTCCAAAACCCCAAATCCAAACATTCATCCAGGGGGACCGAAGCACATTGTCCGCTCACTTTCAAAGGAGGAAAAACTGTCCTCGCGGCGCAGTTTATGGTCGTTATACCGGCTCAGAGGCTGCTTCTCTGCAGCCTGTGAAAGTGTTTGATATCTCCGTCGCTGGAAAAGAGCCGCGAGGGAAGGAAGGTTGTACGTGTATTTGATTGACAGGCAAGGAAGGATTTTCAGAGCTCTCAGTGACACACCCACAGCATCCGCAAGTTGAAAGAATGTTTCAATTCTTGACCATTTTGAAGCCGGATTTTACATACTTTGCAATTTTTTTATTCATTCATTCAAGACATTTTTTTCTCCTGTTTGGTTACACTTTAAGAGAGGGATACAAACAATGTGTGTGTCATGAAAAAAGTACATATTACAAAAGGTAGTGCTATAAAGCCGTGATGTATTATTCAATTTATTTCAAATGAAAGTCATCACACACGAGTATGTTTCTCTCTGCCCTGCTCTATGGAGTGAAACTGCTGTGACAGCCCTTAGGTTTCCCTCAAGCATGATCATGGCACTGCAGGCATTTTCAGAGGACATCCTATTCAGTAAAGGACAACACAGACACTTCAGTCACAGGGTAAGGCTATTCATGCGTCAGGGACAGAGGCCGTAATGAAATTCATGCATTTTTTCTGTGTTACATCCAGTTAGATGCACCTAATGTTATTTGGAGAATGCTAATGAGGTTCACCTTTGTTTGAACAAACATTCAGTAGAATTCCACTCTAGTCTGCAAAGTGTATTGTTTACTATACAGTATGTGATTTCCTGTATGATAATATCTATTACTACTCTTCTATTTAATGTTTTAATGAAACTTTTTAATCAAAGCAATAACATCAAAACAAAGGTTAAAGGATCCCCAACAATGCTGGTGTGTAAAATGGGTGACTGCTTACACAATGACAGGAATTTACGAGAGCAATCTTTAATTTCTGAAGAGAAATTGGAACTCTAATCCTGTCCAAGGGCTACAGGATTGCATAAAGATGTAGCAGAGAAAAATGCTACTGATATTATTACTGATATCAAGATGCATGAGACATTTTAATGATGCTCAGATTATATTATGCTATCCTTACAAATGACCAGCAATTGTTAACTATAAAAAAAAAACATATCCAAACTAAGATTTCTAACCTAATCAACACAACAAAACCTGAAAGAATACATCTATTTAGAGTCTCATATTTATACTTCTTCCACTCAAAATAGCTGTTTCTCTTTTCCAAAGGTAATGAAAAAAAATATTAATTACACCATCAGAACTTATGGGAATATGTATAAAAATGCAGACAGGCAGACAGTGAAATGAGGCCCCTTCTACTGTATTTCTAATTTGGTATTGCTGGCAGTGCTATAAACTGGAAGCTCAATAAATCCATCAGTTTGTATTCCCATCGGCCCTGGCAGCTCCATTAGCCATTTACGAGTGTCTATGGTGTTAGCTGATGGCTGATCCAATCAATGTTGCTTTAGATAGCTCTGTCACTACGATGAGGTGATTTTCGCCGAACGCACAATGGGTTTGACCTTTGAACCTCCAACTCCTCTGCTGGGATAAAACGCTGACATGATGGACTTTCACCCCCCTGAGTTCTGTTTTCGCCAGTAACAAAGGCATCCCGAGAAAAATAAAATAAAATAAAATAAAAAAAACCTGCACAATACATTTACTACTCTGTCGGCTATTGTTTGTTGTGCATTCTGTATTTATACATGTAAATAGGTGTACATTCAAATGTTATACATATTCATATGAAATCATTTACAGTGTTTAACTACTGTATTAAACTATTGAGACTATTAAGCTCATAGACCATCCATTGTCATGAAGTGTTTTAATGCAGACTTTCAATTTCATTGAGTTCTCTTAGTTTTTCAACTTTGAACAGGAATGAGGAATTTCAAACTGAATACATCTTTTTAGATGCAAATTTAAGCGGGCTGACAATCAACCATAACAAAGGAAAAAAATCTGTTAAGGACTGAAAATCCATCCATTTCAACACCGCTTATCCTGGTTAGGGTCGCGGGACGCTGGAGCCTATCCCAGCTGACTTCGGGCGAAAGGCGGACTACACCCTGAACTGGTCGCCAGTCAGTCGCAGGGCACATATAGACACGGACAACCATTCGCACTCACATTCACAACGTCACTGAGTGGGAACTGAACCCACACTACCTGCACCAAAGTCAGACGAGTGTACCACTACACCATCAGTGACTAGGACTCAAAATCAATAACTATAATTTGACATCTTAATCTACCATTCCTCAATCATGGATAACAATAACTATCATTCCGGTTAAAGAACTTCTACCGCCTAGTTTATTTACCATAAAATAATTACTAATTACCAATGCTGGCAATTTAGGGCAGTTGTGTCATAAGCCTTACATTGAGTGATGGGCTACTCAAATTGTTAAGCAATGAATATACATGTGCATTGCAAAGCTGTGTAATGTCATATCGTGAATGGAAAGTTTGTGTATGTGTGTGAATTTGCTTGTCAACTGAATATTTGAGGCGTGTTCTTCTCTGATTAACAGTTGTGCAGATGGTTTACAGCTGCCTTTTAAATTTTATATTTTCAATGAGGCCACTGCAGAGACCTTGGCAGGTTCTCAGTGCCAAAACACATACACGGGAAAAGCATGAACAGATTTCACCCAGAATGCTTTCTAATACAACACAGAGAAGTTTTTGGGATTCCTGTAATCAAAAGATTCCTGTGTAAGTGGTGAACATTTAACTCCATGAGTAAAAATAGTTGAAATGAGATTTTGAAAGGAAAACAAACGACATGAATGATGAATACATGACAAAGATGTGCTTGGTGACTGGAGGGGTGGCCAGATTGAGTTCTGCTACAGACCAAAGTATGGAAATTGGGATTGATTAATGGAGTTAGCTATCTGAGCACTACTGAAGTAGCATTTAAAGTGGCTGCGGAGCCTGTTCATTCAATACAATTTTACACAAATGTTACTCTTATAAATTGTTTTTTTATTTAAATTTGTCTTGCAGTTTGTAAGTATAGCTGCGAAAGGTGACTGGTATTTTTTTTGTATAATAAATGTTTTATATCACATGGTACAGTGCATACGTTTCTATATTTAATTTTAATCTTCCCAACAAACACATTTTTATAGGCAGAACACATTTTGACAAACTGACTACATGGAACAATGAAAGTCAGCTAGGCATCTCACAATTTGCAACGTTGAGGTAAACCATCTGAGCATGCAATTA
This sequence comes from Phycodurus eques, assembly GCF_024500275.1. Taxonomy (NCBI): domain Eukaryota; kingdom Metazoa; phylum Chordata; class Actinopteri; order Syngnathiformes; family Syngnathidae; genus Phycodurus; species Phycodurus eques. Next base: position 28,567,070 of record NC_084527.1, read on the forward strand.
TAAAACACAGACCATAGAGTTATTTAAATTTGGGAGAATTTCCATATTATGATTTGGTAGTAGTGTGTTTATTTACATTGGGACATTGTGGAAAATATGTAGAACAAATAGGATATGTATCAAATGTACATATGAAATAGAAATACCAATATAACGTTAATACAAACAACAAATTTAATCTAAATTTAATAAGTTTCCATCTCAGTCTCAAGTCGTTTTTGGTCATATTCCTCTAAAAGGAACTCTAGAAATGCATTTTGTGTTCTTTATCTTTTTTGCACTCACTGGGCTTGAAATTCTGGAGCGCTGTGTGCTGTTGTAGAAGTCTGTTGTCTTGTAGTGTCCCTGTTGAGGAAAATATGTCCAGGTATTACTTTAGCCTAATGTGTGTTCCCGTAAAGTAAACTGAGGTCAAACGAGGATATTCACAGCGATGAAATACTGCATTACATGAGTGATTATAGGCTACAGATAAACTATACTGAACAAAAATATAAACACAACACTTTAGTTTCTGCTCCCATTTTTCATGAGCTGGACTCAAAGATAGAAAACCTTTTCTACATACACAAAAGGCCATTTCCCTCAAATATTGTTCACAATAAACTTGTGTTCGTGAGCATTTCTCTTTTGTCAAGATAATCCATCCCACCTTAAAGGTGTGGCATATCAAGATGCTGATTAGACAGCTGGCCACAATAAAAGGCCACTCTGAAATGTGCAGTTTTGCCTTATTGTGGGGTTCGGGGGGGTAGTCAGAAATCTGGTGTGACCACCATTTGCCTCACGCAGTGCAACACATCTTCGCATAGAGTTGATCAGGTTGTTGATTGTGGCCTGTGGAATGTTGGTCCACTCCTCTTCAATGTCTGTGCGAAGTTGCTGGATATTGGCAGGAACTGGAACACGCTGTCGTATAGGCCGATCCAGAGCCTCCCAAACATGCTAAATGGGTGACATGTCCGGGAGTATGCTGGCCATGCAAGAACTGGGATATTTTCAGCTTCCAGGAATTGTGTACAGATCCTTGCAACATGGGGCCGTGCATTATCATGCTGCAACATGAGGTGATGGAGGATGAATGGCACAACAATGGGCCTCAGGATCTCGTCGCAGTATCTCTGTCCATTCAAAATGTGCGTTGCCCACAACATATGGCTGCCCATACCAAAACCCCACCGCCACCATGGGCCACTCCACGTTGACATCAGCTGTCTGCCATCTGCCCTGAACAGTGAAAATCAGGGTTCATCCGTGAAGAGAATACCTCTCCAACCTGCCAGACGCCATCGAATGTGAACATTCGCCCACTCAAGTCAGTTACGATGCCGAACTGCAGTCAGTCAGGTGGTTTATGCTAAAGAAATTAGCGTTTATGCTGAAGAAATTAACATTCAATTCACGGGCAACAGCTCTGGTGGACATTCCTGCAGTCAGCATGCCAATTGCACACTCCCTCAGAACTTGCGACATGTGGCATTGTGCTGTGTGATAAAACTGCCCCAAGTGGAGGAGTATCTTGGGGTCTTGATCACAAGTGAGGGAAGAATGGAACGGGAGATCAACAGGCGGATCAGTGCAGCGTCTGCAGTGATGCGGACTTTGTATCGAGTCGTTGTGGTAAAGAAGTGGCTAAGCCGAAAGGCGAAGCTCTCGATTTACCGGTCGAGCTAGGTTCGAACCCTCACCTATGGTCACGAGCGAACGAACAAGATCCCAGATACAAGCGGCCGAAATGAGTTTCCGCCGCAGGGTGTCCGGGTTCTCCCTTAGAGATAGGGTGAGAAGCTCGGTCATCTGGGCGGATCTCAGAGTAGAGCCGCTGCTCCTCCACATTGAGAGGAGCCAGATGAGGTGGCTGGGGCATCTGATTCGGATGCCTCCCGGATGCCTCCCTGGTGAGGTGTTCCGGGCACGTCCCAACGGGAGGAGACCCCGGGGACTACCCAGGACACGCTGAAGAGACTACGTCCTTCGGCTGGCCTGGGACGCCTCGGGATCCCCCCGGAAGAGCTGGATGAATTGGCTGGGGAGAGGGAAGTCTGGGCGTCCCTGCTAAAGCTACTGCCCCCGCGAGCCGACCTCGGATAAGCGGTAGAAAATTGATGGATGGATGAACTTCAAATAGAAGTTGAACAAGTATGAATTATTTTGGGAAACGCAAACTTGTGGTTATAAATCAAGTATCATTTATAGATGAGCAGAGTCACGCATGTGACATATAGGGCACAGGTGGAGACAGGCTTGAGCAACGAGACGTGGAATGTGGGATGAATATTTAGGGACAGTTTTAACTGGACGAAAGTGGGATTAATGATTTTGGTGAGGGGGAAAAGGACCAATGAAGCGTGGAGCGAGTTTACGGCACTCTGTTTGAAGGGGAAGGTCGTGGGAAGAGAGCCAGACGGATCGACCCACCTTGTATTCGGGCGTCGGGGAGCAATGACGGTCCGCGAGCTGCTTGTTGCGTGCCGTGGACCGGTTCAGCGCTGCCCGGACGCCCTTCCAAACTGCCTGGGCTCTCTGGAGGTGATCTTGTACGGAGGGAACTGCCACCGCCTGCTCCTGTAGGTCAAACAGTGGAGGTTAGAAACCGTAACAAGCCATGAATGGGGACATTCCGGTAGTGGAGCTGGTGAGGGAATTATGAGTGTATTCAATCCAGGGGAGAAGGAACTCCATAAGGAGGGGTTGCGGGCGGCCACACAGCGGAGTGCCGATTCCAGGGTTTGGTTGGCCCGCTCCATCTGGCCGTTCCGTTGGTCTGCAGGTGATACCCCGAGAATAAGCTGGCTGCTGCGCCCACCGCCTTGCAGAATTCCTTCCAGACCAGAGAGGAAAACTGGGGAGCTCGATCGGAAACTATGTCGATGGGGATACCATGGAGTTTGAAGACATGTAAGACAAGGAGGTTAGCAGTCTCCAGGGTGGACGGGAGTTTGGGGAGGAGCACATAATGGACACACTTGTAAAAATGATCGATGATTGTGAGAATAACAGTGTTATCTTCATAGTGCAGGGGGCAGGCCGGTTACGAAGTACACAGCGATGTGAGACCAAGGGCGGCTAGGAATTGGCAGGTGGCGCAATAAGCCAGCTGGAGGTTGGTGAGAAGACTTCCCTCGGGCGCAGACGGAGCAGGTTTGAATGAACTCTCGGGTGTCTATGAGCCTCATGAGCCTCATCATAGACACCCGAGAGTGCTGTTGAATTAACTAGTAGTACGGGTGAGGCTCGGGTGATGCCAGGGTGAAAAATTAATTTAGAGTTGTGGGCCCACTGCAAGACTTCCGAACGTCCTGAATCCGGGACGAACAGGTGGTCAGGAGGCCTAGTCTTGGAATCAGGTTGGGTGTTTTGGACCTCCTTGACCACCTGCTCGATCTCCCACGTGGCCGCTCCAACGAAACAGGAGGCCGGAAGGATGGATTCAGTTTCTGCTGTGCTCGAAGGACGTGAGTGAATACGGGAGAGGGCATCTGCCTTGGTGTTACGGGAACTGGGACGGAAGGAGAGACTCAAATTGAATCTGCTGAGGAATAGTGCCCAGCGTGCTTGTCGGGGGTTGAAACGTTTAGCGGTACGGAGGTAAGCGAGGTTTTTGTGGTCAGTCAAAATTAGAAATGGTTGTTTAGATCCCTCCAGCCAGTGCCTCCATTCTTCCAGGGCTCATATAATGACCAGCAGCTCGTAGTTTCCAACGTCATAATTTATTTCTGCTGAAGATAGGTGACGGGGAAAAAAAGCACAGGGGTGAAGTTTATGGGTTGTGGGCTCTCGCTACGAGAGGACTGCTCCAGCTCCGGCATCCGAGGCGTCAACCTCCACCACAAACTGGAGGGAAGGGTCAGGGTGGCGCAGAATGGGAGCAGTGGTGAACAGGGATTTGAGTTTATTGCATGCTTGTGAGGCTGCTGGTGTCCACTGAAAGGGGGAGCTGTTGGATGTGAGACTGGTGAGGAGAATAGCGACCTCGCTGGAATTACGGATGAATCGGCGGTAGAAATTGGCGAATCCAAGGAAACGTTGCAGTTATTTGCGGGTCGCGGGGATGGGCCACTCGATGACTGCTTGGATTTTGGTGGGGTCCGGTTGTAGTTGTCCTTTTACAATGAAGTAGCCAAGGAAATGTACTGAGGATAGATGGAATTCACATTTTTCCGGTTTGACGTATAGACGGTTCTCGAGGAGGCGTTGGAGGACTTGGCGTACATGGATGCGCGAGAAAATGAGAATGTAATCGAGGTACACAAACACATACCGGTTGAGCATGTCACGGAGGACGTCAGTAATTAATGTTTGGAAAACTGCAGGGGGGTTGGTTAAACCGAATGGCATGACCAGATACTCCAAGAGTCCGAGAGGGGTAATGAAGGCGGTCCTCCACTCGTCTCCCTCTCAGATACGGATGAGGTGGTAGGCGTTACGGAGGTCCAATTTGGTAAAAATTTGGGCTTTGCGGGGGGTTCAAAGGACCGGTCGATCAGGCGTAGCGGTGACTTATTTTTAATTGTAATGTCATTGAGTCCTCTGTAGTCGATGCATGGGCGGAGAGTGGTGTCTTTTTTCTCAACGAAAAATAATCCAGCCCCGACCGGCAACGAGGAGGGGCGTATGAGACCAGCAGCCAAGGAATCGCGGATGTAATCCTCCATAGCCTTTTTTTTCAGGATGGAAGAGATTGTAGCATTGACTGGTGGGAAGTGGAGCTCCCGGCAAGAGTTCTATGGCGCTATAATACGGGCGGTGGGGGGTTAGAGAGATGGCAAAGTCCTTGCTGAATACTGAGGAGAGGTCATGATATTCTTCTGGAATTTGGGAGAGGTCCACTGGGGCGGCAGAGGGTGGTGGGTCTTCTGAGGGTGGAATGGCAGAAAGCAGACAGTGGGAATGGCAATGAGGACTCCATCCGGTGATGGATAAACGAGCCCAGTCTATGGTGGGGTTATGGAGTTTGAGCCAGGGAATACCAAGAACTAACGGAGTCTCAGGGGAAGGAATGACAAAAAGGGAAATGCTTTTGCGGTGATTGCCTGAAATAAGGAGTGCGATGGGCACTGTTTGATGGGTGACCAGGGAAATTACTCGGCCATCTAGGGCTGTGACTTTTTCGAGGATGGAAGTGGTTGGAGAGGGATTTGGATTATCATCGGCATCAGAATCAATAAGGGCAGTGATGGAGGTGTTATGAGCAGAAATGATAATGCCAGCGGGAGGGAGAGCTCGCAGGAATGGAGGTTTGGCTCACCGCGACGCTCTCGGGACACGGAGAGCCTGGTCTTTCTGGTCGGAGGGGGCATGAGGAAATAAAGTGACCGGATTGACCGCAGTAGATGCACAGCCGCTGGATGACACGACACTGACGTCCTTGTGGATCGAAACGTGTTTGACCAATTTGAATGGATTCATCGGATGCAACGGGGAGTGACAAAAGTCCAGAAGACGACTGTGTGGTGTTCAGAGTGGGAGAGTGTTTACGCGAGCATAGCCCTTTCTCACGGGCTCTCTCTCGCAGACTGTTATCCAGACGGATGGAGAGGGCGATAAGAGCCTCGAGAGAGGAGGGCTCGTCCCGGACCGCAAGCTCGTCTTTGATTTGTTCGGAGAGACCGTTTGAAAAGATTCCCCTAAGGGCTGCGTCATCCCGCCCGCATTCACCAGCAAGGATACAGAATTCAATGGAATATTCCGCGACGGACTTAGCGTACTGAGTGAGTGTGAGGAGACGAAGGGTGGCTTCTTTGCCCTGAACGGGGTGATCGAAAACCTTACGGAGTTCGGCGGAAAAGGAATCGAACAAAAGGAGGACCAGGGAGGAGTTGTGCCATAATGAAGCGGACCATTTCGCTCCTTTGCTGCGGAGGAGGTTAGTGACATATGCTACGTTGGAACGTTCGGTGGGATAACTGTACAGTTGGAGATTAAATACGAGTGAACAATGAAGAATAAACTGGCTACATGCACCTAGGTCCCCGGAGTAGGGCTCGGGTGGAGGGACATGAGGTTCTTTGTACGGGAAGTGGTGTGGCTCGAAGGCTGCGGGCTCGGGAGGAGTACTTAGAGGGGGTTGAATGGATTGCATCTGTTGGGAAAGGAGGGAGGCCTGTTGCGAAAGGGAGTGGAGCGGTTCGGTGATTTCTTGCAGTATTTTGTCCTGTCATCCAATGTGGGCGCCTTGGAGGGTCAACCTATATTTAATTGAATACACTACAAAGACAGATATTTAATGTTCAAACTGATAGACTTTATTGTTTTTAGCAACTGTATTTAGTGACATTGGTTTTCTGAAGTGTTCCTGAGCCCATGTGGTAATATCCTTTACACATTGATGTCGGTTTTTGATGCAGTACCGCCTGAGGGATTGGAGGTCACGGGCATTCAATGTTGGTTTTCGGCCTTGCCGCTTACATGCAGTGATTTCTCCAGATTCTCTGAACCTTTTGATGATATTATGGACCACAGATGATGAAATACCTGAATTCATTGCATTTGTACGTTGAGGAAGATTGTCCTTAAACTGTTCGACTATTTTCTCACGCACTTGTTCACAAAGTGCGTGAGAAACCTCGCCCCATCTTTGCTTGTGAATGACTGAGCAATTCAGGGAAGCTCCTTTTATACCTAATCATGGCACCCACCTCTTCCCAATTAGCCTGTTCACCTGTGGGATGTTCCAAACAGGTGTTTGATGAGCATTCCTCAACTTTCTGTCTTTTTTGCCACCTGTCTCAGCTTTTTTGGAACGTGTTGCAGCCATAAAATTCTAAGTTAATGATTATTTGCTAAAAACAATTAGGTTTATCAGTTTGAACATTAAATATCTTGTCTTTGTAGTGTATTCAATTAAATATAGGTTGAACATGATTTGCAAATCATTGTATTCTGTTTTTCTGTTGTTCTGTTTAACACAACATCCCAACTTCATTGGAATTGGGGTTGTAGATGGCAGGAAGTATATACAGTAATTAATGTACCCACTTTTTGTGACATTTTTGTTTGTTGGTGTGCCGTGAGATTTTTCAATTGTAAAATATGTTCCTTGGCTCCATAAAGGTGGGAAATCACGGTACTTCAACACAACACAGTGCTGTCTGTTTTTGAGGGCGGATACATTCCTTACACATTGGCTCTATATAATAGCATTGCTCCACGTCGCTTTGGATACGCTGCCACACAACCGGCGCCGCCTCCGTCGCCAGGACTTAAGAACTTTTTACTTCTTATCAACTTCACTATGAATTTCAGAGGTTATTTTTAACCACTCAAACTATGAACTAAAAGGCAATTTATGTGGTCTATGTAGACAGTGACCCACAGTTTAACTTGTTAGCTGCATCAATGTTGGCATTAGACATATTTTTAGTTTCACTCACCCGATTGACTTAAATTCAGCGCAGGGGAGGCTGAAGCTCAGAGCGAGAGGGAGCACGTCAGATGCGGTCCCTTCTTACCTTTTACACATCGTGAAACTTCCTTTACACTATAAAATATTTTTCCAAGTATTGCACTGAGGTGACTGGTCATTTATTTTAACAAAGTTAAGACACACTTTTGATCGTCGACGCCGTTGGACACAAGCACTTCTTTGTGTTCCTTTTCGTTGGTTTTCACTCATTCTTCTTTGTTGGGTTTTGCTACTTCTTCTTCGTTGGTTTTCTCTGCTTTCTTCTTCAGGGTCGGCGTACTGTAGGCAACTGGAAACCGAAATTTTTAAATATGAACGATTCCGGGAGCATCGGAACGTTAGTCCCAGTTCCAATCGACTCTCAGTGCCCAACCGTATCGACAATGCTAATTCCGGATAGTCAAACTCACCTTTTAAATGTTAAGAAGTCTTGTCCTTGATGGTGTAGGGCAGGCTATAACTGGTCATCTTTGCTGTTGGTCATGTTTAATGTAATGATTACCTGCACGAATAGAGTATAGAGTAATCAAATATTTTAACTGTGGGCTAATAATAATTGGGTCTCCCCATTCATTTCATATGCCTCCCGTATAAGGAGATTTAAGAGCTGACTCTTGTGTCGCATAATTTGTCACTTTTATCCAAGATACAGGATGTGATGCAGTCTTTTAAGGGGCTCTGGTTGTCACTTTTACACCCTCCAAAGAAACATGTCTATATATACAAAGCCAGAGCTCTGACAATATGTTAGTTGCTTCATCTTGTGAGACTCTATATTCAGAAAAGGAGAGGTGTGTGTGTACTGATGAAGTTATTTTACCTTGGCTCACTTCCAGAGTTCCGGCCAAAAAAGCAAACTCCTCACAGCCTGACTCACTGATCATCAATGATGGAAGGCATGTCAGCAACAATTTGTATCTATGCTATCATATCACAATACTCCGAATATACATCCATTTTCTGTATCATTTTATTCAAAGCAGCTTTGATGTGCCTCAATACAGCCAGTAACATTTCCTCTTTTAAAATGGTAAGTGGGAGGATGGTTGAAGACTCTTAATCTTTATTTGTGCATCATTCCCCTTGTGATTGAGTTTAAAGCTTCAGATAGACTCGAGCCATGGGGTCTATCAGTATGTATACTTTTTAATAATAATCATCATCATCATCATCATCATCGCAAAAAAATAGTGTTGGCTGGTCAATAGAGGGTCCTGATCGGCAAGTACCTCCTGTTGCTGAGTTACTGACCTTGGAAAATGGCAGGAGAGACTAAGTAATTCAGTGAAGTCCCTTAAAACAACATCTTTTGAGAAGAGAATGTATCAATGTTTAGAACGCGGATCCGACCAACGTCAGGATCTGAGCCTGCATGGTATGACGGATTGAAAACCATTTTCTGATGAAGGCGACAGAAAGAGTAAAGACTCCATCACTCTTGCTTAATTATATGTATGATGAAAATGTTAGTAATTATTATTATTATTTTTTTTAGTGCGACTGTTGTTTAGTGTTGAATAGACATTTTATTAAGTTGCGTGTTTTATCAAATTTAATGTTGACTCGCATGCATCAAATCCTGGGCAGGATCTCATCGGACGACTTTAGTGTTTACTTAGTCAAAGTACCTGTCTTGTATATATTTTTGGTCTGTGGGTTGTCTGATTATTTTAAACTATGCGTGGCACATTTTCAATGGGAGACAGGTCTGGACTGCTGGCAGGCCTGTCAAGTATCCGCACTCTTGATTACAAAGCCACGCTATTGTAACTTGCAGAATGTGGCTTTGCAATGTCTTGCTGAAATAAGTAGAGACGTACGTGAAAAAGACGTTGCTCGGATGGCAGCATATTACCTTTCAGCATTAATGGTGCCTTCGCAGATGTGCAAGTTACCCATGCAATGGGCACTAACACACCCCAGTACCATCACAGAGGCTTTCTTTTCAACTTTGCGTTGATAACAATCCAGATTGTCCTTTTCCTCTTTGGCTCAGAGGACACAATGTCCTTGATTTCCAAAAGCAGTTTCAAATGTGGGCTCATCAGACCACAGCACACGTTTCCACTTTGCGTCAGACCATCTCTAATGAGCTCGGGCGCAGAGAAGCTGGCGGCATTTTTGGGTGTTGTGGATACTGGCTTTAGCGTTGCATGTTAGAGTTTTAACTTGTATTACTTGAAGGGACAAACTGACAACAAACAAACTCACAAACTGACAATGATTTTATGAACTGTTCCTGAGCCCCACGGAGCAATATTAATAACACAATGATGGCGGTTTTTAATGCAGTGCGCCTGAGGGATAGAGGGGCCACGGGCATTCAATGTTGGTTTTCGGCCTTGCCGTTTACTTACAGAGATTTCTGCAGATTCTCTGAATTTATTTGCTCTCGCAGTTATTCACAATATGGTGAAACTCGGCCAATCCTTGCTTCTGAACAACTGAGCCTTTCGGGGATGCTGCTTTGATAAGCAATCATGACACTCGCCTGCTTCCAATTCACCAGTGTTTTTGAGCATTCCTCCCAGTCTTTTGTTGCGCCTGTCCCAGCTTTGTTGGAATATGTTATAGGCATCAAATACAAAATAAGATAATATTTGCACACACAAAAAAATAGGTTTCTGAGTTTTAACATTCAATATCTTGTCTTTGTAGTGAATTCAATTGACCATAAATTGTCCATAAAGCATTTTCAAATTATTGTTTCTCTTTTTTTAATGATTTTATTTACATTTTACGCAACATCCCAACTACATTGGAATTGTATATACAGTGGAACCTTGATCAGAACCTCTTTTATAGAAAATGTGGTTTGCTTCAAACGATTTCAATTGGCTATAGTCAATTAAGATGAGAATAAACCGTCCTGTGGCGGATGATTCTTCTTGTGAAGACAACACTGATGACAAGGAACACTGATTAAGAGTTATTGATGAAAACCATGTTCATTAAAATGTCAGCAGGAGGTTGGAAAACTCTGGAACTCTCATTAGTTTAGGTCAGCATTTGTGGCATTGTTTTCATCCATGGTCAGAAGTGGGTAGAGTAGACAAATATTGTACTCAAGTACCGTTACTTTAGAATAATATGACTCAAGTAAAAGTAAAAAGTAGTCATCCAAATATGTACTTGAGTCAGAAAGTAAAAAAAAAAAAAGTACTCAAGTAAAGAGTAACTTGTGAGTAACTTCTGATTAGTTTTTTTTTTTTTAATCTGAGCATGAACATCAAATAAAACAAAAAAATAATATGTGGGAGTCGACACACACCTGCCACCATTTAAATTTTTAACTGCCCAAAAACAACAACACATGCATTGGGCCCTACAGAAACATTATTTGCTCTATTCACTGAAATGACTTGATGAAGACTTAGTGATTGTGTGTGCGTGTGCGACACCATATGATTTTGCCATATCACTGCCATGACAATAATAGAAACATTCTTATTTTGGGTATTGGAGTAATCCAAGGCGGCACGGTGGACGACTGGTTAGAGCGTCAGCCTCACAGTTCTGAGGACCTGGGTTCAATCCCTGGCTCCGCCTGTGTGGAGTTTGCATGTTCTCCCTGAACCTGCGTGGGTTTTCTCCAGGCACTCCGGTTTCCTCACACATCCCAAAAACATGCATAAATTGGAGACTCGAAATTGCCCGTAGGTGTGACTGTGAGTGCGAATGGTTGTTTGTTTGTATGTGCCCTGAGATTGGCTTGCAACCAGTTCAGGGTGTACCCCGCCTCCTGCCCGATGACAGCTGGGATAGACTCCAGCACGCCCGCGACCCGAGTGAGGAGAAGCGGCTCAGAAAATGGATGGATGGATGGATGGATGGAGTAATCCAAAAATAATTTTAAAAAAAGTAATCAAGTTATGTTACTTTTATTTTATGGTACTTGGATTATGTTACTAGTTAAATTTTTTAACAGGTAACTAGTAATTTTATCAGAATACATTTTTTAAAGTACCGTATTTTCGCGACCATAAGGTGCACCGCATTAAAAGACGCAGTCTCAGCTATGCGGTCTATTTCTGTATTTAACACATACATAAAGTATTATTGGGCGCAGCCATGGTAAAACATACACTATCTTAAAACATACGGTAGCATGCATGCACGCTAAAACATACACTAGCATGCATGCTAGCGTATGTTTTTAAAAAGGCAGCGGGAGCAAAACTGAGTTCGGTTGTATTATATTTATCAATGTATTCACGTTATTTTTTTATCACTCCTCATCCACAAATCCATCCTCAAGTCCTCATCTTCTGTATCCGAAACGAACAGCTGGGAAAGTTCTCCATCAAACATGCCGGGTTCCCTCTCGTCATTGTCTGAGTCAGTCTTGTTGCCGAGGGGTTGTTCAGCAATGATGCCGGCTTTTGCGAAACAGTCTCGGTCAACAGTCAAAGCAGATACCTTAGCCCAGGCATCCACAATCCATAAACGTGTCTTTTCATAGGTGCCATTTTTGGAGGTCCTTAGCCAAACCGATGTTTCTTTGCACAATGCACATCCCGGCACTATATACCTACTGGGGGCGTGTCGGCAGGAAAATGCTCCCAGTCAGTCAAGCGGCGCGTTCATCAAAGTCACACAACAACATTTACAGATTTTGGAACTCGACGCACACATAAGGCGCGCCGCATTATAAGGCGCCCCATCCATTTTGGAGAAATTTTAAGACTTTTAAGTGCGCCTTATGGTCGTGAAAATACGGTAACCTTCCCAACCATGCTGTAGGGTCACCCATGACTTCGTATTGAGGCTGCTGCATGGGTCAGAAACACTGTACAGTGTTATCTTGAGCGAAGCTGTTCATACAGCAGACAGTCTACTCCATCTATTTTCTTTTAGTGATACACTATATTGCCAAAAGTATCCGCTCACACATCCAAATAATCAGAATCAGGTGTTCCAGTCACTTCCATGGCCACAGGTGTATAAAATCAAGGACACAGGCATGCAGACTGTTTTTACAAACATTTGTAAAAGAATGGTCGCTCTCAGGAGCTCAGTGAATTCCAGCGTGGAACTGTGATGAGATGCCTCCTGTGCAACAAGTCCAGTTGTGAAATTTCCTCACTCTTAAATATTCCAGTCGACTGTCAGCTGTATTTTAAGAATGTGGAAACGTCTGGGACGACAGCAACTCAACCACAAAGTGGTAGGTCACGTAAACCGACAGAGAGGGTCAGGGAATGTTGAAGTGCATAGTGCCCAGAGGTCGGCAACTTTCTGCAGAGTCCATCGCTACAGACCTCCAAACTTCATGTGGCCTTCAAATTAGCTTAAGAACAGTGCGCAGAGAGCTTCATGGAATGGGTTTCCATGGCCGAGCAGCTGCACACATTCTGCATCTCCATTCCAGAGATGCATTCGCTGGAGTGACGCATCACACTTCTCCAGCTGGCAATCTGATGGATGAGTGAGTTTGGTGGCTTCCAGGAGAACGGTACTTGTCTGACTGCATTGCCCATCCATCCATCCATCCATACATTTTCTGAGTCGCTTCTCCTCACTAGGGTCACGGGCGTGCTGGAGCCTATCCTAGCTATCATCGGGCAGGAGGCAGGGTACACCCTGAACTGGTTGCCAGCCAATCGCAGGGCACATACAAACAAACCACCATCCGCACTCACATTCACACCTACGGGCAATTTAGAGTTGTCAATTAACCTACCATGCATGTTTTTGGGATGTGGGAGGAAACCGGAGTGCCCGGAGAAATTGACTGCATTGTGCCAAGTGTAAAGTTTGGTGGATGGGGGATTATGGTGTGGGGTGGTTTTTCAGGAGCTGGGCTGGTCACCTTCGTTCCAGTGAAAGGAACTCTGAGTTCTTCAACATACGAAAGATTTTGAACAATTCCATTCTCCCAACTTTGTGGGAACAGTTTGGAGCTGGCCCCTTCCACTTCCAACATGACTGTGCACCAGTGCACAAATCAAGGTCAATGAAAACATGGATGACACACTCTAGTGTAGATGAACTTGACTGGCTTGCACAGAGTCCTGGCCTCAACCCACTAGAACACCTTTGGGATGAATTAGAGTGGAGATTGAGAGCCAGGCCTTCTCCTCCCTGATCAGTGTGTGACCTCACAAATGCATTTCTGGAAGCGTGGTAAAAAATTCCCATAAACACACTCCTAAACCTTGAGAACAGCCTTCCCAGAAGACTGGAACCTGTTATAGCTGCAAAGGGTGGGCCGACGTCATATTGAGCCCCATGGTTTAGGAATGGGGTGTCATTTAAATTCATATGTGAGTCAAGGCAGTTGAGCGAATACTTTTGGCAGTATAGAGTACATTTGAATGTCTATGTCAATGCCAATTTTTCATCGGGTCTAAATGAGCAGGCGGATTAAGCAGCTGTCTGTATACATCAATCCACGTTCACATCATATGAAAAAGTCAAATTATAAAATTGTCATTTACAGTAACAGATTAAGATATTCTCTTAAAAGTAACTGAGATGAAATGCCAATAAAAGAAATGTAGTACCGAAACACCTTAGCAATACACAGTAGAGAGAGCTGTTGTTTCTTGGGAACAAGCACCCGTGGTATGGTACCAGAGGAAGAACAAGGGATAAACTGAACAAGTACAGCAATCAACATTTTAAAAACTCAGTGAATCAGAATTTGAACAGTCAGCCTTTTCTCATTCTGGACCAAGAATACAGCAACATTTGTCTCCAACCAACCCAATAAAACCAGCCAGCACCAGTCATTAATTTCCTTCTTACTTCAGTTGAATCAATACGAGGACATAGCAGGTAAGAGAGGAAGTAAATACAATGGAGGAAAGAACCAGTGAGGGGGAGAAAAGCGATTGAGGACTTAATTCCCACCAAACCTCAGAAGAAGCTAATCTTGACTGCCGTAGGAGTTTTTTATGAGTTTATCTGTTCCTGCGTGAAGATGTCAGCCCAGTAATATTTTATGATCTGAACCTCTGAGTCACCCTAAGAATACATATTGGAAGACGTCACTGAACTAACAGCCCCTCGAAAGCTTAAGAACCACCAGACTTTACAAGTATCTCATACAACAAATTTTTTGGGGGGCGGGGGTCGGCTGGAGGAGGTCTTTTGGGTGTATATAACAAATTACTTTTCCTCAGTCAGCAGTAAAATTAAGATACTAATGTAACATTTTACTCTTGAACAATTTAACCATTTCCTATGTATAACTATTCTTTGACGTGGACATTCACTAAATGATGGTGTGACATTAACATTGTAGATATATTATTACATTTACTAACATACGTGTTAGTTTAAAGACCATATTATCTGAATACAATGCATGCTAATCACCCTAAGAGCCATGTCACTCCTTAGTTATGGCACATCTAAACCATGTTTGGAGCTGTTCAATATTATCATGGAACGCATACTGGTCCAGTCATTTTGTGCCTTTCTGTGTGTGTGTGTGTGTGTGTGTGTGTGTGTGTGTGCGCGCATGCGGGTGTGTTTGTGTGCGTGTGTGTTACATAAAAATCTTGAGGCCAGGCAAGGTTACATTTCTATATTATCATTATTCCAGTTGTGTCAAAAGGGCCAGCGCTATGAAGAGAGAAAAAGTCAACTGGAATTGGAACCGTACCTTAATTTTCATATAAATCAAAATTGTTTTATTTACAAAACTGTGTTGTGTGTAGTTGTTTGAGTGAGCAGATCTCAAAAAACTTGCAAAGAGCAACACTACAGGGCAAACAAAATAATTTCAAAAAGGCATTGTGTTTATTTGGAATGCAGCCCTATGGGTGGCACAAGTCAGTGCAAACTGTAGGCCGGTCCCAAGCCCGGATAAATGCAGAGGGTTGCGTCAGGAAGGGCATCCGGCTTAAAACCTTGCCAAACAAATATGAGCGTTCATCCAAAGAATTCCATACCGGATCGGTCGTGGCCCGGGTTAACAACGTCCGCCACCGGCGCCGTCAACCTGCGGGGCGCCGTTGGAAATTCAGCTACTGTGGGTCGAAGTCAAAGAAGAAGAGGAGGTGGAAAGCGGGTTCTTCGGCAGAAAGAGAAGAGGAAAACACAGAGCCTAGAACTGAATGTGGGGACTTTGAATGTTGGGACTATGACAGGAAAATCTCGGGAGTTGGTTGACATGATGATTAGGAGAAAGGTTGATATATTGTGTGTCCAGGAGACCAGATGGAAAGGCAGTAAGGCTAGAAGTTTAGTGGCAGGGTTTAAATTATTTTACCATGGTGTAGATGGGAAGAGAAATGGAGTCGGGGTTATTTTAAAAGAAGAGTTGGCTAAGAATGTCTTGGAGGTGAAAAGAGTATCAGATCGAGTGATGAGGCTGAAATTTGAAATTGAGGGTGTTATGTGTAATGTGATTAGTGGCTATGCCCCACAGGTAGGATGTGACCTAGAGGTGAAAGAGAAATTCTGGAAGGAGCTAGATGATGTAGTTCTGAGCATCCCAGACAGAGAGAGAGTCGTAATTGGTGCAGATTGTAATGGACATGTTGGTGAAGGTAATAGGGGTGATGAAGAAGTGATGGGTAAGTACGGCATCCAGGAAAGGAACTTGGAGGGACAGATGGTGGTAGACTTTGCAACAAGGATGCAAATGGCTGTAGTGAACACTTTTTTCCAGAAGAGGCACGAACATAGGGTGACCTACAAGAGCGGCGGTAGAAGCACACAGGTGGATTACATCTTGTGCAAACGATGTAATCTGAAGGAGGTTACCAACTGTAAGGTAGTGGTAGGGGAGAGTGTGGCTAGACAGCATAGGATGGTGGTGTGTAAGATGACTCTGGTGGTGGGGAGGAAAATTAGGAAGACAAAGGCAGAGAAGAGAACCATGTGGTGGAAGCTGAGACAGGACGAGTGTTGTGCAGCTTTTCGGGAAGAGGTGATACAGGTTCTCGGTGGACGGCAGGAGCTTCCAGAAGACTGGACCACTGCAGCCAAGGTGATCAGAGAAGCAGGCAGGAGAGTACTTGGTGTATCTTCTGGCAGGAAAGGAGAGAAGGAGACTTGGTGGTGGAACCTCACAGTACAGGAAATTATACAAGGAAAAAGGTTAGCTAAGAAGAAGTGGGACACTGAGAGGACCGAGGAGAGGCGAAAGGAATACATTGAGATGCGACACAGGGCAAAGGTAGAGGTGGCAAAGGCCAAACAAGAGGCATATGATGACATGTATGGCAGGTTGGACACTAAAGAAGGAGAAAAGAATCTATACAGGCTGGCCAGACAGAGGGATAGAGATGGGAAGGATGTGCAGCATGTTAGGGTGATTAAGGATAGAGATGGAAATATGTTGACTGGTGCCAGCAGTGTGCTTGCTAGATGGAAAGAATACTTCGAGGAGTTGATGAATGAGGAAAATGATAGAGAAGGGAGAGTAGAAGAGGTAAGTGTGGTGGACCAGGAAGTGGCAATGATTAGTAAGGGGGAAGTTAGAAAGGCATTAAAGAGGATGAAAAATGGAAAGGCAGTTGGTCCTGATGACATTCCTGTGGAGGTATGGAAGCATCTAGGAGAGGTGGCTGTGAAGTTTTTGACCAGCTTGTTCAATAGAATTCTAGTGCGTGAGAAGATGCCTGAGGAATGGAGGAAAAGTGTACTGGTGCCCATTTTTAAGAACAAAGGTGATGTGCAGAGCTGTGGCAACTATAGAGGAATAAAGTTGATGAGCCACACAATGAAGTTATGGGAAAGAGTAGTGGAGGCTAGACTCAGGACAGAAGTGAGTATTTGCGAGCAACAGTATGGTTTCATGCCTAGAAAGAGTACCACAGATGCATTCTTTGCCTTGAGGATGTTGATGGAAAAGTACAGAGAAGGTCAGAAGGAGCTACATTGTGTCTTTGTAGATCTAGAGAAAGCCTATGACAGAGTACCCAGAGAGGAACTGTGGCACTGCATGCGGAAGTCTGGAGTGGCAGAGAAGTATGTTAGAATAATACAGGACATGTACGAGGGCAGCAGAACAGCGGTGAGGTGTGCTGTAGGTGTGACAGACGAATTTAAGGTGGACGTGGGACTGCATCAGGGATCAGCCCTGAGCCCCTTCCTTTTTGCAGTGGTGATGGATAGGCTGACAGATGAGGTTAGACTGGAATCCCCGTGGACCCTGATGTTTGCAGATGACATTGTGATCTGCAGTGAAAGCAGGGAGCAGCTGGAGGAACAGTTAGAAAGATGGAGGCATGCACTGGAAAGAAGAGGAATGAAGATTAGCCAAAGTAAAACAGAATATATGTGCATGAATGAGAGGGGTGGTGGGGGAAGAATGAGGCTACAGGGAGAAGAGATAGCAAGGGTGGAGGACTTTAAATACTTGGGGTCAACCGTCCAGAGCAATGGTGAGTGTGGTCAGGAAGTGAAGAAACGGATCCAAGCAGGTTGGAACGGGTGGAGGAAGGTGTCAGGTGTGTTATGTGACAGAAGAGTCTCTGCTAGGATGAAGGGCAAAGTTTATAAAACAGTAGTGAGGCCAGCCATGATGTATGGATTAGAGACAGTGGCACTGAAGAGACAACAGGAAGCAGAGCTGGAGGTGGCGGAAATGAAGATGTTGAGGTTCGCTCTTGGAGTGACCAGGTTGGATAAAATTAGAAATGAGCTCATCAGAGGGACAGCCAAGGTTCGATGTTTTGGAGACAAAGTTAGAGAGCGCAGACTTCAATGGTTTGGACACGTCCAGAGGAGAAATAGTGAGTATATTGGAAGAAGGATGATGAGGATGGAGCTGCCAGGCAAGAGAGCTCGAGGAAGACCAAAGAGAAGGTTGATGGATGTCGTGAGGGAAGACATGATGGCAGTTGGTGTTCGAGAGGAGGATGCAGGAGATAGGCTTACATGTAAAAAGGATGACGCGCTGTGGCGACCCCTAACGGGACAAGCCGAAAGGAAAAGAAGATTGTGTTTATTTGGTTGATGAATCCTCCAATTTAAATCTCATCATGTACAGTTAATAACCCAAAGGACGCCCCAATGATGTCATCCTAATCAAATTACATGAATGTTTTATGATGTCTCAGCATATTAACAGACCAAATTAAGCATTGCCACCAACTTAAAAAAATAAACATACAACGAAATAAAAAAATGCATGCACATTTGTACTTGCTAAATTAAGATGAATCGTTTTGGTGGAAATATACAATATCTTATATATTAACTCATTCACTGCCAGCCTTCCCATTTAACATGGGTATTTGACTTCTAAAGCCGTCATTGGCAGTGAATGTGTTAACGATCTATACAGTAAGATTGAGAAGGTGTGAATTCCCAGGATAGCACAGTCGGTAACAGTCCTGTGAATTATAATACATTTTAACGTAAAAACCAGTGTCTTCCTGATCCTCGTTAGGTTTTAATTAGTATTTGTCCTTCAAAGTGGTGTTCCCCCCAGCTTTTAAGGTCCTTAAGCCCCTTGCAAATTATCCTAGTCATAAAAGGCAGGGCAATCATCGTAATTCAATTTGGCCCTGGGCAGTGGAATGAGCCTGACTTAACTGTAGTGTTCATTTTAAATGGGGACAAAACATGTCACAGTGTGACAAATATTTGACACTGAAATCAGAAAATCTGAACCGTTGTTCAAAATCATTACCAATATTGTTTAGTCCATGCTTATGTTTCTTATGTCATGCGTACAGTTCGTCAGTTGGGAATTTTTTCATTTTCCCTCTGGAATTGTATTTGATTATCTTTGGCCAGAGCCAGGCTAGACTTCTTCTTTTACTTTCGTCTTGTCCCGTTAGGGGTCGCCACAGCGTGTCATCCTTTTCCATGTAAGCCTATCTCCTGCATCTTCATCTCTAACACCAACTGGCCTCATGTCTTCCCTCACTACATCCATCAACCTTCTTTTTGGTCTTACTCTAGCTCTCTTCCCTGGCAGCTCCATCCTCATCACCCTTCTACCGATATACTCACTCTCTCTCCTCTGGATGTGTCCAACCCATCGAAGTCTGGTCTTTCAAACTTTTTCTCCAAAACATCTGACCTTGGCTGTCCCTCTGATGAGCTCATTCCTAATCCTATCCAAACTGCTCACTCTGAGAGAGAACATCAAAATCTTAATTTCGGCCACCTCCACCTCTGCTTCCTGTCGTCTCTTCAGTGCCACTTTCTCTAATCCGTACATCATGGCTGACCTCACCACTATCTTATAAACTTTGCCCTTCCTCTTAGCAGAGACTCTTCTGTCACACAACACACCCGTTCCAACCTGCTTGGACATGCTTCTTCACTTCCTTACCATATATATAGCGTGGCAGATTAGGGCCAACAAAAAGCACAGCACTCATTCCCTGGAGGCCAAAGAGCCTCTGCCTACAGCAGCGGGCAGACAAGCTTGGTGGCAGAGGGTGCTAAGAATCACCGGGTTAATTATGGCTGCTTACGGACAACGGATTTGGCTATGCTAGACCAGAATACGGTTATTCCTACAAACATTTTAAGTAAAACCAAAGGACAATCTTTAGAAGTAACAAGAAAGAAGGAAAAAAGACATAAGGCACAAAATCTTATTTTTGGGACGCTCAACGTGCGAACGCTAAAGGACGATTCTCGTTTAGAAGAGCTACAACATGAGCTAGAAGCCATCAAATGGGATATAATAGGACTTGGTGAACTACGTCGCAAAGATGAAGCTATGTAGATTCTCGATAATGTATAAAATAATAAAATAATAATAATACAAAAAAATAATAATTCTATATTTTATTACAGAGGATCAGAAAGCGAATGCAATGGTGGAGTTGGTTTCATTATTAATTAAAGTATTGGCAATTACGTTACCAGCGTCAAAAGTGTTTCTGATAGAATCATCACATGTACCGTCTCGATTAGAAAGTGTTACACACTTAAATTAATACAAATATATGCGCCAACCATCAGCCACACCGACGTTGAGGTGGAAGCATTTTACGAGGATTTATCCCGTCTTTATAGTCAATCGAAGCAGAAAATTCGAATAGTCATGGGTGACTTTAACGCCAGGACTGGCCTTAACTATGGCGGGAAATCAATTGGATCCTACGGAATAGGATCAAGAGACAAAAGAGGAGAACGCTTAATAGAATTTGCTGAACAAGAAGGCTTATACTTTATCAATTTGTTCTTTAACAAGAAATGGAACAGAAAGTGGACATGGACAAGCACCAAAGGTAACACGAGCATCATAGACTACTTCCTGTCCAACGACAAAGGGGTAGTTACGGATTGCACCAACCTAAACAAATTTGACATTGGAAGTGACCACAGATTGGTTCAGGTCAAAGTGCAAATCAACTGCCAACTTGAACGAAAGTAACTTCTAAAGAGCAAGCTTACCAAATTACACTATTAAATTTAATTATTTAATTCAAGAAAGAGGCGACGATTTTCAAATACGTTTGGCTAATCGCTTTAAAGCTCTTCTAACGCTGGAAGACACAGATCTGTCAACACACAACGACGAAATTGTAAACGGGATTGTTCAAACTGCACACAAAGTAGTGCCATCAACGAGAAAGATGACAACATCCAGAATATCTAAAGCTACTCTCCACTTAATGAAAAAGCGATGAGCAGCATTATCAACTAAATTTAATATGTTGAATTGTGCAAGACGATTCGGAAAAAGATACGAGGAGAATTGAGAAATTCATTCGGCTTGTTCAGAAAACGCTTGAAGCAAGACATGGAATCAAAAACATAAAACGTGCATTAATTCGCCACAAGCAAATGATTTTTGGTTTGAAAATGGAAGATGGAATGATATGTCACAACTGCCAAGAAATCGTACAACGAATTAAAGAATTTTATGCAAACCTATACAGTGACCCTCACCGAATGATTACTGGATAGCTAGAAGCAGACCCAGTTCCTGTATCCTGAATAAAGAGGTTGAAAATGCTATTAGTTCACTTAAAGGCTGGAAAAGCTTGTGGTCTGGATGAAATTTCTGTTGAAATTCTTAAAGCAGAAGGGAGCGAACTTAATAAGATCCTTGTAAAACTACTTCAACTCTGCTTGGACTTGCAAGAAGTACCGGCGACATGGAAATACGCAGAAATCATTTTGCTACATAAATCAGGCGATAAAATGGACCTAAGAAATTATCGCCCAATAAGCCTGCTCTCAACGATTTATAAAGTCTTTGCAAAGATATTGGACAAACGAATTGGAATCAAACTCAGTGAAGCACAGCCGATAGAACAAGCGGGTTTTCATAGTGCTTTTAATATGATGGACCACATACGGACAGTTCAACAAATAATCGAATGACACGAGTACGAAATGCCTTTGTGTGTAGCCTTCATCGACTATGAAAAAGCCTTTGACTCAGTCACCACCACTTCGATACTGCAGGTGCAAGTAAATCAAGGGATAGAGCCGACCTATATCAACATTCTACAATCAATATACAACGATTCTTCAGGTTCAATACGAATTGATGATGAAAGAGTCCAATTAAGTCTAGGAAAACGTGTCAGGCAAGGTGACACACTGTCTCCGTAGCTATTTACAGCTTGCCTTGAATAAATATATAAAAAGCTCAATTGGGAAAAAGAAGGACTCAAAATTAACGGCGCTTATTTGACGCATTTTCGTTTTGCAGACGACATCATTTTATTCTCCTACGATGCTGAACAACTACAGCGTCGTATTCAGGAATTAGAGTTAGAAAGCCGTCGCTCAGGTCTGAAAATGAACAAAAGCAAAACGAAGGTCATGGTCAATCGTTACTGTCCACAAAAAGATATCAAATGGAGGACTATGTCCTAGACACCGTCGACAACTACATCCATTTAGGCCAACTTGTAACAATGGATGGAAATAGAAGCACTGAAGTTGAACGCCGCGTAAAGCATGCCTGGCAGGCTTATGGAAGGCTTAGTGTTATATTCAAGAACAATCTTTCCATTTGCCTGAAAAGAAAAGTTTTCGATCAATGTATTTTACCAGTCCTCACTTACGGGAGTGAAACTTAGACTACGAATGCCAAAGTTATACAAA
Organism: Phycodurus eques; assembly: GCF_024500275.1. Taxonomy (NCBI): domain Eukaryota; kingdom Metazoa; phylum Chordata; class Actinopteri; order Syngnathiformes; family Syngnathidae; genus Phycodurus; species Phycodurus eques. The sequence continues at coordinate 28,589,466 of NC_084527.1, forward strand.
GACTGTGTAACCCAAAGGAGCATGGAACGCCAAATGTTGAAAATAAGCATTCGCGACAAGATGCAGTTGGATAAGACAGCAGATGCGAGTTACCGACGTCATTCAAAAAATAAATAGCTTAAATGGAAATGGGCTGGCCACGTTGCCCGAAGAGCTGACAAAAGGTGGACCACAGAAACTATCAATTGGATACCACTGGACACACAGCAAACAAGGGGAAGACCTAAAAGTAGATGGATAGATGAAATCATTAAACACACCGCAATACACTGGCAACAAATTGCAAAATGTCATAGTAGTTGGAAACGTGAAGAAGAGGCCTTCATCCTGCAGTGGATAGATAATGGCTGATGATGATGATATATATACACTGAACAAAAATATAAAGGCAACACTTTTGTTTTTGTGGCCATTTTTTGTGAGCTGGACTCAAAGATCAAAAACCTTTTCAACAGACACAAAAGGCCATTTCCCTCAAATATTGTACACAAATCTGTCTAAATCTGTGTTAGTGAGCATTTCTCCTTTGTCAAGATAATCCATCCCAACTCATAGCTGTCCCGTCTAATCAAGATGCTGATGAGACGGCAAGATTATTGCACAGGTGTGCCTTAGGCTGGCCACAATAAAAGGCCACTCTGAAATGTGCAGTTTTGCTTTATTGTGGGGGTCTGGGGGGTCAGAAAACCAGTCAGTATCTGGTGTGACCACCATTTGCCCCACGCAGTGCAACACATCTCCTTCACATTGAGTTGATCAGGTTGTTGATTGTGGCCTGTGGAATGTTGGTCCACTCATCTTCAATGGCTGTGCGAAGTTGTTGGATATTGGCAAGAACCAGAACACGCTGTCGTATACGCCAAACCAGAGCATCCCAAACATGCTCAATGGGTGACATGTGCTGGCCATGCAAGAAGTGTGATGTTTTCAGCTTCCAGGAATTGTGTACAGATCCTTGCAACATGGGGTCGTGCATTATCATACTGCAACATGAGGTGATGGTTGAGGATGAATGGCACAACAATGGGCCTCAGGTTCTCGTCACGGTATCTCTGTGCATTCAAAATGCCATCAATAAAATGTACTTGTGTTCGTTGCCCATAACATATGCCTGCCCAGACCATAGCCCCACCGCCACCATGGGCCACTCGATCCACGACATTGACATCAGCAAACCGCTCACCCACACACACTATCTCCCATCTGCCCTGAACAGTGAAAACCGGGATTCATCCGTGAAGAGAACACCTCTCCAACGTACCAGACGCCATCGAATATGAGCATTCGCTCACTCAAGTCGGTTACGACGACAAACTGCAGTCAGGTCGAGACCCCGATGAGGACGACGAGCATGCAGATGAGCTTCCTGAGATGGTTTCTGACAGTTTGTGCAGAAATTCTTTGGTTATGCAAACTGATTGTTGCAGCAGCTGTCCGGGTGGCTGGTCTCAGATGATCTTGGAGGTGAACATTCTGGATGTGGAGGTCCAGGGCTGGTGTGATTACACGTGGTCTGCAGTTGTGAGGCCGGTTGATGTACTGCCAAATTGTCTGAAACGCCTTTGTAGACGGCTTATGGTAAAGAAATTAACATTAAATTCACTGGCAACAGCTCCGGTGGACATTTCTGCAGTCAGCATGCCAATTGCACACTCCCTCATAACTTGCGACATGTGGCATTGTGCTGTGTGATAAAACTGCACATTTCAGAGTGGCCTTTTATTGTGGCCAGCCTATGGCACACCTGTGTAATAATCATGCTGTCTAATCAGCATCTTGATATGCCACACCTGTGAGGTGGGATGGATTATCTTGACAAAGGAGAAATGCTGACTCACAGATTTTACAGATTTGTGAAAAATATTTGAGTGAAATGTCCTTTTGTGTATGTTGAAAATGTTTTAGATCTTGGAGTCCAGCTCACTAAAAATGGGAGCAAAAACAAAAGTGTTGCATCCAACCACAGTGAAATTGATGGAATGTGTATGTCGATTAAAAAATAAATACATAAATGGAACTGTTCAATCATGTTCAATGTACATTTGTGTGAGTGAGCAAAGAAGGGAGGCTGGTATGTTCCTTTGGGATCCACTATCATTCACTACATGTTCATGGCATGGGTGAAAATGTAATGATGCGGTGAGTCCAAAACCTAACTTAATAATCATGTCAACAATTTAGGCCAACTGAAACCACCAAACCGGATTGGTAAATCGAGTTAACACATCTTTAATAACATGGTCGAGCTACTGTAGCAGCAAAAGCTGAAGCTAAAGTACGCTGAAGCATTTCTCTCACCAACTCTGACTTGTATGTGGAATAAAAGAGGCTGGTGAACACAAAACAACATGGCTAATACAGCTCACGATAGTTTTCTTGTTTACCAAAGCGTTGAGTATGAATCTGATTTACAATAGAAAAATAGCCTGTGTGAGTACAGACTTAAAGGTTGCACTGCCAATATGATTGCCCGTCCAGGAACATACATGACACAAGTGACTCTCAAACTTTTTACATCAAGTACCACCTCAAAAAAATACTTGGCTCGCCAAGTACCACCATAGTGATTAACGTTAAAATAGAGAAGCGTAATAGACCCAAGTGTTCATCAAAAAATAGGCAGAGATTTTGTTCCTAAAAAGTATATTCAATAATATTACAAGCCATTGTAACATTATGCACAGTTCAGTTTGAACATGAATACCGTGCTTAAATATAGGAACATAAAACTACTTGAATGATTACGAGGTACATTGAGTTCTAAATCGCTGGGAAATTCTTGGTAGCTTAGAAAGCTGTTGAATTTGGATGACAATGTGTACAGTGGAACACAACAATGTTTAAATCATTGTTTATGGTGCTTGCGTGGAAAGAAACAGAATTTGTGACTGTTTCTCAAGACTATGAATATATGGCTGTCATATTGGGCCAAACCGCAAAAGGCTAAGCCGGATTATCCGCAACGGATATGAAATCATGGCGTAATGTGCAAAGTGACAATTGTACTGGCTAAAGTGGGGGACACACATCAAGGTAAAAAAAGGCCGACGTGCTGTAGCTGAAAGATTATCCTGATCCATTATCCTGTGGTGTAGGGTTTGTATGAGTAATTGTAATCTTCCCTGATCTGCTCGGAAAATGGTTAGGGGCGACAAACCTAGAGTAAATGTTACGCTTTGTCAATATTTCCAATTGCAAATGCTTATATGTGTGGTCAACAACAAGCCACAAATAGCAATTCGGAAGAGACCTGAAGCTGTTGCTGGACACAAATAGAGAAGCAACTGGTTGTATTGAGTGTATTATGTCTCAGAAGTCTTTCACTCCAAAAAATGACTAGGAGTTTTCAACCGCAATCTAGATTGTTCTCAAATAAATTAAAGGAATATTTCTTCCGCTACTGTTCTTTCTTCTTATTGTTTCCCCCCCCGGCAGTCTGGATGGCTCTGTGGCAACACTACCTTCACAGGTATCAAAGGACATCTTACTTGGCGGAGAAAACTCACAGTTGTCTTTGGACATATGATTAAGTGTGATGTGCTGTGTTGGTCATCTCAAGTACACTACACATTATAAGAGTAGCAAGCGCACACTCTTTTTCCTTGCCGTTTAGGGTCTCAATTTTAAAAAAATTGGTCAGGAGGTTAAAAATCTGTATGTGTGGATATCACTATGGTAGCTTAACTGTGCTCACAGCAATAGAATGGCTACCACAGGAAGGTAAGTGTTAAAGTAGGCCAATCAGACTTTTGGGATTGGCTGGTCTGAGCTCGAGTGGTGAAAAAGAGGTCAGGACACATAATGATGAGCAGCTATTCTCTTACACTCTGCTGGCAAAAACTTCCTGGCAGATCTGTAACGTCAGAACGTCATACCTGGAAGTTTCACCACCCCACAGAGTCCTGCTCTAGATATGTCATTAAATAATATGCATTGCCTAAATGGCCCCCTGTAATGTAATAGTTAGTTTCCAGGATGGAGAGTACATGCCAAGGGACAAGACAGCTGATCGGCTCTGAGAAGGTTTCTTTAGAAATGAAACAATTTAATCATTAAAATTTAATGCGTATTTAAGAATCCCATTAACTAGTTTCATGAAAACCTTTCACCACTTAGTTACTGTTGCTAAAGCCGCAAAATGTTTTGGAACCAACAAAGGCTTCTACTGTCTGCAATCCAAGGAGAAATATTATCAATTCTTTGAAAAAAAACATATTTCAGACAAAGGCAGGCAGAAGGGTCTTCAGTCTGCCTTTCAATGTTACATCCACTAATGCAAGAAAATAGAGAAATGGATAGCACCCGAGTTAAATATATGAGTGTCACAGCAAAGGGACTGAATACATATGGCTGTGTGATATTTCAGTTTTGCTTTTTTAATAAATCTGCAAAAATTACAACAATTCCGTTTTCTTCTGTCAATATGGGGTGCTGTGTGTACATTAATGGGGGGGAAAATGAACTTAAATTATTTTAGCAAATGGCTGCAATATAAAAAAGAATGAAATATTTAAGGGTGTCTGAATACTTTCCATACCCACTATATATATATATATATATATATATATATATATATATATATATATATATATCCATCAATTTTCTGTACCACTTAACCTCACTGGGGTCACGGGCGGGCTGGAGCATATCCCAGCTGACTCTGGGCGAGAGGCGGAGTACACCCTGTACTGGTCACCAGCCAATCGCATGGCACAGATAAACAAACAACCATTCGCACTCACTTTCACACCTACGGGCAATTTAGAGTTTTCAATCAACCTACCATGCATTTTTTTGGGATGTGGGAGGAAACCGGAGTACCCGGAGAAAACCCACGCTGGCATGGGGTTGAACATGCAAACTCCACACAGACGGGGCTGGGATTTGAACCCCGGTCCTCAGAACTGTGACATAGATGTGCTAACCAGTCCCCCACTGTGACAATTAAAAAAAAAAAAAAGTAAAATAAAAATACATATTTTTTTCTTTCAAAGCTTTTTCTGATGCATGGGTAAGAACATGACAGGTAACAGTTTTTCTTTTTTTTTTAGATGGAGGTGTCATCTCGTGGCTATATTGACTAGGAATCTAATTACCAAAATCTGGGAGCCACCAGAATTCCACCGACACGCCTTCCCATGGGGAAGCAGAGTCTGGGGTCTCTGAGGCAGGCTCTCCTATCTCTGGGGTTGAGGTCACCGAGGTGGTTAAAAAGCTCCTCGGTGGCAAGGCCCCAGGGGTGGATGAGATTCGCCAGGAGTTCCTCAAGGCTCAGGATGTTGTGGGGCTGTCCTGGTTGACTTGCCTCTGCAACATCACGTGCACATCGGGGACAGTGGGGTGGTGGTCCCCCTTTTTAAGAAGGGGGAGCGGAGGGTGTGTTCCAACTACAGGAGGGTCACACTCCTCAGCCTCCATGGTAAGGTCTATTCAGGGGTGCTGGAGAGGAGGGTCCGTCGGGAAGTCGAACCTCAGATTCAGGAGGAGCAGTGTGGTCGGCAGGGTCCTCGAGGGTGCATGGGAGTTCGCCCAACCAGTTTACGTGTCTTTTGTGGACTTGGAGAAAGCGTTCGACCCTGTCCCTCAGGGAGTCCTGTGGGGGTGCTTTGGGAGTATGGGTACCGAACCCCCTGATACGGGCTGTCCTGTCCTTGTACGACCAATGTCAGAGTTTGGTCTGCATTGCCGGCAGTAAGTCGGACTCATTTATGCTGAGGGTTGAAAACCACCAAGGCTGCTCTTTGTCACCAATTCTGTTCATTACTTTTATGGACAGAATTTCTAGGCCCAGCCGAGGCGTAGAGGGGTTCCGGTTTGGTGGCTTCAGTATTGCCTCTCTGCTTTTTGCAGATGATGTGGTTCTGTTGACTTGATCAAGCCGTGATCTGCAACTCTCACTTGAGAGGTTCGCAGCCGAGTGTGAAGCAGCTGGGATGAAAATTAGCACCTCCAAATATGAGACCATGGTCCTCAGTTGGAAAAGGGTGGCGTGCCCTCTCCAGGTCAGGGATGAAATCCTACCCCAAGTGGAGGAGTTCAAGTATCTTGGGGTCTTGTTCACAAGTGAGGGAAGAATGAAACGGGAGCTCGACAGGTGGATTGGTGCAGCGTCTGCAACGATGCGGACTTTGTATCGGTCCATTGTGGTGAAGAAGGAGCCAGGTTGAAAGGCGAAGCTCTCAATTTACCGGTTGATCTACGTTCCTACTCTCACCTATGTTCACGAGCTGTGGGTTGTGACCGAAAGAACAAGATCACGTATACAAGCGGCCGAAATGAGTTTCTTCCGCAGGGTGTCCTGGCGTTCCCTTAGAGATAGGCTGAGAAGCTCGATCATCCGGGAGGAGTTCAGAGTAGAGCCGCTGTCAGACAGCGGTTGTCAGAGAAAAGCTTTCGAAGAATTGTAATAAAATTCTTAAAATAATTTTGGTCAATTGTGCTCCCATCACTTACTTCAATTCTTACTTTAACATGTCTACCATATCTAGACAGTATTTTGTAAGTGCATCGATCGTTATTTCATTATATACATTATCAGTACAGTGTCAATATGGTCCAACACAATATCCATTATCAACTTTATACTAACATAATTATTTATATATTGTCATTATCTTTGAGACTGACAATCAAAACATTACTAAATGTAAATACATAAAAAGTGGGTGGACTAAAATCTCCAGCTAGGTACTTTTCCTTTCACTTTCCATCTTCCTTTCCCCCAAAAACCTGTGTCTGTGTCAACACGAGGTCATGTAAACAACAAGTGAAGGATTTTGAGTCGTCTGGCAATCGAAGGACTTTCTACCGTTTGATAAAATCTGCCGCAGCATTTTTGTTCAAGGGTTGCCAATGACACAGTCTGTTATGCATAATTACTCATCAAGGACCTGCAATAATTTGTCATGCCCAAACGTAACATCTAAAACATTTTTGTCTGAGGTTTTGGGCTTTGAAATTTAGAAATTAAATTTTTCAGGCGACAGTTAAAATGTATCTTTGCTGACTGTATGCCCGTGTCAGCTAAGAATTTCAGTAAGGCCCCTGTGTTCCTTTTTCAACCTATAGTCTACAAGTCTTGTAATTTGTATAATTTGTAATATGTATACCGCATGTGGAAGGCCACTAAATCATACCATATTGATCTAATGACAAATGTGCACAGTTTAGTCTATATCGCTTCATGTGTCAACCCAAATAGGTGAATGTTCCATAATGAGTTCAAAATTATAGACATTAAATATTTGTAGAATAATCATCATATGTATCACTGTAATAATTCCAATATCGGTGCTGTGTTTGCAGCCTATTGAATTGGCTCAGATTTTGTGGCAATCAATTATGTGTCAAACACAATAATGCGTGTGATGCGACTTGGGCTGCTAAGCACAAAAATAAAACAATCCACTGCCTTTGTAATCCAGAGCACAAAACAAGGCAAAGCTACTTTTGTACTCAAGACAAAACCAAAAACAAAATCAAGAAAAGGCAGAGAAGAAAACAAAAACAAACGACTCCAGAGTTAAACAAAAAACGTGCCCAATTAGCCGTGCGCCGACAGATAAACAAAAGGCTTACATTCTTGTAATCGGGCTGAAATTTGCTCCGCCAGAGAAATGTGCACATAAGACACACAGCTGTGCATAAACACAAAGACAACACATTAAAAAAATAATACAACATAAAAGAAAAAAAAAAAACACGCAGTCACGCAAAGTCATGACTGTCAAGGTTGTAGCATATAAAAATCCCTTATAGAAATCCAATATGTTTGATGTTGAAAATGTTAAAATTGTACTATATTTAACTTTGAATGCACACTGACAATTATCTCAATCTAATAACGTAATCCAATCAATATTATTTTGTGTGAACGTTGAGTTGCACTATTCTAAGATTTTGAGCAGCCTCCTTTTCTCCTTTTTTTCCCCAATGGAATCTATTTTTTTTATCAGTAGCTGTTCCAGTTCAGACCTCTCTGCATCATTCTCACTACTTCATAAAAGCAAAACAAAACTCTTGTTCTACAATATCACAGCGTCACACTAGTTAATCACCAATCCTAAAAAACAACAACATTATTTTCCCCTGCAGCAACAGCTCACAATGCATTGCTTAAGTAGTAACACGCGCACAGATACTTACAGTATCCATAGTGAACAACAGATCTTCCTGTAATCAGTCAAACAATGCACTTTCACAAAACACTTGGCCAAGATTCACTCAAACCAAGTCCTTTTGTGCATAAATTGAACACACGTCTTGTCATTCAGATAGTCTTGTCTTCAATCTCAAATACCTAAAATATTGTTGTCATTTTAATTGCTGTAAATCACTTGGTGTTACGTTTTTAATTTATAAAATGTGCTATACAAATACCTTTGCTTTGATAATTTGACAGTATTTAAAACAAACACCGTTTCAAACAAAACTGTTAACTCTGTGAGCGCAAATAAAATCGTGGTTCTGAACTCAGTGTTGTGAATTGCGCATTTTCAAAAAACCGATATTGTCACCCCTCACAGTAATTTTGCTCTTCACATTTGTGTTAATTTAATTATATCAGTGGAATTGACCATGAGTTTAACCAGGATTTTGAATGATCTAGAACCCAAAAACCTATAAACCTTCGTTTATTTAAAAAAATCAATCATCAGTTAAAAATATGCATTTTTAAATCTTTTTACCAGACCAAATAGCTACTAGTGAATAGTTTCTCGAAACCTTGAAAAATTACAAAATCTTGCATTCCGGGGGATTCCTGTATCACCTTAGGTCCCAGACCAAACATCTATGCGGGGAATAGATCCTCAGACAATTACAAGTAATAATTCTACATTTCAGGTCGTCTATTGTTTTCATGACAACAACAAAAAAAAAAAAAAAAAAGAACATAAACAACAGCACTGAGAGATCCAAATAGAACGCTAATTCTGTCAATTTGGACTGGTTTTGGAGAGGGGGAGGACATCTTTCTAATACAAATGGATCTATCAAGTATACTTCATAGTTGCATTCATTAACTCCATAAGTGTGTATATGAATGTCTGGTGGTGACTGTAAGTTAAATAACTAGCCTAAGCAAAGCAGTGTTATTAGTGACAAGCGCATTTTCATTGCAGAAAAATAACAAAAAGAAACAGTCATAGTGAATGCATGCGATTGTATATCGCCAGTAAAGCGCTGCTCTGTCTTTGGGGCTACCGAGAGTCACTCAGAGGTCAGACGAACTGGGTGAAGTGCTGCGTGTGGAGGGCTGTGCTGTGGGTCGCAGGAGGCGGTTGTTTTGTTGGTCTTCTTCCAGATTGCACTCTTCTTGATCTTTGTCATAGGGGGATTGATTTGTGGAGGCCACTGTGGAACCCAACCACGACCTGACATCTTCCCCTTGGCCAACTCGGACAGATTAGACCACAGGCGATACACAGTTATCAGTAACTTGCCTTACATATACAACGTAGTTTTGTCAGAAAGCTTCTGTCCCTTTTCACATCTAAATCTAACAGTCAACCACATTTCCAGACGTTTGACAGTTTTATCTAAAAGTTCCAAATCCTTGACTAATTCTTTGGTGTTTCTCAACCCATCCATCCATCCATCCATTTTATGTACTGCTTATCCTCACTAGGGTTGTGGGCATGCTGGAGCCCATCCCAGCTATCTTCGAGCGAGAGGAGGGGTACACCCTGAACTGGTCGCCAGCCAATCGCAGGGCACATATAAACAAACTCACATTCATACCTACGGGCAATCTTGAGTCTTCAGTCAACCTACCACGCATGTTTTTTGGATAACCAACTTTCTTTTTGTTGTTGTTGTTGTTGTACATAGGATCCCTGTTGCTGGGAAACCACATTCATTTATTTATATCGCCACACATTCCACAGATTTCTCTCCATATTCTTCTCTCATACGAAACATAACAGGTGACGTGTACACTGGTAATTATTTTTTTTCTTCTTCTTGCTCTTCCCACTTTCCATTTTCCAATAGCCGTGAGAAGAGCTTCTCTTTTTTACAATATTCGAACGTTTGGATTTGCGATCAATCTTAGGATCCCACTTCTGTCACCAACTGTTTTGGCAAATCTTTGTCTGACAGAATAGGTCAGGAAGTAATCTTGTCTTTGTGGGTTTTTATTACAAAAAAGAAAGAAAAGTCTTTGCAAAGAGAGGAAAAGGTACAAGTCTTACGAGTTGTCACCCCTGACTGAAGCCCAGACAAAAATCCCCTTTGTTATATCGAAGTGAGAGAGACAGAGAAAGAAAACAAAGCAACTATCTTTGTCCAGCTGCACTCAATTTATCTTTAGCGAAAAGCAGGTTGTAGTCACAACTTAGCTAGGGACAATTAATACGCACAGTATGACTGGGAGAGCGCTAGTAGTCACAGCATAACAATAAAGCCTGTGAAGGTTGTAAAAAAACTAATAGAAGTAATATTTGGTATATATAAAACATACATTGTCCAAGACACAAGGCAAGCTTTTGCCAAACGGTACAATATTAGTGCCTCATAGTTCCGGGGAAATTACTATCTTCAGACAAAATCTCAACTTTGTCCTCACTCTCTCTCTCGCTCTTGTCCGGAATAGACGTGTTAAATGCTCGCGTTTTCCACTTTAGTCCAACACACGATGTTCTATTTCCCTTTTCGTACACCTGTTTTCCTTATTTTTTATCATTATTAGTGTTATTTTCTTTCTTTAGTTAGAACCCTTTGTGTGTTTCCCACGAGATCCATTGTAGATGTCATTACATTTTCTATACAATTCCACTCTTGGTTGTATTTTGTGTGTGTTATGAGTTTAAGTAAGCCTCTCTCATCTAGAACTCAAAATTTCATAAAGTGTAGCAACCTTCAGATTACGAGTCTGATAAAAAGGTTTCTCGTAACTTTCCCTAAATTTTATACACATAAAAAGTGACGTGGTACCCCTTTACTAGATAAAATAGTTTGATTTTAACGATTAAATTAAAAATTACGCTAAACCAGAAGTAACGCAGACGTCGCTTCTGGCTTATTTTCTTTCTCCTAAATTAATTACATTTTTATTCAACCAATATACGCTACACAATCATTTTAATCATCAAGAAAGTATCGTTGTGTAGATGTGTGTTAGTGTGTATTTTTTCATGAAACCTATGGGGAGAGCTGGTTGTTTGATTGCACTGCATAGCAATGTGTATATAGCAGGGCCTGGAGGTCACCATGGTAAACAATAGTCCCCGTGATGAATCCCCCCTATCTTTTCGCTTCTGTGTGCCTCGCTCTTGTGATTTATTCCTTCAGAGTACTTGAGGAGAAGGCAAAGAGAATACACAGCTAAATAATTCACAGGGACGTTAACATCAAAGAGGGCCGCAGGGAAACAAAAACATGGCCATTTGGGTCGATGTGCCGTTTTGGATTAAACCATACACAGTATGAGTTAGTGGTTTGCGGAGCTTAGCATAGCAAAGTAGAGAGATAGAGAGGCTTGTTTTATACTGTATAAACCACATTTTACCTGCTCCATTGCGCTGGTGGTGTTATGGTGTGGATCAGTGAGAAGAGAGAACTAATGAAATTTTTATTTGCTTCAGTTACAATCCCAATCTTCCCATGGGCTCACTATCTGTGGGAGGTTGTCAAGTGGGTCGGGTGTGTAGAGAGCGGGACCTTGGAAATCCCATCCCTGGCTACAGAAGCTGGCTCTAGGGATATGGAGTGTTACCTCTCCGCCGAGGTGGATAGTAATTTACTCCGTTAAATTTACTAAAATAACATTTTGGATAAATTGTACTGGTCAGAGTAGTTTGAATCCAGCGTACTTTTTATTTTTACTTGAGTATTTATGTGAGGAAGAATCGATACATTTACTGCCTGACAATGATCGACACGCCACTCGCTACTTTTATATATCCATTATTGCGTGCGCGATCTATTTTTAGACTTTATCTTCGACTTCCGCATAGGGCGCCTTTGCACCAGTCCAACGTGATCATTAGTGTCATTTGACTCCAATTCAACAATCATAAAGCACAATGCAGTCACATAACCACCCACAAACCCTTCGTGGGCCAATCAAAGTGACTGATTATGTGAAAAACAAACAGCCATGCGAGTGTTTACAGACTCCAAAGGACCACAGCTTTGTCATGCAGCGTAGTCTCAAATTGTGACTGCCGAAACTTGGCTATTTCAGTCCACTTCTAACTTCAGAAAACACCTTGCGGTAAGTTGCAGATGTTTTTGCTGTTGTTTTGGCTGTGCATCTGGCAACATTAGCCCTGTTTTATGGTCAATAAGTCACTGTAAAACACTGTAAAACATGCTTCTTTGGGGATACGTGCCATGCTGTAATCTCTCTCTCTCTCTCTCTCTCTCTCTCTCTCTCCCCTCTCTCGCTCGCACGCACATACGCACACACACACAAACACACACACACACAAAACAGCTCTGGTCAGCAAACAGCTTCTTCAGTCAGTCATTTCAGTGAATAAATAAAATAATGTTTCTGTAAGGCCCTATTCATGTGTTGTTGGTTTGGGGCACTTAAACATTTAAATGGTGGCAGGTGTGTGTGGACTAAATATTATTTAATTTTTTCAATTTTTACATTCATGCTCTGATTTTTTAAAAAAAATCAAAGTTACTCACAAGTTACTCTTTGTTTGAGTTTTATTTGTTTATTACTGTACTTTCTTACTCATACTCGTAAATATTTGGAGGACTACTTTTTACTTTTACTTGATGCATATTGTTCTAAAGTAACAGTCCTCTTACTTGAGTACAATATTTGGCTACTCTACCCACCTCTGCCTCTCCGGCAGGGAGAGAGACTGAGCTGATGTGTGAGGTTGAGAAATTTCAGCTAGACATAGTCGGGCTTGCCTCAACACATAGCTTGGGCTCCGGTACCAGTCCTGTTGAGAGGGGTTGGATTCTCTTCCGCTCTGTAGTTGCCCATGGTGAGAGGTGCCGAGCAGGTGTTGGCATACTGATTGCCCCCCGGCTTGGTGCCTGTACGTTGGGGTTCACCCTTGTGAACAAGAGGGTATCCTCCCTCCACCTTTGGGTGGGGGGACGGGTCTCGACTCTATTTTGTGCCTATGCACCAAACAGCTGCTCAGAGTACCCACCCTTCTTGGAGTCATTGGAGGGGGTGCTGCGGAGCAACCTTACTGGGGACTCCCTCCTTCTTCTGGGGGATTTCACCGCTCATGTGGGTAATGACAGTGAGGCCAGGAAGGGCATGATTGGGAAGAATGGCCCCTACGATCAGAACCCGTGCAGTGTTTGTGATTGGACGTCTATACTTGTCATGGACTGTCCATAAGAAAGACCGTGCTCAAACATAAGGGTGTCCATAGATGCACTTGGCACCAGGACACACTAGGCCACAGTTCGATGATTGGCTTTGTGGTCGTGTCATCAGACTTGTGGCTGCATGTCTTGGACACTCGGGTGAAGAGAGCTGTCAACTGATCACCACCTGGTAGTATGTTGGCTCCAATGGTGGGGGAAGATGCCGGTCCGACTTGGCAGACCCAAATGTATTGTGAGGGTCAGCTGGGAATATCTGGCAGAGTCCCCTGTCAGGAGTTTCAACTCCCACCTCCGGCAGAACTTCAAACACATCATGAGGGAGGCGGGGAACATTGAGTCCGAGTGGACCATATTTTGCGCCTCCATTGTAGAGGCGGCCGACTGGAGCTGTGGCTGAAAGGTGGTCGGTGCCTGTCATGGCGGCAATTGCATGGATACAAATCCCACACAAGCAAAAAACTAATTCACTTTGGTTGTGGCAGTGGGGCAATTTGAATGTGTTACACCTCTGAGCTGTTTTTTTTTTTTTAATTCTTTGCTCGAGCGTAAATCAACTGTACTCAGGAAGCAGTCTCGCATATTTTGAGTAACCAACCCAAATGTTCCTATTTTGGTTATTCTATAATGACAAATATATAAAATAATGGGTCAACGTGACACCCAGTGGAAGGTGTTTTTCTAAATGTATAGTGTAGAGAATAAGATGACCTGGAATGCTCTCGATGGCAGTGGAGCTGAAAGAGTCTGTTGAAAAATGAGCAATGTTGCTGCTGCAGAGTGTAATCCAGGGTATGAGAATCCTGATGACAGCCTTGGCAATCATGCTGCTCTCTCAACAGACCAAGGTAAACAGGGTTTTTGTAGCATTCACAAAATCAAATTTAATGCTTTTTACAGCCGTAATGAACACATTTTAAACCCATTTCACAACACTAACGCTTTTTGACTATGCAGTCAAAAAATGCAATTGTTGTGAGCTTGTAAAAGGAGGACAAGGTTGTCCATAGAAGTGAGTCATCAACATGTTCCCAATATTCCATCCATCCATCCATTTTCAACACCGCTTATCCTGGTTAGGGTCGCAGGGCGCTGGAGCCTATCCCAGCTGACTTCGGGCGAAAGGCCCACGCTGCCCGCATCAAAGTCAGGCAAGTGTCCAGTCTACAATTCCCAATATTTAGTACAACAAAAGAAAATCTGGTGCGAAAAAGGTAATAAGTGTTTTTAACATTTTCTGAACATTTTCACAACATTCAGTGAGAACAATTCAGTCTGTCATGGGCTTGAACAAGTGGCATAAAAATCTGGCTGAATGTCTAAGATCAATATTTCCTGCGATGTCTTCAATCTTTCTTGTTACAGTGCACTAAACTCACTGCCGGAGCAAACGATTTACTTTTTTTAACTATTTTGTGAGATATAAGGTACCAGTGGCGGTAACAAATCTTGATAGCTGCTTCTCTGGATGTGCCAAGTCTCTGGCTTGTTTTCAGCTTGCCGAGCAAAGCCTTTGACTCCTTTGCTTCCTTTGCCCACTCCGTCAGTCCAATATTTGTAGTTTTCCTCATGTTTGGTAACATAGTGGCGATTCAGATTATATATTCCTCGAACTGTACGTGTGCGTGTGCCACAAAATAAGCTTGGACTTCAGTAAATAAATATTTAGCAATCAATGTCTTGTTGAAAACGTGGCATTCGGTATCAACTTTTCTTTTTTTTTAAAAACGTGGACACATCCGCCTTTTAAAAATAAAAGCAACACACTTGTATTGTGTGCACAGTGGTATATAATATAAATAAATACTTGTTCGAAAGTATTTTTGAGGGACAATGGTCACACTAATTAAAGACGAGTGTGTCATTTGTTCAGATCAATAGTGTCGCGGGCACTCATTGGTTGGGGACGGGGACGGGTGCTTTTCATGTCGGGGTGCTGGGTTCTGGTGCGTGCCTTTCGGGCCCTGTGGGCTTGAAGTGGGGGGTCGGGTTGAAGCTTGCACGTGTGGACCATTTGGCATGGTAGGGCAGTCCCGGGTGGCTGTTTTGGCGATGCTGTATTTGGCTCTTGGCTGGGACATTGATTGGTGGGTGTTGGGTCGGTTGAGTTGTTTCCACACGCATTGCCTTTCGGTTCGTGGGTTTGATGTTGGTGCTGGTTGTGGGGAGCCCCGAGTCGAATGTTCATTTTGGTCTGTGCTGAGGGCTGCTGGGAAGGTGGATGTTCGTAGTTTGGGCACCCTTTATTTGAGCCATGTGGGCTTTTTTGGCCCGCCCCCCTGGGGGAGTCGGGGTCGGGGATCATTTGGGGCGGGAGGCCTGTAGTCGGCCGAAGTCGCTCGGATTTGCCCTACTTCCCCCATCTTCTTTGTGGTCTGCTGACTGGTCGGGCCAGGCCGGACCCGCACGAGTCTCTTACCTCTTACTTCACACACTCTGCAGTTGTTGTTTTTTTTTAATACTCACACTGTACATTGGGCACACTCATATCTCTTTTATTATTTATTTTTAAAATTATTTTGTTTTTTGTCCTGTTCAGCTGTTAGGTCAAGCCGAATGGAAAATCTGTATCCCTTTTATACCGGAACAGTTTTACTGTGTCACAGTGGAGTTTTTAAGCTTCTGCTGTGGTTTCTTAGTATTATAATTGAGGTTTATTGAGAATCAGACCTGATCAATCGAACAGAACAAAGTTTCTAGAGGGGAGAGACAAAGACAAAAGACAAAGCACTAATTGTAAACAGGATGAGAGAAGTAAATCATTACATTATCTACAACAATGAAATTTTAAATATGAGTGTTGCATGGGGCTGTCGTGCTACATCCTGTGAGTGAAGGACAGGACAAGATAGAACAGGACAGGGACAGGAGAAGAAGCAGGCAGAACAAGGGTCGTGAACCTGGCTGTACAACTAAAGTGTGGTGGGATTAATTATGTCAATTATAAAAGTCTACAGGATGAGAGGGGATACACAAGTGATTTGCATATTAATGAGTTATTTGTCGCAGTAAGTGCGTGACCCCACACCCAGTGGAAGAGTCCTAGGGGTGTGTGCCTGCGGATACATGCAAGTGAATTGACACCGTTTTACATGCACAAAGACTGACAGAAGTGTTTTATAATTGCTGTGGCCACATCGCGGAGGCTGAGGACCCCACCCAATCGATCGAGGGGCAGGATCAGGCCCAGGGATCCACCCGAAAGCAGCCCGGTGGACGGGACACGTTCCACACCGATGGACCCAGGGCAGGAAACAGACATGCTGAAACCCGATCCGACACCCACACTCTCCCGATCCTATACCAGTCCCCCAGGAACCGTTTGATATGTGTTTGTGCCCAGATGTGATTAGTGAGAAAAATATATACAGTGAGTGGTGTGAGTGTATACTAAGTGAGTGATTAAGAGGCATGGCTCCTGCAGGTTGGACCCATTAGGCTGGACTGCCACCGACGAAGAAGGCCACCACACCCAGACCCGCAGCACCGACCTCGACCCTCTCCACACATTCCCATCAGCACCCACTACCCGTCCCTGAGTGTGGGAGGTGGACATCGCCCCCCCCAAAACCAGTCAGGGACAAGAACCCCACAGCAGGCCCCACAGCCCACAGGGGACCGCCCGGCTCCCCCACGGGAAGAGGAAGAGGCGACCGCAGCGGGATGCAAGGAATGGAGAGAAGAGGACGAAGCAGGCCCGAGGACCGACAAGGGGGCCCCACTGCCCCCACCAGCAGCCAGAGTGGGGGAGCAGCAGGCACTGCCCCAGCACCCATGGAACATGGGCGAGTCATCATCACATCACCAATACTCCCCAGGGGTTCGCCCCAAGTGGTTCCACCCCACCCCAAGCCACTGATTGATGTTAATACCTTGTTTGTTTTTCCAGTTTAATAGAATTGTTTTCTTCGCGGTAGCTAATGCGACAAGTAATGATTGTGAATATTTATTAGGGAGGTAAATTATGCTTAATCGCTAAGTATGCACAATCTTGGGGAAAGTGGAATCCTGCAGTTCAAAATACACGAGAATTTTTGCATAACTGAAGACCAAAAGCATTTATTGGTGTACATTCCCAGATAGCATGAAAATAGGTGTCTGGGGTATTTTTTATGCTTTGCATGCATATATTAGATGGAGAGAAGCCCATTTTATGCATAGTGTACTGAGTAAAGTGTGTTCGATAGAGCATAGATATTAGATAGATATTGTATAAGCTGTAGATTTGTGTTTTTGTCATTCTAAACGTATTGTTACAAATCTGTATCCAGTAGCTACGGTCAGCAGACATGCCAGTCGGGGTCCTGGTAACCATAGTAATAGGGTAGGTAGTGTGTTTTCACATCTCTCTTGGTTGGATTCCTGCCCCCCCTCCCCCCCCTTTCTTGGCTCCTCCTTCTTCTCCCTTCTCTTGGGAGCCTCACCCGTCCTTGCTCAGGACGAGGGTGGGGCGTTGTTTGGGTTTGGCCGGTTCCTTGTTTCGTTTCCAGTTCCGGGCGGTTCTCGGGACACCCTTCCTCAATGCGCCGGGTCAGTAACTCCGTACATCAGTTGACTAACATGCATGTGATATGGTGTTCATTATAAATTCGGTAGAAACACTAGAGACTTTAATTACTTGTGCTGGAATCACTAATAACAGCACAGGTTCTACTAACATATCAACTCACAGGTTCTTACAGGTGTTTAGACTCTAAAAAAGAATCCCACCGCACCACTCGACAGTAGCACTGCCTTGTTCTCACATCCTGACCTGCCCTTTTCTGTCCTGTCTTATCTGTTTCTCTTTGTTAGTTATTGCATGTCCTCGCCCCTAGTCCCTGTTGTACACTCTGTCCCTCTGCCTGTCCCCTAAAACCCTTTTCTGTCTGGCTGCATTTTCAATAAACATCAGAATAATTAAAACAATTTAAAATAAGCAGAGGGAGTATTTCAAACTCCCCTGTTGCACAGCAAAACTGTTCCAGCACAAAGGCATACAGATCCACCACTACAATGCCATGCAGCTGAACAGGACAGGTTTGAAAAAATAAATAAATGAATAAATATATAAAATAATTGACAAACCCAGGCAATATTTCTTTATACCCAAAGCATGTACCCCATTTTAATAAATACTGGTCAGACTGCAATCTAATCTCATATAAAAAACGAATGCAATCTTTAAGTAAATTGACCATCTGTTTATGTTGACAATTGGGATTTTAGAAATCTAGATGAACTAATGAAAACTATAATAATATCATAAAATGATATAAATGTTTCATACAAAACTCAACTTCATCACAGTTTGTGACAAATTATCTTACTCAGCTTTTAAATTTGATGTGACCATTGGGACTCAAAACTATATATGAGATTAAATATCAGACATAATTCAAATTCCAACTAATCATCACATTTGTTTCAATTCAGAATGGTACCCAGGGTTGAAGCACAGGTTTTACAGCTGCAGTCAAAGCCACTTTACTTAGCTTTTCAATTAAAAAGGTCCTAGATTGGCTGTCTGAGTTCTGTCTCTTACAATCTGCACTCCAGTAAAACTCCTTTGACTCATTCTTAACAACACTCTGTGAACAAACATTGTCAACGACCTGCACATCCATTCAGGAAAGTTGCGTGCACCCAGCTACTCTTCAAATTTGAGGCACAGCTCTCTGCATCTTTTATGTTCACTGAGCTGTAGCGGTATTAGCCTGCCTAACCTATTATAGTCCGTTAATATATCCAGAGGCTTCTTGTTTTCATTCGTGTGAATGGAAGCCTAAGATACTGTATGTGTGATGAAGAAAATGTAATCAAAATCTGCAAGAAATATAATCATTTATTGAATCCAGCATTAGAAAAAAATTAATCAAAACATATTCACAGTTATTAAAATAATTTTAAAGCACAAATCCTTGCACTGAAAAAAAAAAAAAAAAATTCGATGGAGTCTGAGAAAGTGGTAAATATATTGTCATGTAGCACAAAGCCTCCAAAGCGAAATTTGCCTTAAATCTTAAAACAGCCCCAAATGTCCGTAGTCTCTTATTCTCCCATTTTTCTAAACCTCTGTCACTATTTGGTTGTCAATATACAGTATAATTTTACTGACTCATTGGTATGCAGAATGGTCATTACACTAACCACACCTGGCAGCAATAACAACAACACCCTATTGTTGACCACCCAGGGAACACACCCACTGAGGCATACATACATAGAGGGACTCCACAATGGAAATTTAGAACTGAAAAAGCCTTTTGAATTTAAGTTGAAATGGCTCCAACAAACAAGAACAGTCCAGTTGCCTTGATCCAACCTTTGCAGATTACCATGACCTGGATGACTGTGAATCTACACAGACATAATTTTATTCATATTTATTTTCAGATAGTGTGCATATACATCAAAGCTCACGTTATTTCTATTATTTTATTTTTATTTACAACTGCGGTATGTAAATATCTGACTAAATTAAGATTACAGTGCCCTGTGATTGGCTGGCGACCAGTTCAGGGTGTACTCCGCCCCTCGCCCAGAGTCAGCTGGGATAGGCTCCAGCATGCCTGCCACCCTCGTGAGGATAAACAGTACGGAAAATGTATGGATGAATAAATTAGAATTACATAAGAAAATCTCTGAGAATATTTCAATACAAACAACATCAAACGTAATCTGGGAAAAAAGCAATATTTTGAAATGTGTTACTCTTACAGTCAGTCCCTTTCAATCTCCATAAAACTCAGGAACAATTTATTAACCTTTTTAATGACTAAAATCTTGTCAATTGATGAATACTACATTTCTATAAATTAGTATGGTTTGTAAACACTAAATTAACATTTTATACTGGTAAAGAGAATGTCACCGTGTGAGCAGGCAATGCGGCTGTCCATCATAAAAAGATAACATTGATAGGAACCCAGCATGTCTCTGCTCCAGCTGTGTCAGCAGCATCTCCCTTTTAACTCGCTTTTTATGTACCTCAGTGGAGTTAAAAGAAGAACAGCTGCACTACACAGGAGCTGCTACTTTTACAGATGTTTTCAACAATATTCTGAGTAGGGCTGGGAATCTAGCCACCTCAGAATTCAGTTGGATTACAAATAAGAGGGCTAAAATACAACTGGATTACTGATTAGCGATGTCTCAATGCATCTTGACATAATGCTTATTTTTTTTCTATACATTCATCTGTTTGTTATGGTGTGGCTACTTATGACTTCGAAAACACAATTTTTAACAGGCCAAAGTTCTGTGATAAATACATTTGAGATGTTACTTCAGTTGTAACCCGATACTGGTGCTTCAACTCTATGTATTAGAATTATTTGACCCAAAAAAAAAAAAAAATCATAACAGTGTTTGAAATTATGCTTACAGTCAATATTTTATCCTTAATTATTTAGGCTCCATTACAGTCCTGGCACTCACAAACCTATTCACACATCACTCACATCAATAACTACCCACTCATGTGTCCACAGTGGACACAGCTGTGTTGCTTGCTGGACCTGTGAGATGGCCACAGAAATACAAATTTGAGATCAAATCATCCATCCATCCATTTTCCTTTACCGCTTATCCTCACAAGGGTCGCGAGAGTGCTGGAGCCGATCCCAGCTATCTTCGGGCGGGAGGCGGGGTACACCCTGAACCGGTCGCCAGCCAATCGCAGGGCACATAGACAAACAACCATTCACACTCACAGTCACACCTACGGGCAATTTAGGGTCTCCAATCAACCGACCACACATGTTTTTGGGATGTGGGAGGAAACCTGAGTCCTCGGAGAAAACCCACCCAGGCACTTGGAGAACATGCAAACTCCACACAGGCGGAGCCGGGATTTGAACCCCAGTCCCCAGAACTGTGAGGCAGATGTGCTAACCAGTCGTGCACCGTGCCGGCAGATCAAATCATATTTTCAAATTAAGTTGGTTTGAGTTTTCATCACATGTTGCTGTTAACAAATACAGTATGAAGCTGGGTGTAGACCAAGACACAAGTGAGGGACTTAAGTGAAGTCTCCATTCTTGGCTTATTCATGCAGATGGTTTTTAATGTATCTTGCAGCAAAGGTTCCAATACAAGTTTTGATACAACACAGTACAATATGATGCAGTGCGAAAAACAATGTTGCACTCTTTGGTACTGTACAAATAGCTTGCTTTTATTTTTGTGCTTATTGTGTCTATTTCTTTATTAAGTCATATTTTAACAATGAGTAAATAAACAACAATGTATACATAACATTCAACATTTTGGAGACATTTTCTCGCTGATAGTAGGAGAAAGGGTCAGATCTGTGCCCACATTGTGGCAAGTCAGTGTACTGCTGCTGTGATTTATATTTTGCAAATCCAATCTTGTCCTAATTGCATTTTTTCGTGGTAAATTCAAATTGTTGTTGAACTTTTTACAGTTTTCCGGTGCTTCTGACGACATACCACCCTATTCTCAGAAATTAAAGATCAAGCCCATAAACAGCAAATCAATGACACTGTTTGATCCGTGACAATACATTAATGGTTCCATTGCCAATGTCTAATGTTCAGGAGACAATCTGGAGTCTTATCCCTCACATCTGATCGACCTTGAACTGAATAGTTGTTTTCTTGCCAAATGGGGTTTTATTGGTTTATTGTCAAAACTGCAACGGATCCCACTCATTCTTGGTTTCTGGGCTGAATACAATGTTTTATTTCATTAGTTTCTGTCACGTATGGGGAGTAGCTGGATCCAAGAGCAGGCGGAGGCAGATGTAAAATTATGAACAGTTTATTGAGGAAAGGTAATGGCAGTGGTCATAGGTGGGTTGGCAGGCGGTGGCGTGGACAGGCGGCTGGCTTGGCAGCAGGAATGACGGGGATCAGGCAGGCTTATATACCGGTGGTGATGAGGCTGATTGGAGACAGGTGCTGAAAACAGAGAGGGGAGGCGGGAGAGAGAGAGGACGTAAAGCGCCCTCCTGGCTCCAATAATGGTACTGCAGGGCAGTATATGACAGTTACTTCTCTATTGTGATCTATAATGATCAACAGATGTTTTGCCATTGATTTAGAATCACTTGTTTACTTTGCCAAGTCACTGATGGTGTAGTTGTGGTACATTTACCTGCTACTGACTGGTGACCAATAGAGATGTGGTAACAGGGCAGGCAAACCACGTAATGGCCTTAGGTTCAGTGCCATTGCAGAAGGAAAAGCTCAAAGTATCTTAGAGAGTAGCCATCCAGCACACAATCTTTTTAGGTACTTACCTTCTGGAAGGCTTTTATAAAGCACCAGGACTGGGACCTCCTGCCTCAGAGGTAGTTTCGATCTCCAGGCAGTTAGGATTAGTTAAAGTGTCAGGCCTACAATTTAAAAATTGTAGGCCTGACACTTTAACTTGATATGTATTTATGCACTACGTGTTTATGTGTAATGTATGTGCTTTTAGCTTCCATTTGTGCTGTTTTATTTCTTTACTAATCAGCTGTCAGCATTGGGGTTGAGAGAGTCCCAGGACCCAACACATTTAATTTCATTGGAATGTAAAAAGGACTTTCTATGTGACTATGTGACTGAATAAATTAAACTAAATAGAATTATTTCTCTGCGGTGCTCAACTGGTTAGCAAATCCGCCTCACAATTCTGGAGACCGGGGTTAAAATCCCAGAACTGTGCGGCGTTTGCATGTTCTCCCCGTTTCTGCGTGGGTTTTCTCCGTGCACTCCGGTTTTCTCCCACATCCCAAAAACATGCAGAGGAGGTTAATAGAAGACTCTAAATTGCCTGTAGGTGTGAATTTGAGTCCGAATGGTTGTTTGTTTCTATGTGCCCTGCAATTGGCTGGTGACCGATTCAGGGTGTACCCCGCCTCTCGCCCGAAGACAGCTGGGATAGGCTCCAGCACGCCCGTGACCCTAGTGAGGATAAGCGGAACGGAAGATGAATGAATTATTTCTACATTGGGTGTTTGTGTCATAACAACTGGAATTAAATGTGTACAAGCACAAAAACCAATAATGTGTCATGGTGTGTGGAATGCTGACAGCAGCCAGAAATTTCAAAAGATTTATTTGCCTTAAGGAGAAATATAAAAGTTGAGGAATGTGAAAAATAAAAAAATAAAATAAAATAAAGAAAAATCACAATTAAATGGCAACAGCATGACATAAAGTGATGTGACGAGCATACAACAAGAAGTGAACAGAAACGGAGCTACAGTAAATGCACTCACTACTAAATGACTAATAACTACAACTAAGTGACGATACTAATTGCTGAACAAGATACCTCTAGGAACAGGCCACAAGGAGAAGGAGGGCTTGAAATGGTTGAAACACAAGACTAAACACATTAATGAAAAGGATAGCTCTAAAACATAATCACTGTGCATTAATTGTAATAACTACAATGGTCACAGCAAACCAGTTTATCCTGTTTCAACTCTGTTTCACTCTGCTTCCCTTTGTCAGTTATCTGCCCAAATATATTTGTTGTTGCTTCTCATCTCACATAAAGCCATTGAGATATTTTGCTGGTCGCACACAGCGTCCTAAAATGGCCTGCTGCTGCTGTTACCATGACAACCTGAGGAAAGGCTGGTCCAAAATCACCCCCCACCCTTGTTTACGAACTTGTTTCATGAACACAATCATGCGCTGCACCTGCAGAGACCGAGCAGTGATAGCCAGAATTTTTTTCGCTGAGCACGAAGGCTATTGATTGTTCAACTACAAGGGAATCCACCTGAAGCATTTTTATCTAATCACAAGCGATAGATATTAATCCTCATTTGAATGGAGAGCGAAATTATCTGCACAAGAATAACACAAAATCCTCGAATTTACTGTAATTCACAATCTTCAGGTATGAAAGCCAATGAATACCTACTAGAAAGTGAGACTGAAACTAGGGAACTGTAGGTCTAACTAAAAACAAGCTGTATGCTTTATAAACAAAATCAATTAAAATATATTCACGCTTTTAAGTACAACACACTTTATTATTACTACTATTATTATTAAACCTAAGTTTTCACTTAATGTTTGTATGGGATTTGTTTGTCAATAAATAATGGATAAAGTCCCTCAGCACAATATTAGGTATACAACCATACAATATAATTATCATTGCTCAGTTTGCTGCCCACTCCTGTTCACCAACATAGAATGTTGCACTGACTATGACAACTAAAGATCTGTTCTATTGTATTCTAATGAAATGTCCATTCTAAATTCAGAATAAACCAGCATTTTTATTTTTCTATGTGACACACAGAACAGAACCTGTTATCACCTCGTCAACCCACCACCTCCAATTTGCCTGCCATTTTCCTTACTGTTTCTTTCCATTTTTTTTCTAACCAGTTGTATGTAACAAGCTCCTTGTTACACAAACCATCAGTTTTGTCAGATTATTTTGTCACACTCAGAGGCTAAATTACAATTATTGTGTCAGAATACCCTGGGATAACTGATTTTGTCTAACTTGACATCATGATCAGTATTAAAACATACAGTAACATTGATCCTTTAGTCAGCTACAAAAAGGGATTGTATTTGTTGACAGCATGTATGCATCAATACTACAAAGATGCATTCAGATATGTCTCTTATACTGTTCTGTACACTATCGAACCAAAACAGTGTCTCTCTAAGATTTCCCCTAAAGCCACAAACAAACTGTCTGTCAGCTCTCAATATGTTGTGACCGTTCCTTCAGGTCTTTGTAGAATGCTACAGATAAGAAAGGCAGCAGCAAAGCTTTGGTTAAGATCAATATTAATCAATTTGGCAGTCTGTTAACTGATAAAAAGCAAAGGAGACAGTGCTTCGGGGAAAAAAAAAAGTGGCTTCCAGACGTCTTTAATTTGTCATAATAGGAGGACAGAGGAAGCAAACCTAATTATCTTGCTTTCGGTCTCTGATTCCTCGTGTGACAGATACAATGTGAAGCCAAGCAGGGTTATTTAAGGAGGGCCCACTGCCTTCTTCTGTTTTATGCTGTCAGCTGGATTCGATTTGGATTTCTGACCGTTGCTAATCAGTTTTATGCGAGTCAGGCTCATGTGTTTGTGTCCCTGAAAACCCCTCGGGAAAAAAAACAAAAAACTACAAGCAAAGCATAAACACATTTTTAATGGACCTATGTTGACAATATCCATTTAAAAATAATCTTCACATTTGTCACAGTGAGGTCCGCTGTAAAATTTGTCAGAGGTAACAAACGGAGACGTAATCGCAGTCAAACAGCTCATCATACTGTAGATTGCAAGATGAGATGTATAAATGTACAAGTATACCAAAACCTTTTTGGATAGTTCGAAGAATTCTACAGACAGAGCCAATCGCTCAGATCAGCTTTTGAACAGTACCAGCCCTTTTACTTTGAGATGAATAACTGGATTGAGGATGTATGGCTTTGTGTAGTGTTCCCTCGCCTGTCACTTCATCCTCTCAACACACAGGAGCTCCCTGGACCGGTGCCGGAGCTACCGAGTGCTGTGCCCATTAATCAAACCCAAAGGTCAGGAGCTAAACCCAATTCACCCACATGCTCTCCTTGTTGCTCAGAAGAGTAATGAACACGTTGGTGGCAGAGCAGTTCAGAGAGATTTCTTCTCTCTGATAAATGTAACACAGTGCTTCTTGGACTGATGCATTTCCCAGGGAAAGCAGTAGCTTTGTTCTGTAGTTAGCGCCTCTCTTTGCTTTAGGATTTGTATACCACATGAAGAAGAAAAGATGAAAGTGAATGTAAAGCAAATACAACTCTCATCTGATCTGGTTTGAAGTCTGAGAAAACACAAATCTGCTCTGTCTAGAGGCACAAATATTAATCAAAAGCAGTATGCGAAAACATGCATACTTTGTTGTCACATGGTACAAAATGAGTCGGTATGGTTTCTGAAGTATATTATGCCTAAAAGTCTTGCTGGTACAGCGCATACAACATTTAAAAGGTATAGATCAGGTATAAGTGTACAGCAAAACATATCTGCCTTTTAGCCCATCCCTTCGGAGTGAGAAGTGGGAGCACAGACCAAATACAGATCTTGTGTCAGCCTTTTGGTCAATGGAATTGGCTGGAAATTCAAGTCATGATTTGTTTGTAGATTAAACCCACACAGAAATGAAGAGAATATGCAAACTCCAGACAGAAAGGTTCCGAAATTTGATGTTTAGAATGGTCCAGCATTTGCCACCATGCCTCATTTCGCTCTGTAATTGTAATTGCAATCCAACAGTGCAGCTGGCATAGGTGGGATCAGTTCTCATTCAATGCCCTAACTATAATCAGCCTTTTGTTTGACTGGTGATGTGTCCAGAATCAGAATATAAATCATTTTTATTGGCCAGGTACCATATTTTAAAACAGCAGTGTACTTTTAAATGTCTAAATCAGATACTATTGAAAATAAACCCAAAACACACAAGCAATTTGTCTCCAGTAGTTGGAGGTACTATTGCACTACAGTAAGCAAGCCGCTATAACCAAATATACATTAAGGACATAAACTCAAGTACAGCGAGTAATTGAGCAATGTAAAGGTACCAGTCGTGTGGTAATTTTGATGCAATGACAACTGTGCAATGTGCAGAGAGTCCTCAAGCTATTTAAAGTGTCTAGTAGTGAGAAATACCGATCAACAGCAGATAACGCGAGAGTGACAAAGATACAACCATGAATCTAGTGATAATGTCACAACAGAGATGTACGAAAATTAGCACAAAAAGAAAAAGGCAAAATCTCAATATGGAATTATAAATCAACCGTTTAAGAGGTTAATACAGGGCCGGCACGTCCATAGGGTGGGGTTAGCAAATGCTAAGGGCGCCACGGCCTCAAGGGGGTGCCAAAAATCTTTTTTTTTGGGGGGGTGGGGGAATCACCTTCAATATAATTATATAAAATTGAGACGAGACATTCAAAGCCCCTCCGAATTAACAGCGCTAAGCACAACAGAACATATCTTACACTTAATTATTTAATGTTTAACTAAAAAATTAGAACAGTGACAACCTCATTTGTTGCAGAGAAAATTAAAAAAAATAAATCTAAAGCTGGAGATTGATGTTATATTGTGTATTATGTTTCTCTTACTATTTATACATATTTACAATAACACATTTTTTCCTCGTTATTTTTGTAGATATTTTCTAAATAAAATTAAAATGCAGATGCCAATGCACTTAAATCACCTTAGTGCTAGAGACAAACGTAAGGAATGAAACTTCTCGATGAACTGTCAACCTACTTAATGTTAAACTGAAATGAACAAACAAACAAAAAAAGGAGAGTGTTCCTTGGTCATTGAGAAAAATCTAGATGAACTCTTCTGTTGCTGAATCAAGTGGTGGTGTTTCAAGTGGCGAAGCTCCACATATTTGTAATAACTTGACCACTCTTAACATGGAAAATCAACAAATTTAAATAAATGCCCTTTTAATATTATTACAAATGATAAGAACAAATACTCCCTCCTCTGGCTGGTTGGTATACTGCTCACTCCCTTTTGGGGTAGAGGCAAATTTATTCATGTGACCCAACAGAACTCTGGACATGTCAAAATCATCAAAACTGTCCAGAACAAAACTACTTTTGGTTTCTCCCATTAGATGTAAGTTACTCGTATGATTTGTTTGGCAGTAAGGGTACAGTGATGAAATTAAGAAAATGTTCTATTTTACAATTAAAATTGTGTGGGATGTTATCTTTTGAATTAAAGGCAATGTTAAAAACTATTGGTATTTAACTTTTTTATAAGCTAATGTAAATCATAGTTGGAGGGGGGCGCTGTATAAAATCTCACCTCGGGCACCACATTGGTTAGGGCCAGCCCTGAGTTAATAGCAAGGGGGAAGAAGTTGTTTGAAAGTCTGCTGATTTAAGTGCGCATTGTTTGATATTGCCTACCAGAGGGAAGGAGCAGGAAAAGGTAGACCAGGATGTGATGGGTCAAAGACAATTGTGCGTGCCCTTGTCTCAGTTCTTCCAGCATGCAAGTCTTCAAGAGTGGGCAGGGGGTTACCAATGATCCTCTCGGCAGTCCTAACTGTCCGTTGCAGTCGGATTTTGTCCTCCCAGATTGTAGTCCTAGTTTAAGTCAACTGGGATAGACTCAAACCATTTGCTTTGACCCTGAACAGGATAAGCAAATATAGTGTCAGGTATGGGAAGTAGCTGAACCCAAGAGCAGGCGGAGGCTGATGTAAAATGATGAACAGTTTATTGAGCAAAGGTTATGGAAGTGGTCCTGGATGTGTTGACAAGCGGCGGCGTGGACAGGTGGCAGGCAGTTGACAGAACAGGGGGCTGGCAGGAATGACGTGGGTCAGGAACCATGGGAACGAGGAGACACAAGAGTTAACAAGGGAACGAGGAGTTGAGTAGCTTACATGAGTATGGTGGGCCATGGTACCGCTAGGAGAGGCTGCAATACTTTGGTGGGGATTTCTGGGAACAGGTAGGTTTAAATGTAGGTGGTGATGAGGGTTGATTGGAGACAGGTGCGTGGCTTGAGGAGAAGCTGAAACAGAGAGGGGAGGGGAGAGAGAGGACGAGAGGACGCAAAGCGCCATCCAGGCTCCAAAACGGTACTCCAGGGCAGTACATGACAGTACCCCCCTCTCAATGGACCCCTCCCGGCGTCCTGCCAGGCTTCCCCGGGTGAACCGCATAGAAGAAGTCATCCAAAAGAGTAGGATCAAGGATGAGCTTCCGGGAAATGCAAGAAGGTGTAGACAGGCTTGAGCAACGAGACGTGGAATGAATCTTTAGGGACTGTGACAGTTTTAACTGGACGGAATTGGGAACAGCTTGGACAAACGATCGATTATTGTGAGAATAACAGTGTTACCGTCAGAGGGGGGCAGGGCGGTAACAAAGTCCACAGCGATGTGAGACCAAGGGTGGCTGGGAATTGGCAGGGGACACAGCAAGCCAGCCGGAGGTCAGTGAGAAGACTTCCCTCGGGCGCAGACGGAACAGGCTTGAAAGAACTCTTTGATGAGTCTTTGAAGTCTTTGATGAGGCTGGGCCACCAGAGGTCCTGTTGAATGAACTGGGTAGTACGGGTGATCCCAGGGTGACAAGCTAATTTAGAGTTGTGGGCCCACTGCAAGACTTCCAAACGTGCTGGTGGTCAGGAGGCCCGGTCTTGGGATCAGGTCGGTCTCCTTGATCTCCCACGTGGCCGCTCCAATGAAACAGGAGGCCGGAAGGATGCATTCGGGTTCTGCTGTGCGCGAAGGAGGTGAGGGAATATGGCAGAGGCCATCTGCCTTGGTGTTACGGGAACCGGGATGGAAGGAGAGACTGAAATTGAATCTGCTGAGGAATAGTGCCCAGCGTGCTTGTCGGGGGTTGAGATGTTTAGCGGTACGGAGGTAAGCGAGGTTTTTGTGGTCAGTCAAAATGAGAAATGGTTGTTTAGATCCCTGCAGCCAGTACCTCCATTCTTCTAGGGCCCATATAATGGCCAGCAGCTCACGGTTTCCGACGTCATAATTTCTGCTGATGATAGGCGACAGGAAAAAAAAGCACAAGGGTGAAGTTTATGGGTTGTGGGATCTCGCTACGAGAGGGCTGCTCCAGCTCCGGCATCCGAGGCGTCAACCTCCACCACGAACTAGAGGGAAGGGTCAGGGTGGCGCAGAATGGGAGCAGTGGTGAACAGGGATTTGAGTTTATTGAATGCTTGTGAAGCTGCTGTGGTCCACTGAAAGGGGGAGCTGGTGGATGTGAGGCTGGTGTGGGGAATAGAGACCGTTCTGTAATTACGGATGAATCGGCGGTAGAAATTGACGAATCCAAGGAAACGTTGCAGTTCTTTGTGGGTCGCGGGGATGGGCCAGTCGATGATGGCTTGGATTTTGGTGGGGTCCAGTTGTATTTGTCCTTTTGCAATGATGTAACCGAGGATATTTACTGAGGATAGTTGGAATTCACATTTTTCCAGTTTGACGTATAGACGGTTCTCGAGGAGGCGCTGGAGGACTTGGCATACATGGAGGCGGTGTTCTTCGGGGGAGCGGGAGAAAATGAGGATGTCATCAAGGTACACAAACATGAACCGGTTGAGCATGTCACGGAGGACGTCAGTAATTAATGTTTGTAAAACTGCAGGGGCGTTGGTTAAACCGAATGGCATGACCAGATACTCAAAGCGTCCGAGAGGGGTATTGAAGGCGGTCAGGAATGACGTGGGTCAGGAACACTGGGAACGAGGAGACACAAGAGTTAAC
This sequence comes from Phycodurus eques, assembly GCF_024500275.1. NCBI lineage: Eukaryota > Metazoa > Chordata > Actinopteri > Syngnathiformes > Syngnathidae > Phycodurus > Phycodurus eques. Next base: position 28,619,999 of record NC_084527.1, read on the forward strand.
AAGGGAATGAGGAGTTGAGTAGCTTACAGAGTACGGTGGGCCGTGGTACCACTAGGAGAAGCTGCAATACTTTGGCTACATTTCCAGGAACAGGGAGGCTTAAATGTAGGTGGTGATGAGGGTTGATTGAAGACAGGTGCGTGGGTTGAGGAGAAGCTGAAACAGAGAGAGGGCGCAAAGCGCCATCCAGGCTCCAAAACGGTACTGCAGGGCAATACATGACATATAGATGATAGATGAACGTTCATAGCAGACCCCGGAACTCATGCAAATACAACCGTTGTACAGGGACTGACGTAAGAGTAATCTAATTGGAAACTATATGTCACGTGTGAGGAGTAGCTGGACCGAAGAGCAGGCGGAGGCAGATGTAAAATGCTGAACAGTTTATTGAGCAAAGGTTATGAAGGTGGTCCTGGATGTGTTGGCAGGCGGCGGCATGGACAGGTGGCAGGCAGTGGACAGAACAGGCGGCTGGCTTGGTGGCAGGAATGACGTGGGTCAGGAACACAGGGGAGCACTGGGAACGAGGCGACACAAGAGTTAACAAGAGAACAAGCAGTTAAGTGGCTTACTTGAGTATGGTGGGCCGTGGTACCACTAGGAGAGGCTGCAATACTTTGGCGAGGATTTCCTGGAACAGGCAGGCTTAAACACCGGTGGTGATGAAGCTGATTGGAGACAGGTGCTGAAAACAGAGAGGGGATGGGGGAGAGAGAGAAGACACAAAGAGCCCTCCAGGCTACTATAATGCAACTGCAGGGCAGTATATGACACTATACCTGTGGTATGTGCTACGATCTTCTGGTAATTTTATGACATTATTGCCGTACCACTGCTTTTCTACCAGTAAATTCACATTACATCTTTACCCCCAAAAGTTTTACACGGTATAGCATATTTCAAAAATTAAAACATTGCTTTTCACTAAGCTATTTACTGTTTCATGGGAGACTGACTAAAACAATGACCAAGGAGATAGTCATCATTTACAGTATGTTTTTGTCTGAGTCGTCCCTCAATTGATATCAGGCTGGTTAGAAGAAGGAAGGCAAATCATAGATGTCATCATGTCCATAATGTTAAATTGTCTCCTGCTGTTTTATGATGTTTTATTAAGCGTTTGACTCTTCAGTAATCATTATAGGTTTTACAGTTTCACTGTCTTCACCAATCCAGTCTAGTCTGCCATCTGTCAGCTTTCTGCCATCTATCTGTTGAGTGCCCTGACACTGTCGCTTAAGTCAGCATCCTCCCAGCACAGGGAATCAAATGACTTTCCCCTCATCCATTATTGAGAGGCCATGTGAGGTGCCTGGAGAGATGAAATGAATTAGCTGGGGGTATTAATAGCTGTCTAAAAATACAGCTGCAGGTCTATTTCAGGGGCCCTTGGGGCAAGGTGTTTCTACTGTTAGTTGTGTTTGACATTGCTGGATAGTACAATTATGAGAGCGCTTGAATGTCATGCGATGTCACGAGAGAGGTGACGAATAGAGAAATGCTCATTGTAAACAATAAAATGTTATTATGTACGGCAGTGGTAATGTTACTCTTCAAAATGATTATAATAATCTTATATTCCGTTACGCTCCACTTAAGAGTTCCCGTCATCAAATTTAAACACCTACCTCCACTATGAATACTACAATCTCATGGGCCATCAAACTCAATGCCACCCATTCAGAGGAACGGACACTGAAAGCTTATCAGAAAAATGTGTGTGTTTAACAGTCTAACAAGGCAGACACATATCAAATCTAATGATCTAAAAGAGCAATCAGTGTCGTTCTGTGTCTGAACGCCTTCACTGACCTGGTGTAATTACACCATTTATTAACCTGCTCAGGAGAGATAGCCTCCTGGCCCCTGTGGATTGATTGGGTGTCTTCGGTGGTGCTTTTCACACTGAAGATGGAAGGAATGCATTCAGTCTGCTGATAAGAGCAGATGCAGTACTTTAAGGGTGGCAAAAGATGAGGAAGATAATGGCACTGAAATGCACTGTGATGAAAAAATAACTGGTAACAATTGGTACAAAGATTTGTCAGCCAATATCGCAAGCCATTATGCTGGAGCTTATTTTATCTGATAATCTTTTATTTTTCAAGGAAATGCTGTTGTTCTCTTTTTTTTTCTTTGTATTTATTGCCATCCTACTTTTTGATATCATTACACTCAGCTGTTCGGAGGTTCAGTCAAATTAGGCCCGAAGCGACACAGTAGAAAGTGACTGAACTGGACAATTGGGAAAGAAATAGAGTCAATGACTTACACCCCAACACTAGGCGATTGACTTCTGCGCATATATTCCAAATCACTGCAATGGAAAAAGTGTAAACCCTGATGATCTTATCAGGAAACAACATTTTGATGTGCCACATACACTCAAAGCCGTAGAGAACAAAGTCTGGACCGTGACATGTCAAGCTTGACATAACGTCACTATGCAATGCAATGCAACACAATTGAATATTTCCAAAATTGAAGGTTTGCGAGGGATATTTTCCACAGAAACCTCACAACACACATAGTTGTTGTTAATATGAGTTTATCAACATGGACAATTAGTAAACTATAAAATAAATAGGCAGAGATTATTAAGACAAAATGTTTTCTTTGTTTTTTTTTGTTTTTTTAACCAAGACCTTTAGAAGCTGGAGGGGTGTGCATTGGCGATCATCCCCGTTTCAAAAAAATAAATAATTTTTGAACAAAAATAAATTCATTATTCATCTGTTTAACGTAATGAAGCTAGATTGTTGTTGAATAAATTAATAAATATTAATATTGGGTTTACATCCTACAGGCGTCATCTTTCTGGGTTTTTTGTCCAAACGATTCATCTGCACGCCTTTGCAGGATGGGTAGAACAGCCTACAACAACACCACAAACTATTTAGTCAAACGTCACCACAAATCAACTTTTAAAGAAAAAAAAACTGATCAACGCTAACATAAACCAATGCCGGGTGTGGGAACAACATGGAATCCATAAACCATGTGACAGGTATTTAACCAATGACAGGGCAGTGTGGTGTGTTCAAAGAGTATTCAGACTTTATTCTACGGCTTTGGATACACTGTACTTAATTTGTTTAATGAACCAAACAACATGGTGCGATTGTCAACGAAGAAGCTGGACTGTAGCTGTATCCTAATAATACGAGAGGAAACTGGTGAGAAATAAAAGGAAAATGTGGTTATTTCAAAGGCTCTTGGTTCAGTTCATTGACTGTACTTGTGCATTTCCTTTTTTGATCTATAAGTACATTTGAAATTATAAATATAATTAAGTGCTTTGTAAAACTTGGCAATGGCGGTGGCCAGCTGAATCTCACTTATATCAGGAAACGTATATGTCATATAATTTCTGCCTGCCTGTTCTTGTTGGTCAGAGCCTCCAAGTGACACCTGATTGAATCTGGCTCATTTGGTATTTAGGTCCAGCTTCAGTTATTGCCATTGTTCTAGTTTGACCTTGGTTCTTACCAGTTGGATTCTGTCTCGTTGCTTCAGAAGTACTTGAGGATTATTTTTTGAGGGGGAATAAGTACTTCTGTGATTATTCATCCATCCATCCATTTTCTGAGCCGCTTCTCCTCACTAGGGTCGCGGGCATGCTGGAGCCAATCCCAGCTGTCATCGGGCAGGAGGCGGGGTACACCCTGAACTGGTTGCCAGCCAATCGCAGGGCACATACAAACAAACAACCATTTACACTCACAGTCACACCGACGGTCAATTTAGAGTCTCCAATTAATGCATGTTTTTGGGATGTGGGAGGAAACCGGAGTGCCCGGAGAAAACCCACGCAGGCACGGGGAGAACATGCAACCTCCACACAGGCGCGGACGGGGATTGAACCCCACACCTCAGAACTGTGAGGCTGACGCTCTAACCAGTCGGCCACTGTGCCGCCATATTGCAGCCATTTGTTAAAATCATTTAAGTTAATTTTTTAGTTTTTCCCTCATTAATGTACACACAGCATCCCATATTGACAGAAAAAAACTTAATTGTTGAAACTTTTGCTGATTTATTAAAGAAAAAATAAAAACTGAAATATCACACAGCCAAATATTCAGACCCTTTGCTGTGACACTCATATATTTAACTTGGGTGCTGTCCATTTCTTCTGATCATCCTTAAAATGGTTATACACCTTCATTGGAGTCCAGCTGTGTTTGATTATACTGATTGGACTTGATTAGGAAAGCCACACACCTGTCTATGTAAGACCTTACAGCTAACAGTGCATGTCAGAGCAAATGAGCATCATGAGGTCAAAGGAACTGCCTGAAGAGCTCAGAGACAGAATTGTGGCAAGGCACAGATCTGGCCAAGGTTACAAAAAAGTTTGTGCTGCACTTAAGGTTCCTAAGAGCACAGTGGCCTCCATAATCCTGAAATGGAAGACGTTTGGGATGACCAGAACCCTTCCTAGAGCTGGCCGTCCGGCCAAACTGAGCAATCGGGAAGAGCCTTGGTGAGAGAGGTAAAGAGCCTTGGTGAGAGAGATAAAGAAGAACCCAAAGATCATTGTGGCTGAGCTCCAGAGATGCAGTCAGAAGATGGAGAAAGTTCTAGAAAGTCAACCATTACTGCAGCCCTCTACCAGTCGGGGCTTTATGGCAGAGTAGCTTGACGGAAGCCTCTTACCAGTGCAAGACACATGAAAGCCCACATGGAGTTTGCTAAAAAACACCTGAAGGACTCCAAGATAGTGAGAAATAAGATTCTCTGGTGTGATGAGACCAAGATAGAAATTGTTAAAACCAGGCTCTGCTCATCACCTGTCCAATAGACTCCCAACAGTGAAGCTTGGTGGTGGCAGGATCCTGTTGTGTGTGTGTTTTTCAGCTGCAGGTACAGGTAGACTGGTTGCAATCCAAGAAAAGATGAATGTGGCCAAGTACAGGGATATACTGGACAAAAACCTTCCCCAGAGTGCTCAGAACCACAAACTGGGCTGAAGGTTCATCTTCAAAAAGACAATGACCATAAGCTAAAATACCGAATGAGTGGCTTCAGAACAACTCCGTGACTGTTCTTGAATGGCCCACCCAGAGCCCTGACTTAAACCCAATTGATCATCTCTGGAGAGTCCTGAAAATGGCTGTAAACCAACATTCACCAACCAACCTGACAGAACTGGAGAGGATATGTGAGGAGGAATGGCAGATGATCCCCAAATCCATGTGTGAAAAATGTGTTGAATCATTCCCAAAAAGACTCATGGCTGTTTTAGCTCAAAAGGGTGCTTCTACTAAATAATGAGCAAAGGGTTTGAATACTTATGGCTGTGTGATATTTCATTTGTTTTATTTCAATAATTCTGCAAAAAATGTAAACAATTGCGTATTTTCTGTCAATATAGGGTGCTGTGTGTACATTAATGTGGAAAAAGAATTATTAAATGATTTCAGCAAATGGCTGCAATATAAAAAAAGAGTGAAAAATTTAAGGGGGTCTGAATACTTTCCGTACCCACTGTACATTCTGTTAACTTGTGTTGACCTGTACCTTCCTTCCACTGTGGTTCCGTCAATCTCCTTTTGTTTGTAATTGCTATCCACGTGTACTTGTTTTGTCGACGACCATTTGTCATAGTTGTTGTTTCCATTTTCATTGCTTTTCTTTCGGTTGAAATAAAGTCTGAGTTATTGTTGTAATGTTTGTCATCTGCAATGTGGTCCATCCTTCGGGCCTTTGTCAACCATTATATTATATTTTGGTTGTTAAAGCTCATGTGATTCTACATGGTATTTTTGATTGGCTGTTACATCTGCAACATTAAGACGGTGTTCACCTGTGACTGAAATATTGAATCGCAGCAAACCGAGTTGCTGAACCCCGCACAGTGTGTGACAGTTTTTTTCAGTGTGCGGCAAGCCTTAGGAATGACTGCCTTACATATACTGCTTACAAACTAGATGAAATGTAATTACTCTGTTTTGGGAATTCAGTACAATTCTCAAAGCTACAAAGGTCAGTTAACCATCTGTTATTTTGAACATTTTAATTGCACCCTTACTCCTTGATTTATATATCACCAGGTCAGCTAAAGTATGCAGAAATGGCTCTGTTTCAAGTAATAAGGTGTGTACTTAGTGCGAGTCCTCATACACCTTAGGGGTTGGATTGAATTATAGCTGAGTAATGCACGTGTGTGTGAGAGAGAAGTTGACTGTGTTGAAGACACACTTTAGAGAGCACAGTAAACTCCAATTTGAGTATTAGGAGTAGACTGTCAAAAAGAACACAATTCATGCATTGTGATACAAACCAACACAGATTCAGTAGTTTCAGACAAAAAAAACTAAAACAAAAGAAACTAATTTACATTTGTTAATGTACTGTAGTTTACACCTGTTTCTCCCAATATTTTGTTCCTATTAAGTGTGGGATATGTATCATAATAGGCTGTATGTTTATGGTTAAATATTACAGTCAGCTACATGATTATGGTGAAGAACAGAATCGGGTTTAAAACACTCACGTTCATTTTTCCACAAGAAAAGTGGCAAATTTGAGCAATTTGGGAAAAGCGTCTTTGGTAAAAGGTTACCAGGAAGATGCTGAGACAGTCCTGGCTGTGCTTTAGAGATCTGATGTGTACATGGGAGAATGCCTACAATCCCTTTGCCTTTCTATCTGCTCAAAACAGTCTGGCCAATCTCTGACTTCTCAAATCAGTAAGGCATTTTCACCAGCAGAACTCTTACCGCAGCCATAAACCTCAAATGAATATTTTTTCTCTCTCTCTTTTTTTAGACCAGATGTTCTGGCACTAAGAATCATGCAATGTTAAAAGTCTGCCGTAGCCTATTTCTAAGGCCAAGATTTGGGTGACCACCTGCGCAACAGCACAAAGTGCATTGCCCTTGTCTTGTTAAGTTGGATCAACAGTGTATAAGATGAAAGAAAATCTAATTATATTTTTATAAATATACTCTTCCAAAATATCACATGTAGCTACAATAAATACAATCTTTTGCATGTATTGTTTTTACTGCCTATTAAGATCACTGATTGCAATCTCAGACAGCTTTGATATTTATTTTCTCTGATGAGCCTAACTAAGGATTATGAAGCCAAACACTAAATTAACAAAGTCCACAAATGTAAAATCAGAGTAACAAACAAACGCTAGGGATAAACTCATTACTAAGAAACATGACAGGACTGAAGAAACATGACAAACGACGACAATGCACTAACACAGACTGAAAGAAAGCAGGGAACTAAATACAAACAAACAAGGAGCACCTGAAGAAGACACAAATGGCTAGATGAAGCTGAATGGTAGACACGAGAACAGGTGGAAACAAAAACCTAACGAGCAAGACAAGATATTAACAATGAAAAATATAACATGACGTGAAACAAAAGCTAAATCTAATCAAAACAAAGTAAAAACAAAACAACAAAAAAACAGATCGTGACACTTAAGGTAATTGTTCCACTTTAAGCACAGTTTATATGCATAATGAGGAAAAAGAAGGATGTTTCTGCTAATAATTAGCATGGAATAGCAGTGAATCCAATGCCTTGCTAAAGGAATGAAAACTGGACATTTCAGGAAAAAGAAAATCATCTGTTAAAACATTTGTATGTTTTGGTTCGTTTAGAAAGGCATCCTAACGAAGGCTTCTGTCAGTCAAGTACATCATATTATGATAGCAGCTGTTAAAAATCTACTGACTAGAAAAAAGCAGGTATTTGAAGTTGCTGGTGTCTCTGGAGCCCCAAGAGCATCTCGTGCAATATCATCCAAAGGCTTGCAGTCATGCATAAAAATGTATTTCGGCTAACCCTCATAATGAGAAACTTAAGCAGAGAGTTCAGAATTACATGAAGACACATTTTCAAATACTGTAGCTTTATTCACTGATGAAGGCCACACTAAGTTGTAAGATTGAGATGGCTGAAGTTCTGAATGGTGGTGTGTGGTCACCATGTTCCAACATGATCGCAATGACAGAAAGGTGTAAAATTGTGGGCTGGAATAATGGGGAGTGACATGGTACACCCTATCAGGATCCCTGAAGGTTTAAAAATGGCATCTGCAAAATATTTGTCGGCAAGGCAAAGGAAATATATACTGTATATTTTCTAGTGCATTTTATACAAAAACGCAATATGCTTTACATGATTAAAAACATTCAAATACCAAGAGCAAAAAGATATTTAAAATCAAAGTATAGTAAATTAAAATGCATCTTACCAAAATTACAAAAAAAAAAAACATACAGTGTAAGAAAGATCATTTAAAAATTGAAATGCTGTAAAATGCTCACTGGAGAAGAATGAGAAAAAAAAGAACAGATTTTAACCTGTACTTGACACTTGGGGCTGACTTTACTTGTGTTTGCATTTATTCCATGTGTGTGCAGCATTACAGCCACAGTAAATGCTGCTTCACCATGTTTGCTTTGGACTCTGTTCTTCACTTATTGACCTGAGTCTGTAGCTCTCATAGCCCTACTTGGTTTATTCATTCGTTTATTCGTTTTTATTTGTTTATTCATTCATTCTCCGTATCGCTTATCCTCACTAGGGCGCGGACATGCTGAAGCCGATCCCAGCTATCTTGGGGCGAGAGGCGGGGTACACCCTGAATTGGTTGCCAGCCAATCGCACCCTACTGTGTTTATGTTCCATTAAAATGTATTTAATGTACTCAGGACATAAACCATTTAGTGATTTATAGACCAGTAGCAGAACTTTAAAGTCAATTCTATAGCTGACTGGGAGCCAGCGTAGAAATTTTAGAATTGGGGTAATTTGGTCTGATCTTTTTTGTTCTGGTCAGAACCTGAGCTGCAGAGTTCTGAATGAGGTTCAGCTGTTTAATGTTCTTTTGGGGAAGTCTAGTCAGAAGACCATAACAGTAGTCTAGTCTACTGGAGGTAAAAGCATGGTTAAGCTTCTCCTGGTCTGCTTGGAACATTGCAATAGTTCACTCTGGAGATGTTCTTTAGCTGGTTAGAAGGCTGTTTTAGTGATTGATATGAGTGCTGACAGTCAGATCAGAATCTATCAGTTCACCAAGGGGTTGGTCTTTGGTTTTTAAAGAGATTGACTCCAGGTGTTTACTAACAGCAGTCCTCTTTTCTTTACTGCCAATAACAATTTCCTTGGTTTTGTTGTTGTTTAATTGAAGGCCATTTTTGTCGATCCAGATATTAATTTGTTTCAGACAGTGTAGTTTCGAACGGACAATTACCTGCTCCGGTGTGAAAAATAAGAAATGTGCCTTCCGCAGTAAAATACATATCATGCTAGACAACACACTGCACCAGGTTGCAAAAGATACCACATAAGCTTTAGCTGCTCTCTTTTAAAGGGAGAAAAAAAAATCATAGCTTGGCCACTATCATCCTCTGACCTCCTCTCTATTGAGAACCTGGGGAGAATCCTTAAAAGGAAGATCCATGGAGGTGGGTGAGTGGGTGGCCCCTGAACAGCAGTTTTGGGAGGAAACTATTGCATCCTCAAATGAGATACAGGCAGAAACAATTGTTAGACTTACAGCACAATTTATTGGATGAGAGAGTTGTTAAGGTTGTATTAAAGAGGGGCCTATATGTGAATATGATATAATTTGATCCACAAAGATGTTCACAGATTGAAATCGTTTTGGTTTTAAATTATAGCTATTTAATGACAGAAATACATTTTTTAACAGTCATTCATAATTTGGGACAGTGGATTTGAAGTGATTAAAAAAAAAGTTGTTGCTTCTTTTAAATAAAATCCCCCCCAAAACATATTTACTTTCAATTGTATTGACTGTTCAGGAAAATGAATGAAAACAGGATATGGCTAATCATTTGGAATTCGGGGCATTGACTAGCTAAGTGATTGCAACTTAAACACCATGTAAACGTGCTTACTTATGGAGGGAAGAACATCCTCAATCTGGACTTGAATAACATCTATTGGGTTAAAGACCTGACATAATTATAAATGGCAAATACAATCTGTGGTAGCATTATAGGATAAAACACAAACTGTTTGCTTGGAGCACCATGAATACAACTGTCACGTCTATTCCTTTTGTCATAAAAAAATGTTACCACTCTACATTGTCTGAAGGTTTTTAGCGTGGACAATCCTTGAGGTCAGGTTCATGCATCCGTTCTCAACACCGCTTATCCTGTTCAGGGTCGCGGGGCGCTGAAACCTATCCCCGCTGACTTCGGGCGAAAGGCGGACTACACTCTGAACTGGTCGCCAGTCAGTCGCAGGGCAGGGCAGGTTCCCTAAGTATGAAGCTTGTTGTGTTAAAAGCCATGATTATATGATGTTCTTGTCTTCTTCAACTATTCATTTTGTACGCTAACAACTCGTAAAAATATAAGAATTAGCTTCACGGGGATCAGCTTCTCTCTCAGCACTGAGCAAATTCTTTATCCTGCTGAAATTCATCTGCCACGCTTTCCTTCTCCCTTAACTAAATCCGTCAGCTGCTTTACAATTTACTGACAGGCCTCCTCATTCAGCATCATTTGATTATCAATTCTCATTGCTGCGGCTAAGCTCATTTCAGATTTGGATCCCTGACTTCAAGCAGCCATGGATCACCTGTCACTCTGCCTAGCTGGTGGCAGACAAGGACAGTAAGCTGTCAGAGGCTTCAGGCAGTCATCCAATGATGGAGAAAAAACTTTATTTTGTGTGCTGGAATTTGGATGTATAGCGATGACAGACTGCTCAATGTTCTCAGTATTCGGGATGTGTTTAAATTTAAAGCGCCGCCAGATTGGAATTACCTTCCTCACTTGTTTAGATCTATCACCTCTTTTCATTTTTTAAAATCATCTTTACTCTTCCGTTGTCAAACCTCCTGCTCTTGCTTTTGATTCCCATTCCTCAGTTTATCTGGACTTTTTCGCCATCTCCTTGAAGCTATGTACCTTACATTTAGATATATTTACTGTTTTATCGTGTGTATGTAAGTACTGTCTTGTATGTATTCATATATGCTGTATGTACATGCATATTGTGAAATATTGGCTGGTTGGTGGGAGGTGTGTGTGTCAGTTTTATACTCTTGTATCATGTTTTGGTAATACCAAAACAGAATTAATTTAATTATGATTTTGTATTACCGGGGATTATATGTATGTGTTTGAAAGAAACCCTCCGAAAATGATCTGAGGCATCTCAAGGGGATATTCATGAAATAAATAGTAAGCTGTCGGCTTTAGGCAGTCAGCAAAAGATAGAGAAATAACTTTATATTGTGTGTGCTGGAATTCGGATGTATGGCGATGACAGACTGCACTCAGTGATAGTTATATGGGAGGCAAGTGTACAACCCTGCAGAATGTCTCTCTCTCTCTCTTTGATCTGATTATCACTTGATTGAAGTGGGTTTAAAATCGCATCAGTGATGAAGCAATAGTTCTAACTCAGCAGAAACATTTGAGTCTCTTTCTTTGCAATCACATCTAAATGTGAGCGCCATGATTGCCTGACATCCTTTACATACAGAAAAGGTACCGGGGAGATCTCACTTATAGGATTAGCATAGTCATACAACAGAGGAGACATCGAGCATTATCATCATTTCGAAACACTTAAGGATAAGTAAAACACAGGAAAACCCACTTCTGCTTTCCCTTGGTGGCTTAAAAAGCACTGAAATCCTTCTTTGCTTTCAATCCACTAATGGTGGAGTTGAGGATGCATGAATGTATTCCAGTTGCAGGCTGAGAGTGAATTGAAGCGCTTTTCCGATCGTCTCTCACTCACTTTGATGAGCATGTCACTCTTTTGGCCTCTCATTCTCCCTCTCGTCTTCGGCTGACAGACAGTTCCTCTGTTGTATTTCCTCCCTAACTGTAATTCAGCATGAGCTGACAGGAAGAACACCTAATTTTACTCCGCAGCTTGACATTAAAGTGCAACTGTCAACATGAAACAAGCCTGAACAACGAAAGAATTGCTAGACTCTGAGCAAGCCTACACACTGCCGAATAAACAAGCTGTTTCCCCCGACAAAGTGCCAGCTGCAAACGTACATTTGCAGAAAACACCCCACCGAGACACTATTACAGTCACTGGAAATGCAACATATGCTTAGCTTAGTCTACAACCCAGCTCCTTTGATTTCCATCCATCTCTTTACACTGCTCTCTTTATATTTATTGGCACAGGAAGCATGCATCAGGACATCAATTGTGTTTTTTTTTTCTTTTTCTTTTCTTCTGTACATGAACTGAGAAAGCACTTTGCCACAGACAAGCCTTGTTCTCCAGGGTGGGTCATTCTGGATGCACAATAGTGCTCAACTTGGATCTTTTTACAGACTGAACAATCCATAAGCGTAATCTCATCCCCTTTCAAGATACGCGAACCATACACAAGGCAATGTGTTTCAGAAAGGAAGTAAAAGTTTCCTCCAAAAGACTCCGTGTTGTGATTTTCATAGCATGCTTGTCAGTTTTCAGAAGAAGTGGCTAGCAGGGTGAAAAGCCAGAGGAAAAGCATGTCCTTATATATTTCCTCTCGGGGTGTATGTACAGTGATTTTAACAGAGATTTAAATCATTCAAAGCGCTGGATTCCCAAAGCAACATAATCAGTTTGTAAACTCAAACAAGCAGCTTGGTAGTGTTTAGAAGCATGGAGGAAGACTGACTGCTCAGTCCGCATGCATAATTGCAAAGGGGGTTGGCCGGGCTTTGGGGAGTGCCCTTTTTAAAGGTAGATCTGAGGTCATGTTGATTATACAGCATTGCTTATGGAGCCTACCTCAGGCCTTGGGGTACCTGTGTGGTACAGTGCCTTTACCGCAGGCTGTGATAAAGAATGGAAAAACACACACACACATATGTTAATCCAGTAGATGGCAACTCTGACAGAGGCTGATTTTTTTTTTTCGGCCATTCCCTGTCATTCCTGACATTTTACAATTATAGGTATCCATACTAAATGTAACAGCTATGTATGAACAATGTAGTAGTGGCAGTATTAGTAAATGCTTACTCGTCTCTCCCTTGCTCCAGTTTGTGTGTTCCATGTGCTGCGCAGCTGTACACTGCGTCCTACCCCTTCTGCTTAATGTGAACACAGAAAATAGATGAGAACTGCCAACAAATCAGTTCTCGATCAGGAGTTAGCCCCCCTTGTTCACTTCAAAGAGCAGGCTCTGAGAAACCACGTGACATATCACTAGCGAACACATTTGGATAGTTGGGCCAAATTTGACCTTGAGTCTTTGCTTCTGGCAAAAGTATGTCTCTAAAATATTATTACTTTGGTGTAGGGTGTTTTAAGAGTGATTTTCCATCCCGACAATCGTAATTGTTAAACCGGTTAAATATTCAACCCCATGCTGGTGATCCACGGACACTGTGATTGTCACCTGGAAACGGAACAATAGCTAATTAGAAAGTAACCTGAAGCATGCTCTGTTGTCGAAATTCAGAAATGGTGAATAAGCTGATTGTGTTGTGTCCCCTAAGTCATTCACCACAATAAAAAGAACGAGAAATATTTGCGCCGCAATGTATTCACCACATAAGCTAAAAGCACCTAGCTGCTTTTTCCAAGCTCAGCCGAGCAGCCGTCAGTGTACAGCATACACACCAACCACCCATATGCAGTATATAATTCCCCCAATTTGAAGTAGAACGCTCTCCAATTTGTTCTTTTATTTTTTGTTGCTAACTGGAGTTAAATAATCCAGCCAAAATCCTACAATAGTCTACTCTGGGGGAGGCTGCAGTGCCTTTGTTTGCCCGGTGGGCGTCTGCAAAATGTTTGGTCACACCTATCACTACACTCTAATTGGTTATTCTTGACCCACTTTGCCCTGTTGTAAAATAATAATTTAAAATTAAATTAGAGGCGTTAGATGGAGCCATAGAAGTGATTTTTCAAAAGATCATTTAAAAAAAATTTCAACTCTCAGGTGATACAATTTTAACATACAGTATAAAATAAAGTGTTTTTTTTTTTTTTTTTAAACTGCAAACTCTCCCTTTAATGTCTGCAAGCAACACGATTTAGCATCAAGTTGTACAATTTCATTTGCTCGACATTTATTTCCGCGCTTCTCTAAATGTTATGTTAAATTTAAGTGTTTGTAATTTATATTCAGTATCTTAGTGATATGATGAAGGAAATGAAAAACCATATGTTAGCAGTTAGCAAATGTACCTGAAGTTGCTCAGGTGATACAATTTTAACATACAGTATAAAATAAAGTGTTTTCTTTTTTTTTTTTTTAAACTGCAAACTCTCCCTTTAATGTCTGCAAGCAACACGATTTAGCATCAAGTTGTACAATTTCATTTGCTCGACATTTATTTCCGCGCTTCTCTAAATGTTATGTTAAATTTAAGTGTTTGTAATTTATATTCAGTATCTTAGTGATATGATGAAGGAAATGAAAAACCATATGTTAGCAGTTAGCAAATGTACCTGAAGTTGATTCATTCTGCCATTGAAGATATCCTTCAAAAAAGATATTGTCATATACTCCCCTGCAGTTCCATTATTGGAGCCAGGAGGGCGCCTTGTGTCCTCTCTCTCTCGCCCCTCCCCTCTCTGTTTGCAGCACCTGTCTTCAATCAGCCTCATCACAACCGGTGTATATAAGCCTGCCTTATCCCAGAAATCCTCGCCCAAGTATTCCAGCCTCTCCTAGTGGTACCACGGCCCACTTTATGTCAAGTAAGCTACAGTGTTCCTTGCTTCCCTTGTTAACTCTTGTGTCTCCTCGTTCCCAGTGCTCCCCTGTGTTCCTGACCGACGTCATTCCTGCCACCAAGCTCGCCGCCGGTTCTGTCCACTGCCTGCCGCCTGCCCATGCCGCCGCCTGCCAACACATCCAGGACCACCTCCATAACCTTTGCTTAATAAACTGTTCATCATTTTACATCTGCCTCCGCCTGCTCTTGGGTCCAGCTACTCCCCACACGTGACAGATATACCAAGTTGTTTCATCATTAAAAATAATCAAAAAACATTGTACTGGCGTGTCTATAATTGTTTCTTTTTTACCTGCCGACAGCTACATTGAGTAGATGTTTGCGTTATGATACTTTGAAAGTGGATTTGCTTTGAAGGGGAGTTTATTTTCAATGCTGTGGTATATTAAAAAGAAATACGTAGTCACAGTGAGCATAAGTGACATTTATGGCTCCATATGTCTTGCATTAGTTGACAGTTACTAATACATTACCACAGATGGAGTTATTTAGATCAGCAATAGTTAATCAAACAGGGTTTTCTGGACTGCTCTCATTATGTGGTTGAATGTTTTAGCCTCCCTTCAGCACACACCAAACATTTTTGTGGAATGTGTGGAGATACCTTATGTAATGCATCCTCCAATTGCCATTTTGGACATATTGTACTAGAGTTTTCTGCTTAAACGTTAAGACAATCCATTTTTCTTGTCCCCATAGGGTTGTGGGTGAGTAGACAGAACCAAAAAATAGGGAGGGGGTGGTAAACAACAGTCAATAAGCTTTTCATCAAAAAACAAAGACAGTCAGTTGACCACTCTGAGCATGACCTTCACCCCTCCTATACAGCCTCTGGCACATCCCCTTCCTCCTCACTAGGTGCAAGGACCCAGATGGCATTAGGCAGCGGTGACCAGGGCAAAGGCATGTGTGTCCACTAGACTGACAGCAGCTCAGGGCTGGAGGCTCATTACAAAGCAGCAGTCACAGGAACAGCAATGCACCTGCAGACTAAAATACAAACTACACAAAACACTAGTCTGACTGTGACCACAGCATGGCATCCATAAGTGCCAACACATGGTTGTCAGTGGTGTTTTGCCACTGAAAACAAGAAAACATAACATTCACTAATGGTAATTTGTGTGAATAGATGACAAATATAGTATAATGTGTATTGAAACTTGAAACTGAAATTGAATATTGTAACAATTCTTCCTAGGTTAAAGACAAAGCATTAAAAAAAAACAAAAAACAAACATTGTGCATCCAGCATTGTAATTCGTGTTCTCCGGAAAATTTGGTATTCTAAAATTATTATAACTATATAAGTATTATAATAATTTGGTATTATAACCGACACAACCTGTAGCTGTCGGGACTTTCAAGTTCCTGGGAATTACAGACTCTCAGGTCCTGAAGTGGGAGATCAACATCAACTCCATCCTCAAAATGCCCCAGCAGAGGATGTACTTCCTGCGGCTACTGAGGAAGCACGGCCTGACACAGGTGCAGTTGAGGCAGTTCTATACAGCAGTCATCGAATCAGTCCTGTGTTCTTCCATCACAGTCTGGTTTGGTGCTCCTACAAAAAAGGATAAACTCCGACTGCAACGGACATTCAAAACTGCTGAAAAGATTGTCAGTACCCCCTTACCCATCCTTGAGGACTTGCACGCTTGCCAGAACTAAGACAAGAGCATGCAAAATCCTCTTGGACCCTACACATCCTGGTCCCCACCTCTTCCAGCTCCTTCCCTCAGGTAGGCACTACCGAACAATACAAACTGAAACAAGCAGACATTTCAACAGCTTCTTCCCTCTTGCCATTAACTTTTTAAACAGTTAAATTACAATTCCATTGCAACTTGCTGCCAATTTTGTCTTGAGTTTGTTTTCACATCTCCGTCGGGCCAATTATGCATTACTCGCGCACTCACTGTAGTAGTCTCGCCACGCTGCACTATTTGCATATTTGTGTTGACCAATACTGGCCACTCATGTGCCTGAGTAGCATCTGCCAACATTTGCACAAGCGACATTGTCCCAGATTATCACACTACAAGTCACTTTAAACTGCACACATTTCCTGAAGTCTCTGCGCCCTTTGCACAATGGTCATTACACCGGACTGTTGTATTCGTCATTTCAAACTGCTCTCATTGCACGACGACTCTGCATCTTTCTGCACATTGTCCCAAAATAAATAAATAAATAAAAATAAAAATAGTACCGCCTTTACCACATTACTGGTAACCTTTTATTGCTCTGTGACTGTGTTTTTTATGTCTTTAGGTCTCAAAGGTATTCTCTGTCAATTGACTGTCTGTTGTCGTACGAGAGTGGCTCCAACAACCAGAGACAAATTCCTTGTGTGTTTTTGACATATTTGGCAAATAAAGATGATTCTGGTTAAAAAATAAAATAAAATCAAACAGTTTTTCTCTGAAACGCCATTAACCTGTCAAATAACATCCTACCATGAAATTCTAGTTGTATTAAGATATATTATTGCGCTACTAGTCACTTTAAACTACATACACTCCTTGAAGTCTCGGCGGCCTTTGCACAATGGTCATTGCACCGGACTATTGCGATATTACTAATTAAAACTGCTCTGAGTACGAGAGGACTCTGCATCTTTTTGCACAATTGTCAAAAAAAAATATATATATATTGTTCCGGCATCACCAGATAAATAGTAACCCTTTATTGCTCAGTGACTGTTTTTCTCAATGTCTATCAAGATGATTCTGATTCATTTATGTTAGCAGGTTAGTGTAAATAAAATGTAGTATTTAAATGCACTCTTAGTGTAATATACAAAATATTTATTCAATTAATTACAGTGCATTTGGTACATAAATCCACTTCCCAGTAACAACAGACGACAGGAAGTTTAATGTAGCTGAACTCATGGACTAATTGATTTGAATTGAACTGACAAGGATGAAAGTACAGTATATAATTGCAGGACTTTCCTCCCACATCCTAAAAATATGCACGGTATGTTGACTGCCCGTAGGTGTGAATGTGAGTCCGAATGGTTGCCCTGCGATTGGCTGGCGACCAGTTCAGGGTGTACCCCGCCTCCCGCCCGAAGATAGTTCGGATAGGCTGCAGCACGCCCATGACCCTTGTGAAGATAAAGCGGTACAGAAAATGGATGGATGGAATATTAATTTAGCCCAGTCAGACTTTTTACAATGTATAGCATCTGTAAAATGTGAGAAATCCTTCCAGCTGTGGTCATCATCTCTCTCGATATTTAACGCAGTGAGAGATTTTATTGCAGCAAGTTAGTGCTGAGAGTAGCTATTCTCTTTGAGTCCATTTTCAGGAAAGGATGAGACACAACATTCAGAATTAAATAAGGGAAATTCATCATTAAATTAAATTGCTAGCACTCCATCACACTAATGCATCCTGTACATTTATACAAATGTGGACACATCATCGGTGCAAATATGCAACCAAAATTTCAGAGACACCAAAGGACAACAGCATGTCTGAAATAACACAGACAGATGGTGGAGCACATATTGGGACAAGTCAAGCTACACTGAACAGCCTGAAAAGCTGAAAATAGATTGATAGTCTGTTTGCCAGACCAGTCAAAAATCTCAAATCGAGAATTATTAGCAGCACTGTAGATTTGAAAAAAGTCATATAGTAAGCAATAAGTAGTCATCCATCCAACTGGCAGGCCGTAAGAAATCAAAATGAAAAATAGTCATGATTGCTGCATGTGTATAATTTGGGCTGCTCAAAATGTTCCAATTTATTTTAATCACCTTTATCAGACCCTGAGATAACGCTTCATATTATGGATTTTATGGCCTTCATGTTTGACACAATCATGTCTCAACCTTTAATCAGCTTGAGGATATTTAGTTCCACACTTTGGTTCAATCTTTCTTGGATCAGTGGTGCATCACATTTTGCAGTTATCGTGCATCTGGGTCCTCCATGTTCCACTCTCAGTCAACTGCCAACACGTCATAATACAAATAGTACAGCACTGAATTACTATAACTTCTATAACGTACAGTATTTGGAGTTGTTCTTTTTCTATTGTTCAAGTTTCCATTAATAAGAGAGGAGTGGTTGCGTTGAATATTCTGCACATCCAGGTTGCATGCGCATGAGCAATAGCACGCTAAAGACCATTCCGACCATGCTGGGGCCAATTATACGGCCGACAGGGGCAAAAGCACTACAAATGGCCATACACTGCAAATGCAGGAATGACGCTAAACAAAAAAACACACAAGCACATAAATCAACAGCAAAAGACAAATACTACACGATAAAAATGCTGCAATCATGGAAAACAACTGCAAAGAAAATATGCTGCAAACACAAAAAACACACACAAATCCCAAAACAACTGCAAGAGAGAAATTCTGTACGTTCACGGTACACAACAGAAGTTTGCCAGTCCACTAGAGGGCCCGACCTCCGGGACGGACCAGTCCTTTTATAGATATTAGATACGCCAGCGCCCTGTGGCAGCCCAACTAACTGACGTGACTACGGGGCGAACATGTTGGGGAGGTCCACTGAAATTAGTCGTAACTTTCTCATTTCTCAACCAATTTTAATGAGGGTTACTGTTTTGTCAACGCCAAAACCAATGCTATCATTATGCAACATTTGATAAAAAGCCCCCAAAAAATAAATCACAAAAAATAAAAAATTACACGAGAAACCGACAGTCAGTTCCCTTGTTGTAATTGTACAGCGTTCAACCGTATGCAGCACAATGTCCCGGCATCCTTGGTCTTATGGTTTTCTCTCCGTCCTCACGCGCCTCCTAGTGGCCAGGCTGACTTTCATTGTGTGGTGTGAAATTTCAGCATTTCTCGCTTGCAGTTGTTTTGGGATTTACTGAATGTGTGTTTTGTTGCATTTGCAGCATTTTTCTTTTGCAGTTGTTTTTTTTGTGATGACAGCATTTTTCTTTTGTTGTTGTTTTCTGTTATTGCAGCATTTTTTTATTACCTTGCAGCATATTCAGTTGTTTAATGTGCTTGTGTGTTTTTCATCTTGCATCATTCCTGCTATGTAGCATATGGCCGTTTTCATTTGCCACTGTCAGCCACCGTAGAGTTAAACTTCTTAAACATCCTCCCTACCACCAGAGTCATCTTATACACCACCATCCTATTCTGTCTTGCCACACTCTCCCCTATCACCACCTTACAGTCAGTAACCTCCTTCAGATTACATCATCTGCACAAGATGTAATCCAACTGCGTGCTTCTACCTCCATTCTTGTAGGTCACCCTATGTTCCTGCCTCTTCTGGAAGAAAGTGTTCACTACAGCCATTTCCATCCTTTTTCCAAAGTCAACCACCACCTATCCCTCCAAGTTTCTTTCCTGGATGCCAAATTTACCCATCACTTCTTCATCACCCTGTTTTCAACACCAACATGCCCATTACAATCTGCACCAATCACGTCTGTCTCTCTCTCTGGGATGCTCAGAACTACTTCGTCTAGCTTTTTCCACAATTTCTCTTTCATCAAGAATGATCAAGAGCAGAGCCATCCAGCCATCCAGATCCATTGAGCAGAGCCATGCATGAAATCATTTTTCTTCGCTGTTTGTATGCACACTGAACTTTTTGATAACACCTGCTACCAAGACCGGGACTGTCTGAAAAAGCAGCAGGCCTGGAGATTGGTGAGTGAGGAAGTTAGCATATCTGGTACTTGTTTCCAGTGGTCGGTTCTACTTCAAAAAACAAAAGTAAACAAAGCTATCGATAGCATTAGCCACACATTATACAGTCACTGACTGTCTGTCTCTCACCAGCATACTCTCTATTAAGAAGTAGAATCAATGACAGACAGCAAGATACGTACAGCCTTCTACCAATCACATGAAAGCTGTTTTCCATATTGAAATGAAGGCGCAATCAGAGCACACCTTATTTACATATTGAATTTTAATGAGAAATTCAGTCTTCTCATCTGCCAGGCATTTTGGCCCAACTAGAACAACTTGAAATCGGGCTTAATGGGCATTTCCAGCCAAAATTATCTTACAAACCCAATAAAAGTACATCAAAGATTATAACATTTATTTATTTTTTTAAATCAGTGTGGCATGGGACTTTTAAGTACAGTAACAACTCAAGATGAATCAGTCCTTGTATTTTTAACAGAGTCAGTTTTGTTTTTATATAAGTACTTCTGCTTAAGTACAGAATGTGAGTACTCGGGATCATCATTGGAGAAGCCCGACAATTGGGCCTTTGGGTCAGAAAGGAAGAATCAGGCTGAAAATCAGACAGGTTATGTGTGTTCATGTCCAGATAAAACTCAGCGGCCAAATGGATAGAAGGTGAAATAAATTGCTCAATAATAGAGAGAATAAAGCAAATGCTGACATAAGATTTTTGTTTGCATGAATCTACTTATGTTTTAAAACATGAATTAGAAGTTTTGTGTTTTCATTTGTTTACGTGGCTTTTGTCCTAATGTTATGTAAAGAGTTTATATACAGTACTGTCTATATTTTACTTCTATCTCCATTCTTTCGCATTTTCTGTTTGTGTGCGCTCAAAGTACAAATGATCACAGTGGCCCTTTATAACCTCCCCCGTGGTCCTTTACTGCATCTTATAGTACTTATAGTTGATTGTGAGCTGTATATTGGCCCATCACACTGAGCATAAGTCACTGAAGAGCCTGGCAAATGCCTCTGCTGGGCCTGTGATGATGTCATTATAGCATCAGCCAATCATTTGTGCCCTTGTGCAACAATAACGTCCACTCAGAAAATGCCCATTTAAATTTTCCTGCAGTGCCTAAAGCCTCAGGACAGTCAACGTAACAACTCAAAGACAACTCTGAAATCTATGTCAGAGTCCTAAACTAACAATAATAAAGGGGTCCATGTAAATTGACTATAAGTGTTCTAATTTACTCAGCATGTGTCGATTTTCAACACCGCTTATCCTGGTCAGGGCCGCGGGGTGCTGGAGCCTATCCCAGCTGACTTCAGGAAAAAGATGGACTACACCCCGAACTGGTTGTCAGTCAGTCGCAGGGCACATAGAGACACGGACAACCATTCGCGCTCACATTCACACCGTCACTGAGTGGGAACTGAACCCACGCTGCCTGCACCAAAGTCAGGCGAGTGTACCACTACACCCTCAGTGACATGGCCTTCCTCAGAATGTGTAATTTTAATTTGTTTGGGGTTTGCTCCAGTATATTAATCACTTTTTTTCTTGGGTGAGTTAAAATTTCCATTTTTCTCCCGTACACAATGCAGTCTTCATAAAAAATAAAGAGGCTTCCAGTTCCCGTTAAATACAGCAACATCACAGAAAGACGATGGTCATTTGTAAAATCTGCCTTTTGGCCCAAATTATGATTGTTAGAAAGGAGAATCAATTCAAATTACTTACTAAAGTTAGTAAAGTATGCTGCAAAAAAAATTCTTACCAAGTACTGTCGAAGAAGATGTTGCAGACGTTACGGGTTCGATTCCCCAACCCAGCCACTCCCGTCCCAAGCCCGGGTAAAGAAAAAAAAATGGGTGGGTTGCTTCAGGAAGGACATCCAGCATCAAAGTTATCCCAAACAAGTCATGCGAGTGTGTCGCTGTGGTGACCCTTAAGCCTAAAGTTTAGCTTAGGTTCTCTCTCGCTCTCGTACAGTGCAGAGATTTCAATGTCAGGTCACTGAGTAATAAATCAATGTTGATTAATGACAATGTTACAACCTATGATCTGGACTTTGTGTTACTAAATGAAACATGGTTAGCAGAAAGTAGCTGTAATACAATTTCAAATTAGGCAACACTAGCAAATTTGTCGAAGAGTTGAAAACGTCACTGCCTATTCCAAACGGCCTATTCAGCTATTACTGTTGACGTCTATTCAGTATTCTTCGGTGGATTTGGATGATTGAAGTCTTGTCAGTAGCTAATAATAAACAAGACATACAGCAAATTTTCAAGGATTCTTTCAATAAATAGGAGCATCCATAGTATGTGGAGAAACCATACACTGCCGTGGGATTACATTCACTTTTCATCTATGGGTCGAACAATGTAGGCAAACATGGTTGTGTTGGTCATTCTAGCACAAAGTATTTCCCCAAGTGTTGAGTTGGGCTGAGGTCAGGACAGGCAGGCCACTCCATGCTTTCCACTGCTAAATTTTTTTTTTTTTTTAAAGTTAACAGAGCTCGGTGGGGTAATGGTCGTCATTTTGGAGGATAAAGTTCTGTCCGAGACTAAAGATATGGGATTACCGTTAGTCCCAGAAGCTCATCTCAAGATCTCCCTTCATTCAGATGGCCATCAATGATGACCACCATCCCTGCAGTGATTTAATTTCCGCCCTTTTCCATCTCACAGCCTACACCAATAAGTATTCCATCATACTGTGAGTGCAGCAATTTAGAATAGTGCCCTCACCATCTTCTGCTAGACTCTGACAAAATACGGCAGAATTGAGACTCATAACAAATATAACATTCCTCCGAATGCTAAGGTTTCAGGGGTAATGAAATCTTAAAACACGAGTCAACAGCAAAAGGAGAAAAAAGATGTTTGACATGGGCAGTGAAGATTAGGCACATTTTAAATTTACACAGTTGTGCTACTTATTCCACAGATGCATATTCCTTACAAATGGGACATAATTTAAGATGGAAATAAACAGGGTATCAGGGAAGGAGATTGTTGTGGTGGAGTGTAGGAAAAAGGCAAAGCAGGAGTGCAGTGTACATTCAAAAAGGAATTTATTAACATAAAATACAAACAAAGGATCCTAAAACACTAACTAAGACCAAAAATAGACAATGGGCAACAGGATGTGACATATGGCAATGATCAGTGACTGGCAATAAGCACACCTGGACAAGACAGGAGTGGCTGGAGCTGGCTGGAGCTGATTGGTTGACACAAGGAGCACAGCGCTGATGAGAACAGGTGGAGACAAAGAAATAATGAGCTGACAGGTCAGGCATCAGGTCAGACACAAGCAAACAAACCAAAACAAAATCATGTCAAACTAAGAATCTTAAGATGAACAAAACACAGATCGTGACACCGTCCTCCAACTGTATAAACCGTATTGACAAGAAGCTTTGAGATATAAGCTACAGACACAAATGTACTTGGTTAATTTGAACAACAATAAAAAATAAAAACAATTAGCGGGACACAAATAAACAAATACGAATGAATACAACAAAACATTTTTAGAACTGGACTATCAATGAAAAGAAAACAAATTTAGAAAGGTACACACACAAAAAAAGGGAGTAAATTTAACAATAAATTCTAAATAAACAAAACCTTAAATTGTATTGAAGGAACAGAGCAGAAAAGCTAATGGAAAATGTTAAATTAAACAAAATCCCACATTGAGCCATTCACAACTTCGATGAAGAAGGGAGTAAAAAAACAATACATAAATAAACAGCCTGTTGCACTGCAATACACGCCTAGCCAAAAGCTAGGCAAATCGAGCTGTCTCAGCAGGGGTGAGTTGATCCTTGTCTGAGCATTTGTTTGGCACCGAAGCGACCCAGCGTCGAACGTGGGCAATGTGTGCCAGCATTGAAAGCGCAGAGACAATACAACAGCAGTAGAAAACGCACCTGCACTGGACCGCAGTCGCTGTGAAAAAGTACAATCAAATAAATGATATAAAAGAAAACAAAAAATATATATTTTCACAATACTATATTAAACATGGGTAACAAAAATATTGTGGTGTTTTTGTGGGGGGGTTTAACAGTTTAATAGAATTTCTGTTCATTTCAATAGGGAAAATTGATTTGACCTATATACGAGTAAATTGAGTTATGAGCTTGGTCTCGCAACAAAATACTAAGTCTAACTAAGTTACCACTGTATTGTATGTGGGAAAATGTTTTTCCTCCTTAAAGCGTGAGGTGGGATATTATGTTCTCAGCTGCAATTGTATATACTGAATGTATGTTACCTGCATATCTAAACAAAACTACTCAACCGACGAACATTAATACAACTAAAATTCTGGAGAAAAAAAAGTCACAATCAATTTTAGTATGTGTGGTTGTTGGTCCAGGATTCCCCCCCCCCCCAAAAAATAAATAAATAAATAACAACAACAACAAAAAACAATTAATGAAAATGCCAATCACAGTAAGAGGTTTTCATTATTGACAGGGATCTGCAATTTGACAGACTGCTTTCATAGAAGGAGAAGAACCATCTTTTATTGTCATGAACTTGCATGCATGCACACGAAATTTGTTCGCTGCATTTAACCCATCACAGTGAAGCCATACACATGTCAGTGGAACACACTGGAGCAGGGGGCAGCTGAAGCGCACAGGGAGCATTTCGGGGTATCAGTGTCTTGCTCAAGGACACCACGGCCATGAGTCCGGGGGATGTTGGCGGATGGTCCAGTCGGGGTCTTGAACCTAGGTCCCCCACGGTGGTAGGCGATTGCTAGGAGATTGTCTGCGATTGGCTGGCAACCAGTTCAGGGTGTACCCCGCCTCCTGCCTGATGACAGCTGGGATAGGCTCCAGCACGCCCGCGACCCTAGTGAGGAGAAGCGGCTCGGAAAATGGATGGATGGATGGATGGATGGATGGAGATTGTATTTATGTGTCATTTTTGTTGGCATTCTCTCTGCCTTGTAGCACTTTATTGCAGAACATCATCCGCCACAACTACAAATTGCTATGAAGTGGCTATGTTGAGAATTCTTAACACTATTAATTTAAACGTTGGCGTTATACTGTGCTGTTGTGTAGAATATGTTGTGGAAGAAAGTAGAACTCTATTGACTTCTGCCATCACCATAGTTCTTTTGGATAATATCCTTTCATAAATTTACTTTAGTCCCCATCACATCACATTAACTCTCTCACACATTAGTGCACACGATAACCTTTTGACCGCTGGCAAAGCTCTCACAAGCTGTGCCAACAATGTAGCAATTTTTCCTATTTGTCAAAGGTCAAAGACTGTTGTGGTATCTATTCCGTCATTATGGGTATAATAATTATATCCCAAGTCTCCTTTGCTTCCAAAACCGCAAGTTAAAGGGAATTTATCCTGTCTGTAAAACAATTGTTTTCCTGCAAATTACTGTTAAATAGAATTGATGCTGGGATCTGAATCAATTAATATTTATGACGAAAAATGCGCTTTATCATGTTTACAGTATCTGCACACATGTGTAGCATAAACACAGTCAGATGAAAAGCAATATATAATTGGTTAGTGCGATGTTCTTTAAATTGACCAATCCAGGGGGAGCGGAGAAGGTGCTGGAAAATTATGCTGGTTGAGTGAGGGGATTATGTGGTGATATTTGTACCCCTGTGGCAAAACTTCTTTTTATGTTAAAATGTTATCTAAAAAAAAAAAAAAAAAATACTGCAAAGTAGATAATGTCTTCTGGAACAGATAATATATTCAGTGGGTACGGAAAGTATTCAGACCCACTAAAATATTTCACTCGTTTTTATATTGCAGCCATTTGCTAAAATCATTTAAGTTAATTTTTTTCCCGCATTAATGTACATACAGCACCCCATATTGACAGAAAAAAAATGACTTTTTGAAAATTTTGCAGATTTATTAAAAAGGAAAAACTGAAATATCACACAGCCATAAGTATTCAGACCCTTTGCTCAGTATTTTGTAGAAGCACCCTTTTGAGCTAATACAGCCATGAGTCTTTTGTGGAATTTTTTCACACCTGGATTTGGGGATCCTCTGCCATTCCTGCTTGCCGATCCTCTCCAGTTCTGTCAGGTTGGATGGTGAACATTGGTGGGCCGCCATTTTGAGGTCTTTCCAGAGATGCTTAATTGGGTTTAAGTCAGGGCTCTGGCTGGGCCATTGAACCTTTGTTCCAGTCTGAGGTTCTGAGCACACTGGAGAAGGTTTTCGTCCAGGATATCCCTGTACTTGCTGCATTCATTTTTTCTTGGATTGCAACCAGTCGTCCTGTCCCTGTAGCTGAAAAACACCCCCACAGCATGACTCTGCCACCACCATGCTTCACTGTTGGGACTGTATTGGATAGGTGATGTGCAGTGCCTGGTTTTCTCCACACATGCCACTTAGAATTAAGGCCAACAATTTCTATCTTGGTCTCATCAGACCAGAGAATCTTATTTCTCACCATCTTGGAGTCCTTCAGGTGGTTTTTAGCAAACTCCATGGGGGCTTTCATGTGTCTTGCACTGAGGAGAGGCTTCCGTCGGGCCACTCTGCCACAAAGCGCCGACTGGTGGGGAGGGCTGCAGTGATGGGTGACTTTCTAGAACTTTCGCCCATCCTTTTTTTAAAAAACTTTTTTTCCACTATGAGTTCAACTATAAACTGTAAAACTCAATTGAAAAAATATTTTTAAAAAAAGGTTGCAGTAAAAAGGGCATTGTTTTCCATCCAGGGCAAAAGGGGTGGTGCTTGAGCACCACCTCGTGTGCATGTTTGTGCAGGGGTCATTTAACATCTGTATTAAACAGCGCCATATGTTTTACCAGTCTGTCATTGCTTTTGAGGCAGCATTAAAAAGAATGATGTCGGTCACTGGACAGGCTGGGCAGGTATATTATCTTTTACAATTTTTTTTATCAAACACTTTGTTTTCAATTTCATGTAAATGTAAATCTAATCATTATTATTTTCATAATAATGATTGCATTGGTAAAATGTGGCATGTTCCATAAAACATACAGTAGCTCTTTGTTAGTCACTTTGGTAAGGCAGTCACCCCGCTATAGAATAATGCATTTTATTTCAAGTCCAATGGCTCACCTTGCACCTTTACATTATGTTTCTTCCCACCTCAGTTTTCCTTCCTCTCCTTTCACTCTCAGTTGTCTCTTTAATGAGCTCACGGTGAGCTGTGTTTAAGCTCATTAACCTTTGCAAGCTGTGAGTCCCACTGATTGTCCCAAATGGTAGAATTTTTACTCTTCACACCATCAGCAGTTTCAAATTGAAATTCTTAAAATTAAAGTGGGAAATTCTTCAGAGCTCAGTCCATTTAACAACATTGTTACAAAACTATGTCACAACATAATTTACACTGAAAATAATTTCCTTTTTATTTTTGTAAGCACTTTTTAGAAATCCTAATACTGTTAGTATTAGCAAGCTGCATACTATGATTATACAATGCTTTCTTTAAAGCCTGGTGATATAACAAGTGTTAGTATTTGTTTCATTAAATTTAACTTCTGACCATCTCTTTGTCACCTTGAATTTAGTTAAAATCCCGGCCTCGTCCTGTGTGGAGTTTGCATGTTCTCCCCGTGCCTGCGTGGGTTTTCTCCGGGCACTCTGGTTTCCTCCCACATCCCCAAAACATGCATGGTAGGTTAATTGAAGTGTCTAAATTGCCCGTAGGTGTGATTGTGAGTGCGAATAGTTGTTTGTTTATGTGTGCCCTGCGATTGGCTGGCAACCAGTTCAGGATGTACCCCGCCTCCTGCCCGATGATAGCTGGGATAGGCTCCAGCACGCCCGCGACCCTTGTGAGGAGAAGTGGCTCAGAAAAAGGATGGATGGATGGATGTCCCTGTATTTACAAGTACAGAACAAGGTGCAGTGTGGGTGCTTTGATGTCTACTTAAAGAAGATTCTGAATTGAAGAAGGCTCAGACTTACTCCCGTGGAAGATGAGATTTAAAATGGAGATGGTTTCTCTGTGATTATTGTACCGGACTATTGCTATATTAGTCATTCAAACTGCTCTAAGTGCCAAAGGACTCTGTATCTTTTTGCAACTTTAAAAAAAATAATAATAATAATAATAATAATAATTTGTACCTTTTTTGCTCAGTGACTGTTTTTGTCAATGTATTTATGTCTCAAACGTATTCTCTGTCAATCGACTGTCTGTTGTCGTACTAGAGCGGCTCCAATTACTGGAGACAAATTCCTTGTGTGTTTTTTGGACATACTTGCCAAATAAAGATGATTCTGAATCTGTATGCACATCAAGTTCTCATTAAACCTTGGGATATATTTAACAAAATGCTTCAGAATTAAAAGCATGTTCACGTCCTCCAGCGCATCACCAAATAAAATTTGTAGTTTTCTTTTTTGCACTTAATTAAGTCATGCTGAAAAATCTACAGCCTTCATACTGACATTGCAAACACAAATTTCTGTCTTTCCATAACCTGTATGTACCTTTCAGCATCAAAAGTTACCCATGCCATTGGCACTAACACAGCCCCATACCATCACAGATGCTGGCTTTTGAACTTTGAGTCCATAACAGTCCGGATGGTTCTTTTCCTCTTTGTCCCAGAGGACGCGACGTCCACAATTTCCAAAAACAATTTGAAATGTGGACTCGTCGGACCACAGAACACTTTGCATCACTCCATCTTAGATGAGCTCGGGCCCAGAGAAGCCGGCGGCGTTTCTGGGTGTTGTTGATAAATTGCTTTTGCTTTGCATAGTAGAGTTTCAAGTTGCACTTACGGATGTAGCGTCAAACTGTATTTACTGATATTGCTTTTCTGAAGTGTTCCTGAGCCCATGTGCTGATATCCTTTACACATTGATGTCGGTTTTTGTTGCAGTGCCGCCTGAGGAATTGAAGGTCACAGGCGTTCAATGTTGGTTTTCGGCCTTGCCGCTGACATACAGTGATTTCTCCAGATTCTCTCAACCTTTCGATTATATTATGGACCGTAGATGATGAAATCTCCAAATTCCTTGCAATTGTACGTTGAGGAACATTGACCTGAAACCCTTTGACTATTTTCTCATGCATTTGTTCACAAAGAGGTGAACCTCACCCCATCTTTGCTTGTGAATGACTGAGCAATTCAGAAAAGCTCCTTTTATACCCAATCATGGCACCCACCTGTTCCCAATTAGCCTTTTCACCTGCGGGTTGTTCCAAACAGGTGTTTGATGAGCATTGCTCACCTTTCTCAGTCTTTTTTGCCACCTGTCGCATCTTTTTTGGAATGTGTTGCAGCCATAAAATTCTAAGTTCATGATTATTTGCTAAAAACAGTAAAGTTGATCAGTTTGAACATTAAATAAGTTGTCTTTGTAGAGTATTCAATTAAATATAGGTTGAACATTATTTGCAAATCATTGCATTCTGTTTTTATTTATGTTTAACACAATGTCCCAACTTCATTGGAATTGGGGTTGTACATGAGTGACATAAAGTGTGTAGTTTTAATCCTCTTACCACCTTGCCTAGATTTTCCCTGCCTCACCTCAGAGAAAAATATAAATACTGCATTGGATCCGATTCATGTTGTTGATGTGCTCACAGTAACAAAACACTAACTAAAAATCCACTGACTTGCAAAATCTGTTGGAATGTTTCCAAACCAAGATGTACTTGCATGATTTATGTGTACTGTGTTTTTTCACTAATCCCTCAAACGGCAAGTGAGGATTGCAGCATTGAAGCAGAACATGTTTAAAACATGCAAGTGTTTTGCATCTACGACTACTGCTGTGATTGTGATGATGTTCATTGTAAAATGAAAAGCTCAAGCATTAACTAATCGTGAGAGTTTTATGAGTTAACCAGGTCATTGTCATCCAAGGTAAAGGAAAGTTGACTGATTCAAGAGGTGTCAAGGAGGTTATGTTTTCATGAGTGTACTGTTCTTCCGTTGACTGAAGAACTGTCAACTGGATCCCAGTCAAATCAAAAAAGAATTTTAAATTATTATGTTGACTTTATCTCTCTTGTAAAGGATACAAGGTGTCCTCCTTGTAGCTCAAAGGATACCGTGAAACCTCTGAAGTCAAAATAAGGTCATCCAATTTGGAATTCGATCAAAGGTTTCTGAAGAAAAAAAACATTGCATGGTGACTCATTGGATTGCACCCTGCCCTTCCTTCCTTCATTCCTTTTTAAAGTTAAAACCGATGGTTAAATTGGTGTTACAATTAACAGTGGATAACTTACAAATATATAACCATTCAGAATATTAAAATGTTACAGGTAATAAAGGCTATATGGTGACAGATATTTGTTCTTTGCATTTTCCTTTAGGTCCTATTAGAAAATGTCTTTAAAAAGACTCAACAAATCCCAAATTAACCAGAATGCAAGAACATTTTACATTCAGGTTTAGGGGTTGCACTGTCGGCCGACTAGATTGTAGTCTTTCACAAATGTGGATATGTCAAATGTTTTTAGCCTTGGTAAGGGTCTGTGCGCTGTGAGAGTTCTTCTAATCTTCTAATTTAATTGCAACACTTCGTCTAACAGACTAACAATTATGGAACAAATAAGGCCCCCTCACGCATTTGTGTGTTTATGAGCCGTACAGCTTTTTCTGAGGAAGCCTGCTTCTTCCTATCCCCATCTCACTTGCTCTGATTGCCTTTTACAGCCACTGCCCCCAAGGGAAAGAAGCCGTCATATTGTTTCTCCCTCCAGCAGATGCTCTCTTGCCAGAATCTGTCTGCCACTGAGCCAATGTTATTAGGCGTTGATTTTGTGCGGCTTGTTGATGGTTGTCGGTCGAGGCGTTACAGCTCAGGACACTTATGTGGTGGCAGAAAAGGTTAAGAGCCAGTGAAACCAAGGCGGAGGATTAGTACAGTGAGAATTGCTTTTTATTACTGTTAAGGTCACTGCCATATTTCAAATGCAAAAGAGAGAAAGACAGTGGATATGTGGCCAGATGGGAGAGCTTGTCTCGGAGCTGTGCCGCAAAATCAGCACTGCCTTTGATTTTATTAGACACAACAAGGCTCCTTATGAATATGAAGCGCAAGAGAGAAGCATACCAAAGCTCAAAGCGATGACTGTGAGGTATAACGTCCTAAGAAGGATTACATCATTGTTTGGGTAAAAGGTGGGGGAGCTGAAGGTGAAGACTTGGCCTGGCACCTAGTGTGCATATTTGTAACTACGCCCGTCCACTGACGTGAAACCACAATGTGGAACCAAGCTCACTGGGGTTACTTCTGAACGAAAACATTTATTATCCCGAGTGTACTGCTTGAACGAGCAGGAGAAAAATGTTGTCCTTTTTTTTTGTGTGTGTGTATCTAGGACTTCGAAGCCACTTTATTTCATATATCTACAGTCTCGGCAAAGCACTCTCTTTTCCAATATATCGTTTGACAGCTAATTTATTATTATTATTATTTGTTTTATCTGCAGTGCCTGTTAGTGCTTGTTTTGTCATTACTTGTGGATTGTGACTTTTCTTTTAAGTCAAAGCATCTCTGAAGAGCTTGAAGTGTGAAGCTGTGAGGGAGCTACGTTTTGCAATCAGATGCAAAATGTGACATATTTGCAGCACAGACGACGCTCTCACTCGGTGTAAAGTGGTAGAAAAAACACAAGAACACATCTCAAAAGAGTCTCTTAATGGTACTAAAAGCGAAATGACTTAAAAGCCATCTGTCATGTATCAGAGTCAATTTGCAGGAGACCCTCAACGTAGCAGTGTGAGGCCAAGTCACGCGCCAGATTGCATCTTCTCTACCTAACCTAAAAACAACAGCAGTCATATACTGCATCGGCTCAATGTCCTATTATTATTTAGACATTTATGCAAACATAGTGTATGACTTCTGACTGACTTGTGGTGGGTTAATTTATTTTTGCTAAAAACCAAGCCTCTGCTGTGTTAAAGTACCGATTTGAAACATTATCAAGTATGGACATGAGTCGAGTTTCAATAAGTTAATACGTTGTAAGAAGGGAGATAGGGCTCGGGTGAGCAGCTTTTCCCATTTGTAATATTAATGAAACCAAAGGAAATCAATTCTTGTTGCTTAGATTTACTAATCGATGGAAAACTGAGTGTTTATACTATTTAAGCTCGGAATCGGAAACACCACTGAAGCATCAATCCGAACTAACGAACCAACAAGTTTCCAATGGATATAATTTCACGTTTACATTTTCTGCAAAATATTGGAACAACTGTCTTCATCAGATACGCATTGCATGTACAGCATACAGTCGATTTGTCTCATTGTTTTTGTTTATTTGTTTACTGCATGCACTTGCACAATGGATGGTAAAGGCATGCATTCCAGCTAGAAATGTCAAAGTTAGAAAACGGGTGCCTTGTTTTCTAACGTTGACATTTGACACTCCACTTGCCAGGCACCCGTTTTAATATCTGTGATGTCACTCAAGCTTATGAAAATTTAAATACCACCAATTTCTTCCACACAGACTGAGGTACAATAGAACGAAGCTTTTGAACACTCTACCTGACTCGACTGTTATGTGTTTGCGATTTCCTTATGCTTTTTGGAGGCTTTGGTCACAGTATTGCCCACATTTCTACTGCACCAGAGCTTATTTGAAAATGGACAGAGACTAACCATTTTTGCAGCACTGGTCGCTTGCTTGGTCAGGGTTCAAATGATAGCGTTCACAACTGACGAAAAAATAAATAAAACCCGAACAGGGAAATTGTCCCAGGGTTTGTTTAAACTGAACCTAACCTATATTTCAGCAGACCAATTTCAGCAGTAGCTCAGACTTTTCCACCCTAAACCTGCCATGCCACTCATTCCCATGCACTGAACATTGTAGCAGAACTGTCCATACATCCATTTTAAGTACCGCTTATCCACACTAAGTCACGTGTGTGCTGGCACAATGTGGGGTACACCCTGAACTGGGCACATACAAACAAACAACCATTCACACCTATGGGCAATTTTGAGTCTTCAATGAACCGACCATGCATGTTTTTGGGATGTGGGAGGAAACCGGAGTGCCCGGAGAAAACCCACGCAGGCGCGGGCAGAACATGCAAACTCCACACAAGGGAGGCCAGATTCGAACGTGGGAACTGTGAGGCAGATGTGCTAACCAGTTAACCACCGTGCCTCCCGTAGCAGGAGTTATCAGAGTTTTCTTTATTGATTTCTATGGAGAAAAAAACATTTTCACAATTAAGTAACATTCTTATGAAAATTGCCAGTTCACATGATTACATTAATCAGCAATTGTTGTGTTAACTGCTCTTGTTAAACAACCGAAATGGAGAGATAACCTTGTCAAATGTTAAGAGGATGATGTGAAACAAGAAGTCAGGCCATTTTGAAATTGTTATTCAGGTCAAGTAGAATACTCTGCTGAAGATGAGCAGATTTTAATAGTGGAGAATCCCCGAGGCAACGACTCCATTTATATTCCAAACTCGTTACATTCATTTAATGACCTTGAAGAGTCTTGTTTTTACAAATTAAAAATAAACAGCAAAGAGGAAGAGTATAATTTTCTGTATTAATTTACTGTCATGAAGTAAACAGATTAAGCATGGAAGTGTTTGTGTCTACAACACTTCTTCACCGACTAAAGATTGACTTGTGAAATGAGGAAGGATAATATCAGGTCCCAGCTGCAACCGAGCAGAAAACATGCAATTTTGTGACCACGATATTTGTAGTCTTTATCGTTTGTAATGTCTATAAAGTGGGATGTAATGGAATGAGTTGTGTGGCAGACAACGAAGGGGGGACGGCATCTCCAAAGTTGGCCCCCTGGGTGCTCTGTCTGTCACCCAGCTCTGTGTCTCCTGGTGGCCTGCATGCACACACACACACACACACACACATGCACAGCCATTTTGAGGTCTTTCCAGAGATGCTCAATTGGGTTTAAGTCAGGGCTCTGGCTGGGCCATTCAAAAACAGTCACGGAGTTGTTCTGAAGCTGCTCCTTCGGTATTTTAGCTGTGTGCTTAGGGTCATTGTCTTTTTTGAAGGTGAACCTTCAGTCCAATCTGAGGTTCTGAGCAATCTGGAGAAGGTTTTCGTCCAGGATATTCCTGTACTTGGCCACATTCATCTTTTCTTCGATTGCAACCGGTCGTCCTGTCCCTGCAGCTGAAAAACACCCCCACAGCAGGATGCTGCCACCACCATGCTTCACTGTTGGGACTGTTTTGGGCAGGTGATGAACAGTGACTGGTTTTCGCCACACATGCCACTTAGAAATAAGGCCAACAATTTCTATCTTGGTCTTATCAGACCAGAGAATTTTATTTCTCACCATCTTGGCGTCCTTCAGGTGTTTTTTAGCAAACTCCATGTGGACTTTCATGTGTCTTGCACTGAGGAGAGGCTTCCGTCGAGCTACTCTTCCGTAAAGCCCCAACTGGTGGAGGGCTGCAGTGATGGTTGACTTTCTAGAACCTTCGCCCATCTCCCAACTGCATCTCTGGAGCTCAGCCACAGCGATCTTTGGGTTCTTTTTTTACCTCTCTCACCAAGGCTTTTTTTCCCCCAATTGCTCAGTTTGGCCGGACGGCCAGCTCTAGGAAGGGTTCTGATCGTGCCAAACGTCTTCCATTTAAGGATTATGGAGGCCACTGTACTCTTAGGAACCTTAAGTGCAGCAGAATATTTTTGTAACCTTGGCCAGATCTGTGCCTTGCCACAATTCTGTCTCTGAGCTCTTCAGGCAGTTCCTTTGACCTCTTGATTCTCATTTGCTCTGACATGCACTGTGAGCTGTAAGGTCTTATATAGACAGCTTTCCTAATCAAGTCAGATCAGTATCATAAAACACAGCTGGACTCCAATGAAGGTATTGAACCATCTCAAGGATGATCAAAAGATATGGACAGCACTCAAGTTAAATATATGAGTGAAAATTTTAAGGGGGTCTGAATACTCTCCGCACCCACTATATATATATATATATATATATATATATATATATATATATATATCCATCCATCCATCCATTTTTGGAGCCGCTTCTCCTCAATAGTGTTGCGGGCGTGCTGGAGCCTATCCCAGCTATCATCGGGCAGGAGGCGGGGTACACCCTGAACTGGTTGCCAGCCAATCGTAGGGTACAAACAAACAAACAACCATTCACACTCACAGTCACACCTACATATATATATATATATATATATATATTGTATATATTGTAGATTACGAGAAATTGGAATCCTACAGTTCAAAACTGAGGTGAAATTTGGTGTACGTCACGACCAGAAGCACTGTACAGGTGTACGGTATCAAAGAGCGTGAAAATAAGTGTCTGGAGTGTTTTCAGTTCAATAATTATAAACGCTTGATTTAGAACAGCCCATTTTATGCATACTATTTTGCGAAATGTGTGATCTATGGAGTACTTTGAACTGGACTAGCTGTAAATTAGTGTATTTTTGTCATTGTATTTCTGCAGATTTGCACCCAGTATTTATTGTCAGTAAATACTGAGAGGTCTTTTTTCCATTTTGTGATTGGTAAGTGTATTGAATTAGTACTTGAGATTAATTTGTATACTTTTGAAAGGAGTTTTTTTTGTTTTGTGGAAGTAGTTCCACTATTTTCTGAACAAAAAGGGGTACTTCTAAAGTATTTGTGTATTGGGAAATTTTTAGGATTGCTGTTCTTACTTTATAGTGTTGAAGGAAGTTACCACCTTTAATTTGAAATTCTTGGAATAAGCTTTCGCGTGACATCAATGCATTATTTTTTAATGAGTGATGTCGGTGGTCAATTCCACTTTGTTCCCATGTGCTGCAATAAAGGGGCGTTTTGTTAATATCAAAATCGCGATTGTGCCAGATTGGAGAGGAAAGATATGGCGCTGACTGAGATTGTGTGGTTTCTAAACTTTTCCACCAAGCTGATAAAGAGCCTGCAATAAAAGGGGAGGTCTGAAAGTTTGGTGCTGTTGCAGTCTATCTGTTCTAGTTCTAGCCATTATTATTCAACATTTGGATGAAACCATTTAATTAGGTACTGTATTTGGCTCGCAATATATAATATACAGTATATAAACTCATTTCAACTCTGCATTTTCTTGCATATGGGTGATTTCAGCACACGGTGACAATTGGTACTGATTTAGAGCCCTTTTCTTTGGGTGTGTTGTCACAAGTCTTAACCCTGTAATGCCTGAACTTAGGAATAATGGACAGAACATTATGATTGCTTGTATCTGAAACATTTATGTGGCCCTTCAATTTAAAAAAAAAAAAATTTAAACATATATTTGTGGCGGCACGGTGGCTGACTGGTTAGCACATCAGCCTCACAGTTCTGAGAGCCGGGATTCAGGTCCCGGCCTCGCCTGTGTGGAGTTTGCATGTTCTCTCCGTGCCTGCGTGGGTTTTCTCCAGCCACTCCGGTTTCCACCCACATCCCAGAAACATGCATGGTAGGTTAATTGAAGATTCTAAAATGCCCGTGTCCTTGCAGTGGATGCACCTGTGTCGCTTTTCCTCAGGATTAGAAGTGGTTGACCATATCTCTCCTCCCATCTGGAGATACAATGATAAATCACTGCCTCCTCTTTGGTGGTGATATTGGTGAATGTGATTGTGGGGAATGTGGTGGAGAGGATAATGGTGGAGGGGAGAGTGGTCTACCAACACTGTCTTTTATCTCCACTCACACCAACCTCAGACCTTTCCCTTGTCTGGATCTGCTGCCCCTTCACAAATATCAAAGTCATACAGGAAACCACCTTGTCTATTTCAAAGCCCCATTTGTGAGGTTTTGCTGGCAGTACACTTCCAGATGAGATCTTCCCTTGAATGGGACCATGATTTTATCAACTGCATTATATTCTTCAGGAGGTACACAAAGGCAGTGTTCTTGTAACTTTTCGAGACATGGCTTCTGTTGTCCCAGTATCCTTCTCTGCATTTTTGGAAACAGTGAATTAACAGTTCATTGTATCATTTGTCCACCTTCTCACCATTTACACATTGGGCGCAGTAACCCTGAAGTGTTTTTTCCCCCTGTCATATCAGGCCGAGCGTGCATTCTGCTACTATCAAAAGGTTCTGTTAACACTGCAGTGGTTAGAGAACACTTTCTGCCCGTTTTATCTCCCTTGCGGGTTTCAACAGCTCTATTAGACCACGGAGTACAAGGGATGGGGAGAAGCGAATACTTTTTTCAACCTTATTTAACACTTACAATTTACAAGAAATACATTAACGCTAGGCAGATGGGGGGGGGGAAAAACGTATATGCAGTGGAGAAGGGGACACGGGGACAGTCGGAGTCGGCCCAGCCTACGTCATATCGAAGCAACGGACCGTTTGTTGTAAAGTTGAATTCCATCAGTAGGTGACACCAAATATCACAAATTATAGTTTTAAGCGCGTTTCCTCATCTGCATTCCAGAGGCTATTGTAAGTCTAGCGCCCCAGGAACGTGAAAAGTCATATTGCATGTTTTGATTCGGTTAATTGCCCCCGTGCGCCGAGCCTCCGACAGCTGGTGATGGCACGGCGGTTCCCTCGTGCTGACGGTACGTGGCACACCAGGCCCATATATGCTCACCGACTCCCCAACGGCCGTAATGTGTTCCTACTACATTATGCTGACTGCAAAATGCCGACATATTATATCATATTAATTGGCAAAGACAAGTTCAGCGCCAGCGGACTATTTTCCGCACACTGGCGAAGGGCAATTTCCCTTCAAACATGCTCCATAGCGACTTGGAGTTTGTCTGATGGTGCTGCTCTCAACAACTGCAGTCATCTTAATGCCGTGATGGGTGTGTTAGATTTAGAATCAGTTGTTTTTATTTGATGTATGTAATCGTCAGTCGTGAAATCGGTTTAAGTAACTCGCTCACTTGAGTGATGCTAATATGGTTGTTGGGCAACGCTGATCAACAGCTGGCTCACTCGCGTTCTTATTGGTGGTCTTCCAAATAAGTTCACTCATAAGCACAGTATTCTGATTAAATTGCATTTATTGTAGAGTATTTATTTAAAAGAGAATACAAAAACACATGCTTCTTCAAAGTGGTGTGTTAGACAAGCGGCGCTCACGTCTCACTGTCAATTTAGAGCGTGAAATATTTCACAAATGGACTTCTATGGCAATCACATGCCTCAGAGAAATTCCACTTGCCAGGTATCGAAGCCTCCCTTAGACTTCGACGAGTCACACCACATGGGGGGTTGGGGAGGGGGTGAATGGAAGTTTTCCCATTCTTCCTTAGTGTCTTGTGGCTCTTTAGAAACAAAATGAACATTTCAATTAATAAATATATAAAACCATACGAGCGGGGGTAGCCATCGGGATGACCGAGTTTCAGTCGAGGGTGGCCATGGCCCCCTGTGTAATGGTTGGAAGAACAAAATTGACATTTACATGCACTTCCATGTTCGGTGTCAGGTGGCATTATATATTCCAGTTGGCATGTATATAGTGACAGCATGGGAAACGTTAAAACGGAAAAGTGAGTTGACGCTCAACATAGCGACACACCTCAGTGTTGGTGGGAGGAGCCATCTCCTCGTCTCTGAAAAGTAAACACTTTAGATGCCATTTGAACCTCAAAATGTAAGAGTACCAAACTATTGAATATACACATTCAACAACAGATGGTTTATTTTTGTTTTTGTTTGTTTTTTTCTGTCAGATGGTCTCCCAGTAGCTTGGAAGATGTTGACATCTGACCGCTCCCCTGGAAATGCTTCATGTGTTGCCATGTATCAGTTGCCATTTAACTAAAAGATATGCATTTTCCAATGAAATTATGTTTAAGCTTTTACATACTGCAATTTGAAGAATGTAATAATTTCAGTGAGAGGAACTCATAATAATAAATTTACTATTTTCTTACTTCCCCCAAACAGCAAGGCATGGCAAGTTTATTGGTTGAGCACAATTCATACACAACTAACAAGGCAATTCAAAGTGCTTTACGGCTACATAAAATTACAAGAAGCCAAATAAAATCCGTCAATTAAATATTAAATGATCATTTAATAGTTAAATTCAAAGCAATGACTGCAGATGAAATACTTTTAATTTGTCATTATCACGGGTAAAATAATTATTTTCAGCCTAGATTTGAACATTGTCAGAAGCCTGCTTTACATCTTCTTTGATACTTAAAGGTAGATTAAGCTGTAGGGTAAACTATCTAAAGAGTACTCATCTTAAATATATAAATATGCCCCAGGACTACAGAGGTATTAGTGGTATGTTATAAAATACATCTGCAATCGTCTATGATTAATGACTACACTGTACATTGGAAATGTATATACAGTATAGTTTCAAGGAGGATGATAACCTTGGACGAACAAACTAAACTAAACTGGTTTTTTTTTGGTTTTTTTAATTATTGTTAGCTCAACAATGGACTTGGAAGACTGGTCCAATGGCATTAATCAAAGTTGTTCTGTCAAGCTTCTCAGAAATAATTTGACCAAAATGCATCCTTTCGAGGAGACACATATATAATGTTTTCACTCTTTTACTACTGCTTCAGCAGGACACACGAGATATACTGTATGTCAAGCTCGGACTATAAAGTATATGCTTTGGTGGATGGATCATAGCTCATTATTCTCATTGGCCCATAATAGGTGTGACTCACAGAACAGTTGCAAAATCACTTTATTCTTTTTAGTATAGTACATAGCTGCTGTTCCAAATTTTTTTCTATTGACACGTTCTGTTTTTCTGACAAACAAACCCTTTTGTGGAGCAAAACCTTTTGTATCATATTGGTTTGAGTTAAATGTATATATATTCTTAGCTATTTTTCAATTGAATACTGAAAATAAGGTGAGTAAGAAACAGGATTTTGATTTTCTGTATGATCTGAACTTATAGCGACTTGACAGTAACAACAATACCATGAGTAATTTATGCCTTCTCATCGAAGATGTTGCAAAACAGTTTGTGGCCACAATGAACTGCACTGTGTG
The DNA here is from genome assembly GCF_024500275.1 of Phycodurus eques. NCBI lineage: Eukaryota > Metazoa > Chordata > Actinopteri > Syngnathiformes > Syngnathidae > Phycodurus > Phycodurus eques. Next base: position 28,660,390 of record NC_084527.1, read on the forward strand.
TCTGAACCACTTCCTCTTTGAGATAGAGGAGGCATGAAATTTGTTTTTCCACTTTCTGTTTCAATCCTGCATGTGGTTTCCTGTATGAACCTTGATTCACAGACACACACATAAGCAATGCTCATACCATGGACATGCATAAATGCAACATTTTGGGGGCGGCTATTTTCTGTTCCAACATGACTATGCCCAGTGCACAAATAAAGTTCCATAAAGGCATGCTTGAATGAATTTGGTACAGGACGAATGTGTGAGACCAATGGACCAAAGTACCTTGGGGTTAAAAAATTGATAGCTATTGAATAAAAAGACACATTTCAATCCTGTAGACGGTCTTCTATGATGTTCTGCTGTCAGAGTATCAGAGCGTAACGTAACGTAAATAAAAATAGTGTTTTCCAAAATTATTGGAGCAATGAGTCTGGTATTATTCTTGTGTTGCCTGAAAACCTTTGGATTTTATGTTTAAAACGACTGAATGAAGATCAACATTTCAGCTTTAATTCCATCTGGATCTGATATAACCTTGGGAAAATAAAGTTGTTTGAATCTGACCATTTTTCATGGTAACAAAACGTTGGTGCATTTTGTTGATCATGAGTGTCCTACTACATTGATTGTTGAAACAATAAATGTTTGAATCTCTATGCTCTGTTATTGCTGTTTCGTCTGTGAAGATTGCATTTTAAACAAATTAGAGGTACCAACATGGGAACAAAGACAACAAAACTAGTGAAGTCTATCAAAGCCATTTCACAAATATTGGCATGAGCCAATACAACCTTTCGGAAGGGAAGAATCCAGTGTACTGTACTAAGTGACAGACACCGACTGGGAAAGTCAAGAAAAACAGCAGCATTTGATGACAAAAACATTGTGAGAGCTGTGAAGAAGGTTAAAAAAACAATGGTTCGTGACATCATTAACAACTGCCAGAAGCAAGAAAGAAGTTAGCAGAAATTAAAGTACACTGCCAGAAGCAAGAAAGAAGTTAGCAGAAATTAAAGTACAGAGGCAACCCACTCATTAGCAAGAAAAAACGGGAAGCCAGGACAGGAATTTGGTCAAAAAGTACAAACAATTCTCACCTTTTCTTGGAGAGACTTTTATGGATTAATGGGACAAACCTGTTATCTTTATTCCACAGAAGATAAAGCTTTAAGAAATAATCTGTTCATGATCCCAAACATACAAGCAGAAAATGTCATAGCTTGGGCTTGCATGTCTTCCTCTGGGACAGGCCCCCAAATCTTGATTGATCTAACACATGATGGCAGCAACAAAATGAACTCAGAAGTCTACGGAAACATTTTACATGCCAATTTAAAGAAAGGTCCAACTTAACTGATTTGGAGGTATTTCATCCTGAGAAATGATACAAAACACGCTGCTAAAGCAACAAAGGAGCTAATTGAGGGAATAATGGAAGATTTTAGACTACCAAGTCAATCTCCAGACTTAAACCCAATAGAGCAGTGATTCTTACATTGTGGTACTAGTACCACTAGTTGTACGCGAACTCTGTATCATGTTACGTGAAAGAATTACTGCCTCAGTACGTTTCAGTTGTATTTAACTTTTATGTACAATGCGTTTGCATGTATTATTTAAGAACAGTTTGTTTTAAAACTTTTATGCACAATATATTTTAATTGAATCATTAAGTGTATTTTACTGTATTTAAGCACAGTGTTAATGTTCAAACTCTGCATAATGTTACAGTGGCTTACATTAATATGAAATATACTTTTTTAGGAATAAACATTCTGCCTTGTTTTTGATTAACAATTGGGCCTGCTATGCTGTGCTATTTTATTGTTGGTCTTGATGGTGGAACTCGGAGAGCAATTTTTTTTCTCCAGGTGGTTAGCTGGTTCGGCCAGAGCAACAATTGTCACTGTCACTGCTCATTAGACACACAGTGTGTTGCCCAACTCGTGGTCGACTCCATCTGCTCCATGCATTGTGCGGCTGGCCTCGTCATATGATTTAGTCATGACTCGCTGCTTATTTTGAAGAACTTTCATCAATTATTCGCATCTGCGTCACAGCTGAAAGGCAGAAAAATGTGATCTCTGTGTCTCAGATGTCAGTGTTAAAGTATGCGGAAGACGGTCAATGGTGGGTGTCTGAGAAGAACCATGGTTGATTAGTAATGGCAACACTATGTGGCTTTGAGTGAGCCACATGCCTACTATGTTTGTTGGGACTAATATGAACTACACATTTAACTTGAAGGTGAAGAGAAGCCACAGCCACTAGCCACAAGAGAATAGTGTTGTACATCCACGCTGATACACAATGAACGTTAGAATCACTATAAAGTTAACATTTGCCGACATATTTTTCACGTCATTGTCACAGCTAAAAGAAGGCCCCCACCCCCAACACACACACATACATTCTAAAAACATGCATGTGAGCTTTATTAAAGACTCAAAATCAGGGTTGTCAAACAGCTATTGTTCAGTTTACGTTAAGAAGAGATTTAATGCTTGTAATATCTGTAAAAAGTCAAAACAAATTGCAATTTTAAAACAAGGTTTCTGCCAAAATAAAAAGAAAAAAATCCAATAGCAAGGAAGTTGGAGTAGACACACTCCACTTGCTTTAGTGGGCCACAAAAAAAAACAATGTGGCGAGCTGGATCTGGCGAACATGTGCTCTAAAATGTCCATAAGTGTGACGAGTATGTCTCTTGTATTGACAAACAACCATTCACACATACATAGACTTTATACGTGCCCTGCATGTGATTGGCCCAAGGTGTATGCTGCCTCTCGCCCAATGTCAGCTGAAGTAAGGTGTGTGACCCAATGTGACCCAATGATGACAAGCGTTATAGAAAATGGATGGATGTCATTATTTGTAAAAATGTATTGAAATTACAATCTGTATTTTGTGCAAAACAGGGAATGTCAAGTACTGAATATCCATTCATATCACTACAATAATCCTACATCAGATGTCAGCGACCCACGCATCTGATGAAACAGTCGGTTTGCACAGATGCATGAATGCTTGAAAAGGTCTCAGAAACCTCAGCTGAGTGCTTGTCACCTTTATCCGGGCCTTGACCTGCTGCAGAACATCAGTATAACTGACTTGACCTTTTATGGCATGTTGCACTTTGGAGAGGTGTTCTTTCCATTGACAAATCAGTTTATTGGTAGCTCGCGTGTCATGGCTATTGGTTGAGATTTTGTTATGGTAGCAATAAGAATCACACCTGTGTCATAATTATACTTTTTTTCCCAGCATCCTGATACATCCCATGAATTATTACTGTGTTACTACAATCTATTCACAGATCTTAAATAGCAGCAAAGGTTCGTGTTGCGTTCATCTTTTTGTACTCTAAAGCACTCTAATTTGGACAAGATTAAAAGGAAACCTGATGGGTATTAGTTTCTATGCCTGTAGAATCTTCTGATAAGTATTTTATTTAACAAAGAATTTGCAGACAGTGCATACACAGTTAGTGTTGCTCTTTCATATTACAAGGAAAAGATGGTAAAAGCAGACAAAAGCATAGAACACTGGATCTGCTGTGAGTGAGGATGAGACCAAAACGATGGCATCGCGAGAAAGCAACATCTCTGCAAGACATGTCATACATCACTGGAATGTGAATTACTTGTGAACTAATGCTTTTTACCCCCCACTGAGTTTGACAAATGTGGACAAGCGGTACAGAAGATGCATGGATGGTAACAGAGAGAAACATACAGCATTACACCTGACGTCATTTAAAATGCCTTACTTAGATTGCAGTCTCAAATGTATTCAAATTCTCCATCATTCGCCCATTGCGCTTGGGCACTGAATAAAACATTTCTGCTGTGTGATGCTTGCCAAATTTTACCAGAAGAATTTGTATAAGGCCGTCCATAAAGACCACTCATATACAAGTTTGCATATACTGCATATATGTAAAATATCTGTTCGTTCAAGTTCATCTCAGAATCAGAATCTGAATCATCTTTATTTGCCAAGTATGTCCAAAACACACAAGGAATTTGTCTCCGGTAGTTGGAGCCGCTCTAGTACAACAGACAGTCAATTTACAGAACACTTTGGGGACATCAAGACATTGACAAAAAACAATTGTGCAAAAAGATGCAGAGTCCTCTAGCACTTAGAGCAGTTCGAACGACTAATATTGCAATAGTCCGGTGCAATGACCATTGTGCAAAGGGCGCTGAGACTTCAAGGAGTGTATGCGGTTTAAGGTGACGAGTAGTGCAATCATCTGGGACAATGTTGGTTGTGCAAATGTTACAGATACTCCTCAATCAGTGTGCAAATGGAGCAGATGCTACTCTGGCATGAGTGGCCAGTATATGCAAATAGTGCAGCATGGCGAGAGTGCACGAGTAATACATAATTGGCCCCACAGAAATGTGACAATGAACTCAAGTCAAAAAATTGTCAGCTTATTGTAATGGAATTATAGGTTAGGTGTTTAAGAAGTTGATCGCAAGAGGGAAGAAGCTGTTGGAATGTCTACTAGTTCTAGTTTGCGTTGATCGGTAGTGCCTACCTGAGGGAAGGAGCTGGAAGAGCTGGTGACCGGGGTGCAGACGGTCCGAGAGGATTTTGCACGCCCTTGTCTTAGTTCTGGCAGCGTGCAAGTCCTCAATGGTGGGTAGGGGGGTACCGACAATCCTTTCAGCAGTTTTGATGGTCCGTTGCAGTCGGAGTTTGTCCTTTTTTGTAGCAGCACCAAACCAGACTGTGATGGAAGAACACAGGACCGATTCGATGACCGCTGTGTAGAACTGTCTCAGCAGCTCCGGTGGCAGGCCGTGCTTTCTCAGAAGCCGCAGGAAGTACATCCTCTGCTGGGCCTTTTTGAGGACGGAGTTGATGTTGGTCGCCCACTTCAGGTCCTGAGAGATTGTAATTCCCAGGAACTTGAAAGTCTCGACGGTTGTCACAAGGCAGCTGGACAACGTGAGGGGCAGCTGTGGCGAAGGATGCCTCCTGAAGTCCACGATCATCTCTACCGTCTTGAGCGTGTTCAGCTCCAGGTTGTGTCGGCCGCACCACAGCTCCAGCCGCTCCGCTTCCTGGCGATATGCAGACTCGTCACCGTCCTTGATGAGGCCGATGACAGTGGTGTCATCTGCAAACTTCAGGAGTTTGACAGTCGGGTTCGCTGAGGTGCAGTCGTTCGTGGAGAGAGAGAAGAGCAGCGGAGAGAGGACACAACCTTGGGGCGCCCCAGTGCTGATGCTGCGTGTGGATGAGGTGGCCTCCCCCAGCCTGACCTGCTGTGTCCTGCCCGTCAGAAAGCTGTAAATCCACTGGCAGATGGCAGGTGAGATGCTGAGCTGGAGAAGCTTGGATGAAAGGAGTTCAGGGATGATGGTGTTGAACGCTGAGCTGAAGTCCACGAACAGGATCCTCGCGTAGGTCCCTGCACTGTCGAGGTGTTCTAGGATGAAGTGCAGTCCCATGTTGACTGCATCATCCGCAGACCTGTTCGCTTGGTAGGCAAACTGCAGGGGGTCCAGCAGGGGACCTGTGACACTCTTGAGGTGGTCCAGCACGAGACGTTCAAAGGACTTCATGACCACAGATGTCAAAGCGACAGGCCTGTAGTCATTCAGACCAGAGATTGCAGGTTTCTTGGGGACTGGAATGATGGTGGAGCGTTTGAAACAGGATGGAACTTCGCACATTTCCAAAGATCTGTTGAAGATCTGAGTGAAGACTGGAGCGAGATGGTCCGCGCAGACTTTGAGGCAGGATGTGGACACATGGTCCGGTCCTGCCGCTTTGTTAATCTTCTGTTGTTTGAAGATGCGTCTCACATCCTGTTCATGGATGGTTAACGCAGAAGTCAGAGGTGTGATTGTGGTCGCGGGTGCGGCCGGGTGGGTGTGTGGAGTGAAACTGTCCTTTTCAAATCTGCAATAGAAGGTATTCAAGTCGTTGGCTAGTGTGCTATTGTTCTCAGCTTGGGGGGATCGTCGCTTGTAATTAGTCAGCGATTGGAATGCATGCCAGACTGATTTCGAGTCGTTCGCGCTAAACTGTTTTTCCAACTTTGCTGCATAGATCCTCTTTGCAATGTTAATTTCTTTAGTAAGCTGGTTTCTAGCTCGATTATACAGGGCCCTGTCCCCGCTCTGATACGCATCTTCCTTAGCTTGGCGAAGCTGCTTAAGTTTAGCAGTGAACCATGGCTTGTGGTTGTTGAATGTCCGAAATGATTTTGTTGGTACACAAACCTCTTCACAGAAACTGATATAGGATGTGACAGTGTCCGTATATTCATCCAGGCTGCCAGCTGAATTTTCAAAGACACTCCAGTCTGTGCAGTCTAAACAGCTTTGAAGTTCCATCTTGGCTTCATTGGTCCACTTTTTGACTGTTTTCACTGTTGGCTTCGCACATTTAAGTTCTTGCTTGTACGTCGGTATTAAGTGAATTAAGCAGTGATCAGACGAGCCCAGGGCTGCACGAGGTATAGCACGGTATGCGTTTTTTACCGTAGTGTAGCAGTGGTCTAAAGTATTATTTTCCCTGGTAGGACAGTCGATGTGCTGCTTGTATTTAGGGAGTTCGTGGTTGAGTTTAGCTTTGTTAAAGTCCCCGAGAATAATGAGGGGTGAGTCCGGGTGTTTTTTTTCAATTTCGTTGACTTGTTCGGCGAGCGTTAGCAATGCGGCGTTCGTGTTAGCTTGCGGTGTAATATAGACTCCAGCCAGTATAAACGATGCAAACTCACGTGGGGAGTAGAATGGTTTACAGTTCAAAAACAGCGACTCCAAATGCGGGCTGCAGTGTGTGCTGAGCACCGTGACGTCCGTACACCATTTTTCGTTGATATGGAGGCATATCCCGCCGCCCTTCGTTTTCCCCGATGATTCCATGTCGCGGTCCGCTCGATGAATGTTGAAGCCGGGAAGCATGACGGCGCCATCGGGTACAGCGTCGCAAAGCCAGGTCTCCGTGAAGCACATGGCCGCGGAACGTCCGAAGTCTTTACTAGTCTTTAACAGAAGATGAAGCTCGTCCATTTTGTTGGGTAGGGAGCGTACATTCGCGAGGTGGATCGACGGGAACGCCAATCTGTGTCCTCTCTTGCGGAGTTTCACCTGAAAGCCGGCTCGTTTTCCTCTGTGGCGCCGCTTCCGCATCCATGCGCCGAAAACCGCGGACACCGCTCCGGTGAGTAACTCGGGGAAAAAACTGAGCGGATTTTCGAAAGTTGGTGACAGAAAGACCGGAGTAGCCTCCTTGATGGTTAGCAGGTCTCCCCTTGTGTAAGTGAGTCGTGTAAGGTCTCCAAAGACGGACGAAAAACACAAAAACAAAGACAATACTAGAGAGCGCGTTACCGAGGCGACCACACTGGTAGGCGCCATCTTGCCAAAGCTTAGCTTAATCTTAGCTTAATCAAATGCTTTGTTGGCTGTTGGCTGTTGTTGGCTCTCCTCTCCTTGCCTTTAAATGTGGCGCAAACATCTCTGTGCGGAAAAGGACAATGCGTAATTGCAAGGATCTATACGTGAGTGGAGCAGAGTTTACCAACACCTGCACTGGACATTGCACCCCAAATCATGACTGACTGTGAATATATCACACTGTATCTCAAGCATCTGGGGTTTTGTTCTTCACCCGTCTTCCTCCAAACCCTCGGACCTTGATCCCCGAATGAAAGGCGCACTTTACTTTCATCGGAAAAGAGGACCTCGGACCACTGGCCAGCAGTCCAGTCCTTCTTTTCCTTGGCCCAGTTGAGATGCTTCCTGTGTTGGCTCAGGCTCAGAAGTGGCTTGACCCGAGAAACCCAACAGTTTTAGCCCATCTCCCGAATGAGTCTGAATGTGGTGGTTTTTGAACCTGTGACTCCCGCCTCATTCCACTCTTTCTGCATCTCTGCTAGATTCTTGAATCTTCTCTGTTTGATAATCTGCTGAAGCCCACGGTCATCTTTTGCATCTTCTCCTCCCAAATTTTGTCCTTCAATTGACATGCTTAGATACAGCAGTCTGTGAACAGCCACCGTCCTAACTATGCACTTTTGTGGCTTACCCATCTTATAGAGCAGTGGTCCTCAACCACCGGTCCGCAGACCGGTATCGGGCCGTGTGGCATTTGCTACCAGTTTGCAGAGAAAGAACTACCAATTTATATAATTTCTGTTGGATTGCAATTAGCGTGTCAATGTGAAAAAAAAAATTGACCGGATCTTCGCCGCCGCAACAGCTGTGCATCTCAATTAACACATCGAGATTGCACAGAACACTTCCGTTTCCGGTCCCAGCCGGCTGGAACACTTCTGTTTCCGGTCCGAGCGGGCTGGCTAAAGGCGGCAGAGCTCAAAGAACGAAATCATTTCATAAGCTAATTCAGCTCATTGCATTAACTGAAAAGATTTGTTCTTTTGAACGAAACGTTCACGAACGAAACAACACTATATCAGGAGTCCTTCTTAAAATACGGGTTTATCGCAGCAGTTAACTCTCACGGACCAAGTCCGCTCTGTTACAGATACAGTCGTAGGTTGCTGCTCGACACAGGCAGAACTACATTTACGGAGTTAAAAGTCTACTCTTATTGAGGAGCTACGGAACTGCAGTCCAGTCTGGAACTGCTCCAGTCTGGCAGTTCATGGCGCGCCCACAGTGGACGCGCCATGAACTGCGAAGGAGGATGCAGAAGCGAGGCAAGTGTGTGTGTGTGTGTGTGTGTGTGTGTGCGTGTGTGTGTGTGTGTGTGTGTGTGTGTGTGTGTGTATATATATATATATATATATATATATATATATATATATATATATATATATATAAATATATATATTTATTTTTTTTCACGCCACCACAGTCAGACCGCGAGAAAAATGCCGACTCCTCACCGGTCCGCGGTGCAAAGAAGGTTGGGGAACACTGCTACAGAAGGTATAAATGAATGCAGTCTTCCCCATATTGAACCCAACTGAGACAATTGAACCAAACTGAAGCAATTTAATGACACCTGGGGAAACCTGTGCAGGTGCTTTGAGTTTAGTAGATGATTAGTGTATGACGCTAAGTTTAAAACATGTATGACCTGCAAAATTTGGGCTGACTTCTTCATTCATTCAAATTTTTGGAATTCCTGATTTTGTGGCTTTTATGAGCTGGAAGCCCAAATTATGGAAAAATAAACAAATACATACTTGCAATTGTTTAAATTGTGGACCCTGAATCTATAATCTATGAAAGTTTAACTTTTGGAATGGAATTCTGGAAATAAACTTTTCGTTGATATTAAATTTTTTTGGAAAGTTTCTGGACTTTTTGTGAAATATTTGAACAAAAAAAAGAGAGCTGTGGCTATCTTATGAGTTGTAATCTAAATATGGAAATTGTTAAATAGCATGCAAACACGTTTTTAATTGTACACTTTGTATAGTTAAATATAAAATACGCAGTCAATAAAAAAATCACTAATTAAGTAATCTCACGTCAAGTACCTTGTGTAAATCTACTGAAATGAACAGGGAAAAAACACCTTTCGGTAGTAAATCTCTTACCAATGAGGTGGCCATTATCCAGACAACACTGACCTCTGGTGGTTGTCAAATTCAGTTATGGCAGCAGTTGAGATACGGTGAACTGTTGTTTTTTTTGTTTTTTTTCTTTGTTTTTTTTTTGTTTTTAACTTTGCATGCATCTTTTGCCCAGTTGGTTTATTATTATTATTATTATTATTATTATTATTATTATTATTTTTAAAACTCTTACAGCTATACGTTCAGTACCATTTAACTCAAGTCCATACAAACGAGGACGTGTATCCCTCACTTGTGCGATTATGGGCAAGAAAGATAATTATTGGAATGCTCGTGCACGAAAGTGTTTTGCTTTTAATTGCATTGCTATTTTTTCACTTAAATATGGTTATGCACTCACGCACAATTGATTTAAATATAAATATATAAAATTAAATTAAATATATAAATCTAAAATAAAAAAGAAGTTTTATGCAACATTGACAGATTAGATGAAAACACTATTGAAATATTTAATTACAATTTACCAGGCAATTCCTGCAAAAGGACCAAAAAAAATGACGTAACTGGATTAAATACTGTCCAGGAAGCAATCTAGTTGCAGCAGAGGGCGCTATTTTCCTTTGTACCAGACCATCGTTCATTCAGATCATTCAGTTCATTTATCTTTTCACTCACGTGCCTCCGTGCACTCCCCCCCCCCCCCCCCCACCAGGTCCCATTTAGATTTGATTTAGATTCCCAACATAAAACATTTGATGAGCTTCTGACAGATGAATGTTGGAGTTGATCTGGGAAGCATTTGAAGGCGGCACGTTAGCAGTGTTTGTGTAGTGATCCTCTCCCTCGTCGCAGCCTCCCTTCCACTTCTCATTAGAAAATCCCTGATCTAATTATGTGCACAATTGTTCAGTGGAGCCATTTCTGCTTTGTCTTCATTAATTGCTAATTGAAAGACATCTAGAAAACCAGTGAGGCTACCCAGTGGACCCCAACGGATGGACCCATTTACTGCTTGCCCGAGATAAGCAGCAGCAATAGAAATGTTTAAAAGGTGCCAAAAAGGCCACAATCACCAATATTACTTAATCAGTGCTGTTAACTACCAAACCAAATGTTGATTGGAAGCAAAGCATACAATTCAAACAACATCCCAATGATAAACTGAACACACTTATTTTGATATACTGTAAATCACTTTGGATATTAACCTTCCATCCACCAATTTTCTGCAGCGCTTATCCTCACTTGGGTCGTGGGTACCTTCAGGCGAGAGGCGGGGTACATCCTGAAACAAATCGCAGAGCACATAGGAACAAACAACCATTCACACTCACATTTACACCTACGGGCAATTTAAAGTCTTCATTCAACCTTCCATGCATGTTTTTGGGATGTGGGAGGAAACCGGAGTACCCAGGCACGGGAAGAACATGCAAACTCCACACAGGCGGGGCCAGATTTGAAGCCGGGTCCTCAGAACTGTGAGGCGGAAGTGCTAACTAGTCTTCCACCGTGCTGCATGATATTTACCTGTCACATTTAATATATGAAACATACAAAATGACCCTAAACGACCCACAGCAGAGTAGAGACAAATTAAATAATGCACCCCTTCTGATCATCAACAACAAGGATGTAATTAAATATAAAGTAAGATTTGTTTTTGTATCTACATGCCAAGAAATGCATTTTCATTTGTAAAAATATTGTCGAAAGCATTGTAGAAAAACACAGCCATCAAGCGCCATACATTTATTTCAATGCGTAATTTATTTTGCCAAGTGGCTAGAAACGCAAAGTGTTTTGTGTGTGTTTTTTTAAAGGCACAACGACCGCCAAATCTATTAAACACTGAAAGACAGTGGAGTGATGAAAACGAGCATGTACTCGTTTGACTCTTGACATCAGCTCCCACTGATTTCCGTTGGAGTGCAATCAATACATAATCCATCATATGACTGGATGGTTTGGTTTGGTTTTACACTGTTTGTGATATGCTGCTAAAAATTTTAATATAATCAGAAAGTGCTCGAAATGCATTTTATACAGTACGTTTCCAAAGCATACGATTTTGCCCAATTGTGCTTGTGAACGATGGTTAAGAGCTGATACTCTTTAAAACGGGAATTGAGCAAGCAGTAGTTTTTCAAACAGGTGTTCGTGCTGTATTTAATCATTTCAAATTTACTCCGCCTAATAGTAAATTAACACCATATCTTCCTACGAGGATGTTAAGATGCCATACAAGCAGTGGTAGTGGAAGGTAATGCAGCAGAAACATTTGACTCCGGGAGAACGGCAGGAATAATTACCTTGATGTGAAACAGTTGAACTGAGCAGAGATTACAGCGCATCCTCCAGTGCCCATTAATCAAACACATTGGAATTAACTTCCAATTGACTTCCGTACATGTCTGCATCAAAACTTATGCCACAGCTGGAAAATGGAGAGCACAAGCAATTTGTGGTTCTTGTTTAAAAAAGAAATACTTCCATTTCCATTCTGCTTTAAAATCAATCTGAGGCAATTTTAAGCACCAGTCGTCCTTTCATTTCACAAGGATTCTTTGCAGTAGATTGAATAATAAATGATTCAAGGGTCAGGATGAGGTATCTTGGATTTTTGATGCTGTACCCATGTTGTTTTATGTTTTAGGGTTCTGGATCATTTCCACATATGAGTGAAATTTCTCATGTGGAAAGCACAAATAATAGTTATGATAAAGATACCACATAAGTGGAAGACACAGGAGGCTCTGCATGAATGAATGAATCTGCGTCCACAGACGTGCACAGCATTGCTTACCCACTTAAAGTATGTGTGTGATGCTGAAGTGCTTCAGCGAATCATTATCCACTTAAAGTACGAGCCTTGTATTGGTGCTACCCAATCAGAGGCAGAGTAGGATGGGTTATCGCTCCATAAATACAATGGACAACATCTTAAATATTAAAGTGGGGAAACTATGCATGAAAATATTAATTTGACAAGGGGACAAGTTTTTAGTTTTTTTTTGACAGTACCTCATATATTCTGTAGCCTTACCCTCATGGCAACACACAAAAATACAAAAAAGTTTCCAAAGTACCAAATAACTAATATCTACTTCATGCACACTGATATGCTGATTACACTTTATCATATGTAGCATATGAAACATTCTGTCAATGTTGCAATTTGCTCCCATAACACAGCTCCTTAATCATTTATCCCAAATTCTTTGCACGTAAGCCCTTTTCTAAGCACCTGGACGTACACGCGTTTCATTTATGCGCATTCTGCCGTCAAGTCTTCTGAGACACACACCATGCGTGGGCCACAATTGCTCAAAATGTCACTACCATCGGGAGGTGTGCACATACCACCACTGAGCCGAAGCACAAATAGAGAGACTTACGGACCTTCGTGAAAAGCATAATCTCCACATAACACAGGCACGCACAAGGGACCACAGGTGGCCCACAAGCGCCTTATCTTATTTTAACTGCACTGAAGGAAGAAGTGGCATCCACACTCTCTACAGTGGATGTGCTTGAAGAGGAGCAGAGAGTAGTAAATACATTTGCTAGCTTTCTGGAACTGTCTTCTACAATATTATTCGTATATGTGGTGTAAATTGTAACTGCATTCAAACTTTAAGTGCAGTATGGCGTTTCACTTTCCCGGAGCACTTGACTTAATACAGTCTCAGAAGCGCATCAGAGGAAAAGCCCTTAAGTCGATGGGAGAATACGCTGAAGACCAGCTTTGTCGGGGAACGCCAACATATGACAATTTCTCCACCCAGGGTGCGTATCTGGATTGAAGGTGCGTAAATGAAAGACTTCAGTCATTGGGGGAATTTGAGCAGCTAGAAAAGTGTAAAGCCAGAAAAGTGCAGTGCTGCACATTGTTTCCCTCTTAGGTGCAGTGGGAGAATACGGGCCTTATTTGGTTTGATGGATTTCTGTTCGGCTTGACTAGGTTCATAGGGTGGTTACCATTATGGATCACCATCTGGCAAGTGCTCTCATTATGGTTAATGTATCTTGTTATGCTGTGGGGGGAAAAAACATCAGTGAAAACCCAAAGCCACCAATGTATTGAATTAGCTTTCACGTGGGTTCTTATTGATTGCTTTAAATGATGTTTACTGCTCACCACCCATAAGGAAACAAAACATTGAATTCTGCTTTACAGCTGTGGTTAAGGACTAACAGCTCGCTGCCGAAAGAATGCTCCTTCACCGCACACCCGCAGTTCTACATCTAGCCCCTCACTGCCCTCTATTCAGCCTGTGTGGAGAGTGTGTACGCGCGTGTGTGTGTGTGTGTGTGTGTGTGTATTGTAGGATTATGAATGTGAAGCGGTGCAAATGACCCGCAGTTCTCTGCAACGGCTTTGACCCTGGCTGTCGAAATTCCCCGCACCATTCAGCCTCCCTCCGTGCACACCTTATCCACCACATTACCCCACATTCCCTCCACCTGCCCTCTACTTTCCTTTTCTTTCTGCTCCCACCCACATTCCCTCTTCCCTTGGCAGACCCATATAATTATTTCCTCTGCAAGACGTATTCACGTGGCCCCTCTATCTTTAATTACAATCGTGCAAACGAGGGGTTCTGACTCCAGGGAGCAGACACACTGCTTTGATGTTGTCTGCTCTTGGCCCAGTATTCTTTTTTTCCTTTTTTTCCCCAGCAAATGGCAAAACGTCAATATAATGTTGACCACACATCATAGTAATCTCTCTGACTGACACTGATAGGATGTTATCATTATATCTTTGTCCAAAGAAGATTAAGAAGGCTTGGATTTGGGGCTGGATTGGGAACAGTGACATGAGGCTAACAATAGCCAAAATCCACTGTTCTTTTGGAGAAAACAATGATTGCTGAATGTTTGTAATGAATACATGCAGGGGCGGTTTCTGATATGGGCGATATGGGAAGCCGCCCAGGATGGTATTCTGTGGGGGTCAGCGACCCCCACCGTTGACGATTGACCAGGGGTACGCAAACGGTGGGCGGCGCACAGGGGGCATAGACTTTGGACTGTAACTTCACCCCCATAGCCAAGGGGGCACAATCGATGCCCGTCGCACTGGGCGCGATTCGGTCCATAACTGCCTCTGAATACATGCTCTTCTGACCAAACACAGTGTACAAATTTGGCAAATTCATCCATTCATCCATTTATCCATTTTCCATGCCACTTGTCCTCATTAAGGTGAGCTGGATGGAGCCCAGTTGACTTTGGGCAGCAAACCCTGCAATTGTTGCCAGTCAATCACTGGACACATAAACGAAACTAAAAAACATTCACACACACACAAATTCACACCTATGAGTTTGAATATTCACTCAACTGAACATGCATGGCTTTTTGGGAATATCGAAGGAAGCACGGGGGCAACATGCAAATTCCACACTAGACCCGAGCCTAGAGCAGAACCCGGATTCTTTTGACAGTGAGGCCGACGTGCTAATCACATGTTCTGCCTGGCCCTATTTTTTACATTTTGAAAATGATGCATAGCTGTGACAAGTAGACAACAATCTTTTGCACCATTCTAATGAATCCTCTTTACAGCTTTTTCCAAGTCAATTCACAATTTAAAGTAATGACAATAATAATTTATTACAAACTGAAATGGATGCTCACTATCTTGTTTGGTGCATTATTACTATAGCAATGTGAACAAACAAAGCTCATGCATAAGTCCTATCTACAAACTTGCGCCCTCATTTGATACATTTTCAATGATACAAATGAATATACTGTACATTAAATTCGTTATACTGTATGTAGTTGTGCATGGATGAAGTATTTTTTTCCCCAGCAGCAGCAATATTTGGAGATATAAAAAAAAAACACATGGTGAAAAATGAAGCATGGGATTTAATTGTAATTGAAGCACTTTTAATGCTTTTGGGGTCTCAGTATAGAAATACTCTCAGAAGTTTCAGTGGTGAATTATAGTGAAATGATTTAAACAGAGGCGGCACGGTGGTTAGAGCATCTGCCTCACAGTTCTAAGGACCAGGGTTCAAATCCCTGCCCCGCCTGTGTGGAGTTTGCATGTTCTCTCCGTGCCTGCGTGGGTTTTCTCCGGGTTCTCTTCCACATCCCAAAAACATGCGTGGTAGGTTGATTGAAGACTCTAAATTGCCTGTAGGTGTAAATATGGTTTGTTGTTTGTATGTGCCCTACGATTGGCTGGCAACCAGTTCAGGATGTACACCGCCTCCCGCCCGAAAATAGCTGGGATAGGCTCCAGCATGCCCGCGACCCTAGTGAGGATGAGCGGTAAAGAAAATGGACAGATGGATGGATTTCAATTGGGCAGCACACACTTCTTTATGCGTTTGTTCGGCTACATTAGCCTAAGAAGATGTTACATTTTGCCATTAAAAACTCTTGCTTGTTTCTCCGTGTGGGTGGGCCAGTTTCTCTGTCTTGGCTCTAATTCACTTTTTTTTTTTTTTGGATACATTTTGATTCCTATGCCTTTTTGCAAATACATTAGTAGCAGCATCCCCTGTCTCATGTTGAAATTGAAAACACAAATTGAAGAAGGCTCACAAGCCGTGGAATATAAATCAGTCTGTAAATAAGTCAGAGGTGTCAGTAGAGTAATGGCTTTTGTAAGAGCCATAGCTGGCCTCTCACACAGCAGGGTTTAAAATAATCTTCCCAACATCCCGACTATAAGTAATATAGATATTTTGATATCTCAGATTAGATTCTTTGATCCCAGGATAAATTCCCTTGGTTTCCTCTTTCATTATTCTTTCTAATTACCTGCACAGACCTCCCCCATCAAGCATGGATATGCTGGCAATATACACTATAATTACTTCTGCCATAAATCAAGAAACATGGAGTGCTCATACTCCATTATAATAACACAAACGCCAACACTTACGTTCATACCGATTGGAAAAATCGTTTATTCTGCTTGTTGATGTTCAATTTTCTCGTGTCGCATTTCACCAATACACACTATTATTATCTTGCTACTGGACCAGTTCTAGGTTTTAACGGAGTGAGGCAACATATAAAACTGAGCCAGGGACCACATGCTTTAAATGCAAAGGTAAATGCAAAGGTATTTTCCTGTAAGTAATACCCCCCCTCCCCCACAAAAAAAACACACTAGACAAACTTGACTTCAGTTGTTTTACTCTCACCTCAGTTTCTTTCTAGCTTAGATGTAGTTTTGTTTATGTAACCCACCCTAGTTAGATGGTTTTATTTAGTTTAGATTATATAGTTTTATTATAAAATTGAGGTTAATTGACTTTAGTTCAATTGTCTTCCTGAGTTAACTCCATCCATCCATTTTCTGAGCCGCTTCTCCTCACTAGGGTCACGGCGGGCGTGCTGGAGCCAATCCCAGCTGTCATCGGGCAGGAGGCGGGGTACACCCTGAACTGGTTGCCAGCCAATCGCAGGGCACATACAAACTAACAACCATTCGCACGCACAGTCACACCTACGGTCAATTTAGAGTCTTCAATTAATGCATGTTTTTGGGATGTGGGAGGAAACCGGATTGCCCGGAGAAAACCCACGCAGGCACGGGGAGAACATGCAAACTCCACACAGGCGGGGCCGGGGATTGAACCCGGGTCCTCAGAACTGTGAGGCTGACGCTCTAACCAGTCGTCCACCGTGCCGCCCTGAGTTAACTCATTTTATTTTATTATAGGTGGGAGAATTAGACTTCTCAAATTCCAAAATAAGGTGTAACACATATACCTTCATCACACAATTAGCAATTATGATGTCAGAAATACTGTACAAAATTTAACACCATAGTTCAGACGTCAATGTCTTCCAACACTCTGGCAGAAAGTTCACCAATCCATCCTTGCGCTGCAGGTCCTCTCGCACGATAAAGATAAAGAAAGTCTTTAGAAAGTTTTGCAATATAATATTATGATATTCGATATCATATTGTTCATATTTAATGATATTTGGTGCAAAAGCATACAATGACAAAAGATGAATCCCACATTAGCTAATCACTCAAACTCATTCAATGCCAGCCGTTTTCAAGAGTCCCAAGCATTTTTGTGGATTTAGATTTTTCAAGGCTTACAGAATAGTGTTCTATGATTATATACATACCAAATCTACCAAATGAAAGGATGAACTCTCTTCTTTCATCAGGAAAAAAAAGTCTTCTAGTTCTTTAGTTATGTGCAGTGAAACATAAGTAAGTTTTCAGTTTTTTGGTTGTGTCTCACAGAATATGGGGATAATTAGCTTTTTCTGAAAAGAAGCATTTATGCAACAGTAACTTTGATGATTGTATGTTTTTTGCCACAACTTGGACATCTGAAAGTGTTTTAATTGTATTACCCAACTAAAACAAGGAATGGCTTTTGATTACAAAATAATCATGTATTTAGTTATATAATGTGCTGTGAGTGACACAAAGAATTAACGTCATTCATGCCACAATTCATACACTGCAAATACAATACATATACTTTATCTCTTCGGGTGTAAAAATACTTCAGCTCATCCAACTTCAAGCCTGTGCTCGCCGGCATTTCTGGCCAGCAAACACTGCTGTGTGCATACTTAACAAGGCTCTGAAGGCTGTTTGCCAACTCTAAAATAGTACATCAATGTCCTCTGCTGGTGGTTGCACCTCAGTGAAATTCTTCCCAAGATCGCTATTCTCTGTGGTGCTCGTTAGCTCCTCCTCTACCACTTCCCGAGAAAAAAACATAAAATATATATTAATACGTGTTTGGCACTGAACGGTTGAACGGTTCCATTACTTTTGGCGATTATTTTTTTTTTATATACCTCAAGTAGGCCAACTATAGTATACAAATTACAAATGCAAATGAGCCTTATAATATGCAAATGCACATTACATATGGAGACATTTCGCCGTCTGAACATTTTCCAATCAACAATTGAATGATTAACACTTCTATGCGTCAAGACTTTCTAACACTTTCCAGACTGATAGATGTCAATTACCTTATTTCTTGACTGGTCTTGAATTTGTTTGGATCGTGTCATTTTGTTGCACCTTTTTTAGATCTTTTGTCCAACTCGAGTTTGTCAGACAGGTTCTGTTTAGGTAATTTATTGATTTTACAGGTCTGGAGTTAATCAGGCTTGGGTGTGATCAGTGAAAATTAACCAGAAATTGTGATTAGCCACAATTAATAAATGATTTAACAACGGGGATAATTACTTTTTCACACAGGGTCAGGTAACTTTGAATAGTTTTCTTTCCTTAATAAATGAAATCACCATTTTAAAATGACATTTTAAGTTCACTTGGGTTATATTTGTCTGATATTTACATTTGTTGAATAATCTTGTGGAGAAGTGGAGAAACTACGCAAAAATCTAAGAATTTGAGAAGTGGGCCAATACTTTTTCACTGCACTGTATACACTGCACAGTTATCCCAGGAAATTATTTTGGATATAATTAACCACCCTAAAATAGGCCTGACGATGCCGCTAATGTTGGTTACACTTGGTCTACTGTTTAACATTTTGCTTGCTAATTTTACTTTCATCTGTCTGTCTGATACCACAGGGTGATTCAATTTGGGGACAACCACAGCTTGCCGCCAAGGCCCTTTGTGTCTTAATAAGTCCCACACCACAGTCAGCTTCTGGCCTTGTTTCAAACAAGTACTACAGTTCTGTTCACTTTGGCACAACACATCCATCCATCCATCCATTTTCTGAGCCGCTTCTCCTCACTAGGGTCGCGGGCGTGCTGGAGCCTATCCCAGCTGTCATCAGGCAGGAGGCGGGGTACACCCTGAACTGGTTGCCAGCCAATCACAGGGCACATAGAAACAAACAACCATTCGCACTCACAGTCATGCCTACGGGCAATTTAGAGTCTCCAATTAATGCATGTTTTTGGGATGTGGGAGGAAACCGGAGTGCCCGGAACCCACGCAGGCACAGGGAGAACATGCAAACTCCACACAGGCGGGGACGGGGATTGAACCCCACACCTCAGAACTGTGAGGCTGACGCTCTAACCAGTCGGCCACCGTGCCGCATGGCACAACACAATTAGTTAAAAATAAAAAACAGGATAATATTGAAAATTGTGCAAGCATGAATGATTTGTAATGTAGGCCTACTGCTTTTTTTTCCGCAAACCGCACTGCTTAAGGATGTTGCCTCAACGGTGGAGACAGACAAAGTGTAGTATGTTGATCAAAACAAAATTATCCTAGCTCTGTGACAAAGGCAACAGAAGAAAAAAAAATCCATGAATGCATGCAGCACTGAACTGCGCCTGTTTACGTGCACAAATTGATCAGGTTACTGAAATAATTTGTGTTCTTTGCTTTCTCACTCTGTGAAGTCCTAGTTTATAGGTGCTGAGTGAAATTGGAACTATGGCCAAACTATGGCTACTATATGTACTACTACTACTACTATTTACTAACAGGCGTAACATTTTCATTCCTTAAGTCATGTGCGTGAGTATGTTTTTACCCAAAATAAAAATGGTCAACTATAGTGCGTCTCCATGCAGCAACACTGACACTTATTGCCACCCCACTAGATGGAGTGGGGATGCCATATTTACACACATCAAATTCTAAAGCCCTATAGGCGTTTTTTCCCCTTTTTTTTTTTTTTTTACAATTACATTTACCATTCCAAACAATACTGTGGTGAACCAAAGTGCTGAGCTGAAAATGTGATTAATCAGAATCAGAATTAGAATCAGAATCATCTTTATTTGCCAAGTATGTCCAAAACACACAAAATAATTATCGAATTAAAAAAAAAAAAAAAAGATTTCAACATTCCTCTGAGCTGCACACTAAATATTCTAATATGCAGGGTTATTATTCTAATTTAGTTAAGGCATTAAGCAAATCTACAGCTCCTGCAGCAGTGGGGCCAAGTGGCCAGAGGTGCAATATGAATGAGTTAAGTTGAGGCAGACAGAACTGGGGCTTAGCTGTTAGCCTCAGGGTCAAAGTGATAATGTATATACTTAATGCTGACGGGCGGGCAGACAGCACTGTGGGTACGGTGGGTACTATTCAGGAAGTGACAGCAAATCTGTATGTCAGGTGATCAGGGGAAAACATAATTTATATGCTAAACTACATGTGTACCACTGTTCCTGGTGACATGGTTGTCAGATGCAGTGTGTTGTATCTGCAGTCTTCATGCTGACCTTCAGGTAGCTGTGAGAGGAATTAATGTTTATAATTTGTGTTTTTTGAGGATTTGACAAAACGATAAATGCACAGATTAAAAAATAACGATAAAACGATAAAACGAAAACGATAAATGCACCCCGCAAGAAAAAGTGTGCCTCTTTAATATGCAAGTACATCACTGCAGTAATTAAAAGCTGGAATGTTTTTAACACTGGGGTGAGTCCAAGAACAGCTCTCACTCTTATTAGCTGAAATTTAGCCCATTTTCGACAGTGGGGGCGTGAAAAATAGTGGGTTTTGCGGTTTTCATGCAAAATGCTCAATCCAAGGTTTTGTGGTTTGCATGTAAAATGCTCAGTCCAAGGCGTTGGCAGCTGGTGGAGCTTTTTTCCCCATATATATATACACACAGTGTGTACGGAAATATTCAAACCCCCTTAAAATTTTCACTCTTTGTTATATTGCAGCCATTTGCTAAAATAATTTAAGTAATTTTTTTACCTCAATGTACACACATGACCCCATATTGACAGAAAACAATTTAATTGTTGAAAATTTTGCAGATTTATTCAAAAGATAACTGCTTAACACGGCAGTAAAACTGTATTCTTAATGTGTAAATAAAAAAGTAAAAACAATGAAATACACTTTTTACTAAGGAAAATAAAAATAGTCTGGTGATAGTGAATTTATGGTATCGTCACTGTACATTGTACAAACAATCACCTCCCAATCACTTTGTTGGGTTTGCTGAGAAGCAAGCTGTCTGCATGAATGGTCAAATGTAATTGAATAGCTGGACTGTGTTTTGTTCAAATCATCAGCCACAAGTTAATGCTTGATGAGAGACATTGATGACTCAAATGTAACTATTGCTGGTGTTGAAAATGTAACTCTAGTCTAACTACTTTCCTGGAAAAAGTAACACAATTTGGAGTAACGCGTTACTTTGTATTGGCATCACTGGTCAACAATGTCATCTTGACCAAGAACGTTCTACACCTTCATTGGCGTCCAGCTGTGTTTGATTTTACCGATTGGACTTGATTAGGAAAGCCACACATGTCTATATAACACCTGACAGCTCACGGTGCATGTCAGAGCAAATGAGAATTATGAGGTCAAAGGAACTGCCTGAAGAGCTCAGAGACAGAATTGTGGCAAGGCACAGATCTGGCCAAAGTTACAAAAAATATCTGCCGCACTTAAGGTTCCTAAGAGCACAGTGGCCTCCATAATCCTTAAATGGAAGACGTTTGGGATGACCACAACGCTTCCAAGAGCTAGCCGTCCTGCCAAACTGAGCAATCGGGGAAGAAGACCCTTGGTGAGAGAAGTAAAGTAGAACCCAAAGATCACTGTGGCTGAGCTCCAGAGATGCAGTTGGGAGATGGGAGAAAGTTCGAGAAAGTCAACCATCACTGCAGCCCTCCATCAGTCGGGGCTTTATGGCAGAGTGGCCCGACAGAAGCCTCTCCTCAGTGAAAGACACATGCATGGTGTTTGCTAAAAAAAACACCTGAAGGACTCCAAGATGGTGAGAAATAAGATTCTCTCGTCTGATGAGAACAAGATAGAACTTTTTGGTCTTAATTCTAAGCAGTATGTGTGGAGAAAACTAGGCACTGCTCATCACCTGTCCAACACAGTCCCAACAGTGAAGCATTTATATATGTATATATATATATATATATATGTGGCTTTTAGTATTTATCTACTGTATTTATTGACTGTATATCTATCTAGAAATTAAGAAAAAAAATACTCCACGAGTTGCTAATGCCAAGGATTGAGCAGTTTCTATGAAAACCGTAAAACCAAGTTTTTTTCACACATCCCCTGGCAAACGGGCTAAATTACAGCGCATAACAGTAAAATCTGTTCTTCCATTCATCCCAGTGTCTTTAAACATTACAGTTTTTAATTACTGCTATGACGTCATTGCATATTAAACAATCATAAACCATTGACTATGAGGAAAAGATTTTCAGATTTGATTCAAACACCAGAAAAATAAATAAACATCACTTCCCAGTTGGAATTGATGTGAATCACGTACTTCAATACATTGAAAAAAAAAAGCTTTTATTGAGAGGGTGCAGCGAAATCTCCATGAGAAACGTCTGACAATGACGAGAAATCAACGACACTAATCAGCTGCTGTCACACACAAAACAAGAAAAACTACATCATTTCTGGTATCAACAGAAAGCTTGGGGCTTTCTGCAGCCGCAGATTTAATTCAAATGTACGTCCTTACATGTATGAACCAACAAGAAGCCGTAATACAGTCCCTCATGGTGTAAACAAAACCTCCTTCTTGCTTGGCTAACGCTGAAACGCCGCTTCCAATCTTTAAACGGACATATTCACCAAATGTTACCTGACTACCACGATCTATACATCTGTGGAAAGCATTTTTAATGCCTTTTCAAAAAATGTATGTAGCTCAAAAACACACCCGTGCGACCTCTGATCAGTTTCGTACTCGAGGGTCACATATTTCCTGCTCATCTGAAATAGATATTAAGCAATATGAGGCCTTTTGACCAGTCGCCACTAGGTCAGGCTACGCCCTGGTCACACTTTCCTTGTTTACAGCATAATTAAATTCCTATGGTGGCAATGTCACTCAAGTTTGTACATTGGAACCCACGTTAACGCAGCAGTAAAGTCATAATTACAGTAAATATTGTAAATATTAGTAAATTTGTAAATACAAAAGAATCACATGAAAAACTAAGTACATTAGTACCTGAGGGTGCTTTTTTGTGCTGCGTTATGGTTTATTCTTGCGCCGCTGCGCAAGCTTGTTAATTGTGCACAATTCGTAAACCTTGAACTGTCATAACTACATTAAATAGTTGTATGAAAAACACTTTTAGGTCATAAATATGAAAATTAAATGGAAAACAGTGAGTAAGCTGGGAACTGATCGTGCCTTCTTATGCAACCGGATGATGTATTCTTACGGCGCTGTGCTGTTCATTGCGTGTTTTCCCTGAACATTGTGTCTCCATGTGTTCCTGTGGCTGGTCATGGCCCGCAATATTATTTCCTGATTGACATCCTCAAGCTCTTTTGTAGTATTCAAGCCAGATCCTTTCTACTACCCCAATTCCAATGAAGTTGGGATGTTGTGTTAAACATAAATAAAAACAGAATACAATGATCTGCCAATCATGTTCAACCTATATTTAATTGAATACACTACAAAGACAAGATATTTAATGTTCAATCTGATAAACGTTATTGTTTTTATCAAATAATCATTAACTTAGAATTTTATGGCTGCAACACATTCCAAAAAAGATGGCACAGGTGGCAAAAAAGACTGAGAAAGTTGAGGAATGCTCATCAAACACCTGTTTGGAACATCCCACAGGTGAACAGGCTAATTGGGAACAGGTGGGTGCCATGATTGGGTAAAAAAGGAGCTTACCTGAACTGATCAGTCATTCACAAGCAAAGGTTCACCTCTTTGTGAACAAGTATGTGAAAAAATAGTTGAACAGTTTAAGGGCAATGTTCCTCAAGGTACAATTGCAAGGAATTTAGGGATTTCATCATCTACGGTCCATAATATCCTCAAAAGGTTCAGAGAATCTGGAGAAATCACTGCATGTAAGCGGCAAGGCTGCAAACCAACATTGATTGCCCGTGACCTTCGATACCTCAGGCAGCATTGCATCAAAAACCAACATCAATGTGTAAAGGATATCACCACATGCGCTCAGGAACACTGCAGAAAACCAATGTCAGTAAATACAGTTTGGCGCTACATTTGTAAGTGCAATTTGAAACTCAACTACGCAAAGCAAAAGCCATTTCAACACCCAGAAACGCCGCCGGCTTCTCTGGGACCGAGCTCATCTAAGATGGAGTGATACAAAGTGGAAAAGTGTTCTGTGGTCCGACGAGTCCACATTTCAAATTGTTTTTGGAAATTGTGGACGTCGTGTCCTGCGAGCCAAAGTGGAAAAGAATCATCCGGAGTGATATGGATGCAAAGTTCAAAACCAGCATCTCTGATGGGATGTGGCTGTGTTAGTACCAATGGCATGGGTAACTTACACATCTGTGAAGACACCATTAATGCTTAACGGTACATACAGGTTTTGGAGAAACATATGCTGCCATCCAAGCGACGTCTTTTTCATGGACGCCCATGCTTATTTCAGCAACACAATGCCAAAACACATTATGCATGTGTTACAACAGTGTGGCTTCAAAGTAAAAGAGTGCTGGTACTAGACTGGCCTGTCTGCAGTCCAGACCTGTCTCCCATTGAAAATACGTGGCGCATTATGACGCGTGAAATACGACAACTGTTGAACAGCTGATGCTGTACATCAAGCAAGATTGGGAAAGAATTCCACCTACAAAGCTTCAACAATTAGTGTCCTCAGTTCCCAAACTTTTATTGAATGTTGTTAAAAGAAAAGGTGACGTAACACAGTGGTAAACACGACCTTGTCCCAGCTTTTTGGAACGTGTTGCAGCCATACAATTCTATGTTAATGATTATTTGCTAAAAACAATCAAGTTTATCAGTTTGAACATTAAATATCTTGTCTTTGTAGCATATTCAATTAAATATAGGTCAAACATGATTTACAAATCATTGTATTCTGTTTTTATTTATGTTTAACACAATGCCCCAACTTCATTGGAATTGGGGTTGTACATCTCATTGCTCTGGCTGTAGTTGGCCTTTCCTAGTAAACCAACCCGCTTTGTTGGTCAAGCTCAGCTGCTTGCTCGACCTCAAGCCTTTAGTGCCAAGACACTCTCCTGAATTCTTAACCAGTCCAGATTTCTTACCTCTTCCCTGTTCTCATTAAACTCAGCAAACCTGCATTTGTCTCAAACATTGCATATTCAGTTATTAAGAGTCCAGTGTCTGCGATGCAAGCGTAGGGTTGCCAGAATAGTTGCTAAATTAACACACAACCAATTAAAAACAATGTTGTTTTTTCCCCTTAAGACTAGCTTACCTAGACATATTCACACAGCCCAAACAAACACTGAGAAGAACAACACCATAATCATACTGAATCATGCTTTAAGCTGAAAAATATCAATCACATATAATCAAGCTCTGCTAACATGTAACTGAGGTCAACTCAAGAGAACAACAAAGGAAGAAGCATCAGCTCATAGAAGTTGGTGAGTCTTCTGCCCAAGCACAGTCCATTCTAATCTTCTGCAAGGTTGTCATTGCAAAGGTGGTGAACAAACACCATGGCTGAAAACATTGTGTGATCGGCAATACTTGCTGGTGTTTGACAGTTATTACTATTCTCTTTTGAAGGCAAGAGGAACTGTGATTATCTTGCTTATACTAAGCCAGGAGCAAATTACAGTAAACTTAATTTTTTTGAAAACAGTTGACACGTCATGAATGTGAAATGTTCACAAATTGGACCTTGCCATGGAGTAGAAAGTTATTCATCAGGGCGTTATGAAGACAAAGGTGTTTCTATTTTAGTTGTAAATAGTTTATTTGTATCTATGCTAAAAAGCTCAATATAAAACCACTGTATTAGTGGTATTAGTTTTTAGGGGTGTACGTCGCACCCATGGGGGATGTGGGTGTGTGGCAACACCCCCACTTCTGATACCCACCCACAAAAATCTCTATGACACAGACTCTGCTCTGTGCTAAATCTGCACTACTTGTGTTTTATGATGAAAAATAGATGATCAAAGTGACTGCACTACCGGTCAAAGTGACGGCACTACCGGTGATGACAACCCATATCCTTTGACTTGAAATCCTCTTGCTACACCATCATTTATGTTACAGATTACATTTAATTTTTTAAATCTTTTTAATTCAAATCTATTCAAAATATATGGCTTTAATACATGACTATACATGTTTCCTGCTGTAATGCAAGGGCATACAATGCACGGAATGTGTCCCTACCACTGAATGTGTTCAATGGCTCATGTGGAATCAGCTAGTTAGATGACTAAGGGATAGCTGGCAGTGACCCATGTTAATATGGCTAAAATACTTGAGTGCCAGTGCCTGCATTTTTGCAAGCAGGGTGCTGAATGCAGAAGGCTGACATCTTCAGAGTCTTTCACAGGGATCAGTGAGAATGTGGCTGCTGCCTAAGCTGCTAAACTGAGGCCCTGCAGCTGATGTGGTTGTAACAGTCATTTCCCTCACATTCAGACTTTTTCTGCAGACCTCAAATCAAATCTGCAGCTTTTGTAGTGGAACTCACATGCTGCAGGAATCCCTATCACTGGTAAACACTCAACAGAAGTTATCTGAATATACAGTAGGTAGAAAGACAAAAGAGCTGCAAGGGTAGGAATGAAATGAACAGGCTACATCATTAAGACAAAGGGTGCATAATGGAAAAGCAGGTGTTTCATCAGAACTCTGACAGTGACTTTGGTTCACACACTTTTCAAGATTGGGCAGACATAATTTCTGCGACTTTGTGAAATACAACCCCAAATTCCAATGAAGTTGGGATGTTGTGTAAAATATAAATAAAAAAAGTGATGTGTGAACAGTGAACAATGATTTGCAAATCCTCTTCAACCAACATTCAATTGAAGTCGCGGGGGCAGTATCTTTAGCAGGGACACCCAGACTTCCTTCTCCCCAGCCACTTGATCCAGCTCTTCTGGGGGGATCCCGAGGCGTTCCCAGGCCACCCGAGAGACAGTAGTCTCTCCAGCGTGTCCTGGGTCGTCCCCGGGGTCTCCTCCCGCTGGGACGTGCCCGGAACACTTCACCAGGGAGGCGTCCGGGAGGCATCCGAACCAGATGCCCCAGCCACCTCATGTGGCTCCTCTCAATGTGGAGGAGCAGCGGCTCTACTCTGAGCTCCATCTGGATGACCAGGCTTCTCACCCTGGGGTACCGAACGGTTCGGTATCCC
The DNA here is from genome assembly GCF_024500275.1 of Phycodurus eques. Classification (NCBI taxonomy): domain Eukaryota; kingdom Metazoa; phylum Chordata; class Actinopteri; order Syngnathiformes; family Syngnathidae; genus Phycodurus; species Phycodurus eques. The sequence goes on from NC_084527.1 coordinate 28,687,982, forward strand.
ATACTCCCGAAGCACCCCCCACAGGACTCCTCGAGGGACACGGTCGAATGCCTTCTTCCAGTGACCCGAGTCCAGGCAAGGGAAACCTCAATCCAGTTATATTTTTTTTATCATAGGAGTCTTTTAACTGTGCTTTATCTGGTCCCTCACCTTAGACCTGTGTGCCATGGGTGACCCTACCAGGGACGTGAAGCCCCAGACAACTTAGCTCCTAGGATCATTTGGACACACAAACTCCTCCACCATGATAAGGTGACAGCTTCCAGGAGGACAAGACAAGATATTTAATGTTCAAACTGATAAGAGTCATTGTTTTTTGTTGTTGTTGCAAATATTCATCCATTCTGAGTTTGACGCCTTCACAAACACATTCCCAAAAAGCTGGTATAAAACTTCTGTCTGGTGTCTCCGTTGTCGTATTTTGCCTTTTGTAATGTGTCACACATTTTCAATGGTGGCAGGCCAATCTTGTATTCACACAGTTTTGGTACGAAGCCACGCTGTTGTAACACATGCAGAATGTGACTTGGCATTGGCTTGCTGAAATAAGCAGGGACATCCCTGAAAAAGACGTCGCTTGGATGGCAGCATATGTTGGTCCAAAACTTCTATGTACATTTCAGCATTAATGTTGCCTCACAGATGCGCAAGTTACCCATGCCATGGGCACTAACACACCCCCATACCATGACAGATGCGGCTTTTGAACTTTGTCCTGATAAAAAATCCAAAACTGAACTGCCTCACAGTTCTTTTTTTTTGTGTCCTGTTCAGCTGTTAGGTCTAGCAGAATGGAAAATCTGTATCCCTTTTATGCCAAAACAGTTTTACTGTGTCACAGTGGAGTTTTTAAGCTTCTGCTGTGGTATTATAATTGAGGTTTATTGAGAATCAGACTTGATCAGTCGAACAGAACAAAGTTTCCAGAAGGGAGAAAGAAACAAAGACAAAGTACTAATTGTAAACAGGATGTGTGAAGTAAATCGTTACATTATCTACAACAATGAAACGTTCAATATGGGTGTTGCATGGGGCTGTAGTGCTACACCCTGTGAATGAAGGACAGGACACGATAGGACAGGACAAGGACAGGAGAAGAAGCCTGCAGGACCAGGGTCATGAACCCGGCTGTGCAACTGTAGTGTGGTGGCATTAATTATGCAAATTATAAAAGTGTACATGACGAGAGTATAAGTGAGGGGATACACAAGTGATTTGCATATTCATGAGTTATTTGTTGCAGTAAGGGGTGTGTGCCTGTGGATACATGGAAGTGAATTGATACCGTTTTACATGCACAAAGACTGACAGAAGTGTCCTGTAATTGCTGTGGACGCACCGCGGCGGCTGAGGACCCCACCCAATCGATCGAGGGGTGGGATCACTGCCTCACAGTTCTGAGGACTGGGATTCAAATCCCGGACCCGCCTGTTCTCCCCGTGCCTGCGTGGGTTTTCTCCAGGTACTCCGTTTTCCGCCTACATCCCAAAAACATGCAGGGTAAGTTAATTGAAGACTTTAAATTGCCCGTGAATGTGAATGTGAATGTGAGTGCGAATGCTTGTTTGTGTATGTGTGCCCTGCGATTGGCTGGCGACCAGTTCAGGGAGTACCCCTGCTCTCGCCCAGAGATAGCTGGGATAGGCTCCAGCACGCCCGTTACCCATGTGAGGATAAGCAGAATGGAAGATGAATGAATGAATGTTCTTAAACTGTTGGACTATTTGCTCATGCAATTTTTCACAAAGTGCTGAACCTCGCCCCATCATTGCTTGTGAACAACTGAGCCTTTCGGCGATGCCCTTTTTATACCAAATCATGACACTCACCTGTGAAATGTTGATCATTGAGCATTCCTCAAGTTTGAGTCTTTTGGTTGTCCCTGTCCCAGCTTTTTGGAACGTGTTGCAGGTTTCAAATTCAAAAGTAGTTATTTGCACACACAAAAAAAAAAAAAAAACTTTCATCACTTTGAACATTGAATATCTTGTCTTTGTAGTGTATTCAACTGATTATACAGTCGGTTGAAAAGGATTAAAAATAATTGTATTCTGTTTTTATCTTTTTTTCTACACAACGTTGCAACTTCATTGGAATTGGGTTTTGCATAAGGACCGCTGAACCCCTCAGTGAGCTGAGTGTGTTTAAATTGCCATACTTTTAATAGACCACTCTGCAACATTCCCTGCAGGCTCCCAAGCTGAAAAATAAAAACTGTAGACTCTTTCGGCTTGTCCCGTTATGGGTCGCCACAGCGTGCCATCCTTTTCCGTGTAAGCCTATCTCCTGCTTCCTCCTCTCTAACACCAGCTGCCCTCATGTCTTCCCTCACGACATCTTTCAACCTTCTCTTTGGTCTTCCTCTAGCTCTCTTGTCTGACAGCTCCATCCTCATCATCCTTCTACCAATATACTCACTCTCTCTCCTCTGTACGTGTCCGAACTATCGAAGTCGGCTCTCTCTAACTGTCTCCAAAACATTGAACCTTGGCTGTCCCTCTGATGAGCTCATTTTATCCAACCTGGTCAGCGAACCTCAACATCTTCATTTCCGCCACCTCCAGCTCTGCTTCCTGTTGTCTCTTCAATGCCAGTGTCTCTAATCCGTACATCATGGCTAGCCTCACCACTGTTTTATAAACTTTGCCCTTCATCCTAGCATAGACTCTTCTGTCACATAACACACCTGACACCTTCCTCCACCCGTTCTAACCTGCTTGGACTCGTTTCTTCACTTCCTGACCACACTCACCATTGCTCTGGACAGTTATCCCAAGTATTTAAAGTCCTCCACCCTTGCTATCTATTCTCCCTGTAGCCTCACTCTTCCCCCACCACCCCTCTCATTCATGCATATATATTCTGTTTTACTTCGGCTAATCTTCATTCGTCTGCTTTCCAGTGAATGCCTCCATCTTTCTAACTGTTCCTCCAGCTGCTCCCTGCTTTCACTGCAGATCACAATGTCATCTGCAAACATCATGGTCCACGGGGATTCCAGTCTAACCTCATCTATCAGCCTATCCATCACCACTGCAAACAGGAAGGGCGCTCAGGGCTGATCCCTGATGCAGTCCCACAGTCCACCTTAAATTCCTCTGTCACAACTACAGCACACCTCACCACTGTTCTGCTTCCCTCGTACATGTCCTGTTATTATTATAACATACTTCTCTGCCACTCCAGACTTCCACATGCAGTACCACAGTTCCTCTCCGGGTACTCTGTCATAGGCTTTCTCTAGATCCACAAAGACAAAATGTAGCCCCTTCTGACCTTCTCTGTACTTTTCCATCAACATCCTCAAGGCAAATAATGCATATGTGGTACTCTTTCTCGGCATGACACCGTACGGTTGCTCGCAAATACTCACTTCTGTCCTGAGTCTAGCCTCCACTACTCTTTCCCATAACTTCATTGTGTGGCTCATAAACTTTTTCCTTCACCAACATGTCCATTACAATCTGCACCAATCACGACTCTCTCTCTCTATCTGGGATGCTCAGAATTGCGTCGTCTAGCTCCTTCCAGAATTTCTCTTTCACTGCTAGGTCACATCCTACCTGTGGGGCATAGCACATTATACATAACACCCTCAATTTCAAATTTCAGCCTCATCGCTCGATCTGATACTCTTTTCCCCTCCAAGACATTCTTAGCTAACTCTTCTTTTAATATAACCCCTACTCCATTTCTCTTCCCATCTACACCATGGTAAAATAATTTAAACCCTGCCCCTAAACTTCTAGCCTTACTGCCTTTCCACCTGGTCTCCTTGACACACAATATATCAATCTTTCTCCTAATCATCATGTCAATCTTTCTCCTAATCATCATGTCAACCAACTCCAGAGATTTTCTTGTCATAGTCCCAACATTCAAAGTCCCCACATTCAATTCTAGGCTCTGTGCTTCCCTCTTCTCTTTCTGCCGAAGAACCCGCTTTCCACCTCTCCTTCGTCTTTGACCCACAGCAGCTGAATTTCCACCGGCGCCCTCCAGGTTGACGGCACAGGTGGCGGACGTTGTTAACCCGGGCCACGACCAATCTGGTATGGAATTCTTTAGATGAACGCTCATATTTGTTTGTCAAAGTGTTAAGCCGGATCCCTTCCTGACGCAACCCTCTGTATTTATCTGGGCTTGGGACCGGGCTACAGTTTGCATTGGCTTATGCCCCCCATAGGGCTGTCTTAAAAAATAAACAGTGTAGAATATTTTTTTAAATATCTAAATATACAATTTTCTTAATAGTAGTAGTATTATATTGAAATATGTGTACATCTACACATTGTTGCTGTCAGATGCCCCCTGAAGAGACCTGCGCTCTCTCTGAAGGTTTTACAGTCACAGTTCTGATTAGATTGATGCAGCAAACAAATCAAAGGTGTTACATTTGAGATCCTAGTGAGGATGGAAAGTAAAATCAAAGTGCAATTTGGGCAGCTTGCAAGTCTGCTTCTGCACGATCTGATAAAAATAAAACAAAGACAAAATATTTATCCAAGAACACCTGATTTTCTAGGCCCATAATTCATGAGGAAATGCAGATGGCAAGATTGCAAAGGCAAGCAGGAGATTTGTGACGCGAAAGGAATTTGAATTGTATGCTGACAGTTCCCATCTGGATTGCATAAAACATACTGCAACTTTTTCTTCAATATTCTATTTAGAGCAGCCAACCTTCCCGCATAGCACTAACATCGTGTTCATTTATGTGTGTGTTTGTATGTGTGTGTGTGTGTGTGTGTGTGTGTGTATAAACTCATGCATGACAAAACACAATACATAACATCCATCCATTTTCTTTTCCCGCTTATCCTCACGAGGGTTGCGGGCTGCTGGAGCCTATCCCAGCTATCTTCGGGCGGGAGGCAGGGTAGTCTCTGTACCGGTCGCCAGCCAATCGCAGGGCACATAGAAACAAACAATCATTCCCACTCACATTAGCACCTATGGGCAATTTAGAAACTACAATCAACCTATCACGCATGTTTTTGGGACGTGGGAAGAAACCGGAGTGCCTTGAGAAAACCCACACAGGCAGGGGGAGAACATGCAAACTCCATACAGGCGGGGCGGGGATTTGAACCCCGATCCTCAGAACTGTGAGGCAGATGTGATAACCAGTTGTAAACCGTGCCGGCATATATAACATATTATATTATTTAATAATCATTATGCGAATGTACGTATGAAACTCAAACATTTTAGCACTCCCAGGATACCTTGCAAATATTCCCCCTATAGGGTTAGGGTGAATTTGATTGAATGCTTTGTAAATGCTCCAATGGCAATGCCATATCATTGCAAAATTACCTGCAGACTTTCATTTTATATATATATATTTATTTATTTTTAATCTAATTTCCTACTACTACTGCTCACAAACCCATACGGTGTCTGGGGATTTTTTTTTTCTTCTTCCCACATTCCAAAAACATGCATGGTAGGTTAAATGAAGACTCTAATTTCCCCTTAGGTGCGATTGTGAATGTTTGCCCTGCGAGTGGCTGGCGACCAGTTCAGGGTGTACCCCCCCTATTGCCCAAAGTTTGCTAGGATAGGCTCCAGCATACCATCGACCCTAGAAAATTGATGGATGGATGAATAGGCCTCTAATACAGGGTGGCACAGAGCCCGAACGGTTAGCATGTCTGCCTCACGGTTCTGAGGTTGTGGTTTCGAACCCGGCACTCCCTATCTGGGGTTTGCATGTTCTCACCTTGCTTATGTGGCTATTCTCCACTTACTCTGGCTTCCTCCCACATTCTAAAAAGTTTAGGTGAGGTTAATCGATGACTAAATTGTCCTTATGTGTGAATATGAGTCATTGTTGTTTGTCTATATGTGCCCTCTAATTGGCTGGCGACCACTCCAGGGTGAACGCCACCTCTCGGCCAAAGTTGGGTGGGATAGGCTCCAGTTCACTTTCAAATCTAATGTGGAAAGGCAGTATAGAAAATTTCTGGATGGATTGGTTCTAATATAAGTGACTGGAGCTTTAGCCATGGTGATATGAACCATTATTGAAATGCCATTAAAAAGCAAATTCTGTTGTCTTTTTTAGACAGCAGGTACATGATTTTGTTTTTTTAATTATTATATTTACACATGAAAGGCCAAGAAAAGGAAAGACACAGCTCTCAGATTAATGGACTGTAGCTCTACAACCAACTCAACCACAACCACAGTAAAAAACAAAAAAATAATAAATAAAAAATGCTCAATGAATACCTCTCCGGCAGTGGCAATCTAAACTTCGCATTCATATTTCTGTAAAGCCAGAATTGAGATAGGATCTTAAATGAGGCGAGATACAAGTAATCTACACATGGCGGCCAAAGTGTCGACGAGCTGTTAACGGTTGCCGACTACTTGGTGCCGCTTATTCTGTGCTTTAAACCCAACGCAGCTCATGACTATTCATGCTCGAGCCTGCACGTGGACGTCAGGAGGCAGCGCATCGAGCTGTGAGGCTGCGTGGACGAGAGACAGCATGTCACGTCTCTCCCACCGACGGGAAACCTCGTTGCTCTTAGGGCGAATCGGCTGTCGGTTCAGCCTCCGCTAGGACCACAACAAAGGACCGCACGCAGAAAAGCGAGATGGGCCTATGTCTTTGATGTATTTCTTGATTTGTTAAATTTGGAAGCATGTATCGAGACAGCGGAGTTAAGATGCTCGGTTTGATCATTTCACGAACGGACAGGTCGAGCGATAGCGGGAGGATGTTATTGTTGTGCTTCTCCCGGAAGATGGACGAGACATATTGGGGCTGAGCGAGTGGCGGGCGAGGTTCCACATTACGGGGCGGGGAGAAGAAACGTCGGAACCGCCGTGGGCTGTTTGAGATGCTAAACGCGTCCCGTGGAATTCATATCTGTGCTGTGCAGCGCAAAGCCCTCAACAAGGAGAGTCACCAAGCTCTCGGAACCGAGCGCCGCACCTTGGAGTCCGCATGCTGCTTTCGCCATGTCCCATTTGAGCTGACCGTGGTGCTGAACGGAACACTCAGTTCCCCCCCCCGAGCAACACGCGTTGACCTTTTTTTTTTTTTTTTTTTTTTTTCCCCCAGGGTGGGAAGTCACCCTCCAGAATGACCCCAATAGCTGGCCGAAGACACGCATGAACAATTCGAGTCAGCCACACGCAAGTCACTTTCATGGCCGTGGCACGCAAAATCAAAACTTTGCTGACCGTCAACATTCTCGTGTTTGTGGGGATCATCCTGTTCTCGGTCTACTGCAGGATCCAGGACCGATCCGAGGAGTTCGTCCAGATCGGACGCGCTTCTGACCAGAGGCTGCGCGCCAGACATGGTAAAGTTACCAACTTGCTGGACAGGCAGTCTATTCTCCAGCGGCTAGAAAGGCTGGAGGATGTCGTCTACAATCAGCTAAACGGTAGGGATAAGACCTTTGCTTTAAATCATCCTGTCACTCTGAAAATCATGCATCATCTCATACAGCCTCATCACCTCGGCAAGGCTTTGAAAAATCAGTTGAAGTGTGAAACAATGTGCAATTACTTCGCGCAGCACAGAATGTTAGTAAGCTACCAAAGCAACGTTATGCATTCGAGTACGATATAAAGGAGTACACTTCACTGGGCAATTACTTGAACTCACCTACAATGGACACATCACCGATTTAGCGACTGTAAACGTCTCATAAATTTCCTGTGGGAATTCAGATCCTGTCAGTCGACAAAATTAGCACATTTATCATAATAAAACTGGTTTAAAAATCAGGTTTACTTTCACTTGTACGAGTGTCAGAAAAATAGCAACAAAATTAGGTAAATTCAAAATATTTTTGAATTATAGCATCCTCCAAATTGTTATATATATATATATATATATATATACACACACACACACACACACACACACACACACACACACATTGTCAAGTCATGGCATGATCTCACAGCAACCAGACTAACTGGCCAAATGACGCCAAATGATTATACAACCATTGTTTAAGCTATAATTTCTAGTCTGTTGGTCTCTCCTTTGTCATGCATACTCAAATGATCATTTCATTAATTTCACAGTCATTTGGGTCAATTTCTGTATTGTTGAAACTTGGAATACTGTGATGTTGATGTAGTTCATACTGGCCATCAGTAGAGAGCGCAAATATCTCAACAGTACTTTAATTATTGGCTCCACGCCTGAACCTGAAATACAAATATGGCAGCACAATCGTGCATGTTGCTGTCTGCACCAGAGTTATAGGTTCTGGGTTTGAATCTCGGCTTGGGCCGTACTGTGTGTGGTTGACATGCTCACCCCGTGCTTGTGTAGGTTTTCTCCAGGTCATCACAATTCCTCCCACATTTAAAAAAGCATGTTATTTTAATTGCTTGATTCAAAATACTGTGTGTGGATGGTTGTTGTTTCCCGTCACGCTGAACACAATAAGCGGTAGAAAAGTTATAAATGGATAGTAAAAAAAAAAAAAAAAAAAAAAATCTAAAATTGGCCGTGATGACATAAAGACTTGTCGACTGTTCTATTATTGTCAAAATGTAGTACACTCAGGACAAACAATTGCAGTTCTCCAGTCTTTTCGAGTGTAGCGTAACTGTATTTCACATTACCGAATGTCTGTATTCAACACGTGCTCTGGCCTTCATGTGGAATGTGCATGTTCTCCCCGTGCTTGTGAGGGCTTTCTCTTCCAACATTTCAAGAACATGCATGTTAGGTTCATTGAAGAATCAAGTCCATAGGTGTTAGTGTGAATGCTTGTTTGTCTATGTGATTGGCTGGCACATTCATTCATCATTATGAGGATGAGCAGTCGATAAAATAGATGGATGGACAGATGGATGGACAGACAGACAGACAATATCTGCCTGGAAACATTCACTTACTGCCACAATCCCTGCATGATTTTTCTTCAACTTTTTAAAAGCAAACATAATAAAATTCAGTATCCACAGGTCACCCCATTCCTAAATTGTGGATACTTCTCATATTTGGGGAAAAGCCACGGTGAGAGGAGGACTCGGAGTACCAGTGTTTATTATCATGTCCCGCAGCGTTATGAAGTAATCACCCATTCTCTCAGTTGTTTATTGCCTTGCAATGGCATCTCACGGTAGTTACACCAAGGTTCAATTAGATTTGAAGGACATAAACAAGTCTTGGAATTGGACTTTTGATGGTTTCCTGATGGTGGGCAACCAGACTCCCAACAAGACGCAACAGTCAACATTTGTCAGCAGCTCATTTTGCAGCACAAAGCATCAACATGAGGGTTATCAGCTGCCAAGCTTAGGTGTGAATGCCACCGCCTTTCGCTAATCACATGAAAAGGTTTTAAGCTTGTTAACAAGCTTATGAAGCAATGTTTTGACCTTAAGTAGTGCATTAAGCTCAACAGATATCTCCTCACTGGTACTTGTTCAGTCTCATTGTTACTGTATGCACATATGATTAACTATTAATGCCAGAAGGGGAAATACATTTGTTTGTTTCTGGTTGTTTTAAACATTTTGACATTCACACAGCCTTTTTCATGTAGTGTAATCTCTGTTTTAACTTCAAACCCATCCATCCATCCATTTTCTTCCGCTTATCCGAGGTCGAGTCATGGGGGCAGTAGCTTTAGCCGGGAAGCCCAGACCACCCTCTCCCAAGCCACTTCAACCAGCTCTTCCGGGGGGATCCCAGGCCAGCCGGGACACATAGTCTATCCGAGATTCGACTTTCAGACGGACCCTCCTCTCCAGCACCCCTGAATTGACCTTACCAGGGAGGCTGAGGAGAGTGATACCCCTGTACTTGGAACACACCCTCTGCTCCCCCTTCTTAAAAAGGGGGACCACTACCCCAGTCTGCCAATCCAGATGCACTGTCCCCGATGTACACGCGATGTTGCAGAGGTGTGTGAACCAGGACGGCCCCACAATATCCAGAGTCTTAAGGAACTCCGGGCAGATCTCATCCACCCACGGGGCCTTGCCACCGAGGAGCTTTTTAACCACCTCGGTGACCTCAGCCCCAAAGATAGGAGAGCCCACCTCAGAGATCCCAGACTCTGCTTCCTCATGGGAATGCGTATCAGTACAAATCAGCTGCCTCCGGAGTCTCACAGGCCAAAAAGGCCCGATAGGACTCATTCTTCAGCTTGACGGCATCACTCACTGCTGTTGTCCACCAACGGGTTCGGTGGTTGCCGCCACAACAGGCACCGACAACCTTACGGCCACAGCTCCTTCTGACAGGGGATTCTGGAAGATGTTCCAAGCAGACCCTCACAATACGTTTGGGCCTGCCAGGTAGGACTGGCATCTTCCCCCACCATCGGACCCAACACACCACCAGCTGGTGATCAGTTGACAGCTCTGCCCCTCTGTTCACCCGACTGTCCCAAGACATGTGGCCGCAAGTCCGATGACACGACCATAAAGTCGATCATCGAACTGCGGCCTAGGTGTCCTGGTGCCAAGTGCATATGGACACGCCTATACTTGAACATGGTGTTCGTTATGGACAATCCGTGAATGAGCACAGAAGTAATAACACCAATAACAGAACACCACCAGAGAGAGCCCAAGTTGGTGTGCGAGGTTGAGAAGTTCCGACTAGATATAGTCGGGCTCACCTCAACATACAATTTGTGCTCCGGTACCAGTCCTATTGAGAGAGGCTAGACTCTTTTCCACTCTGGAGTTGCCCAGGTTGAGAGGTGCCGAGAAGGTGTGGGCATACTTATTTCCCCCCAACTTGGTGCCTATACGTTGGGGTTCACCCCGTTGGATTAGAGGGTAGCATCGGTCCCCCGATGAGAGCCCGAGTGGTGTTCTGTTATGAACACGTGGACTTGGCAACAGGACACCCTCGGCCGAAGTTTCATGATCGACTTTGTGGTCGTGCCATCGGACTTTTGGCTGCATGGCTTGGACACTCGGGTGAAGAGATGGGAGGGGGCTGTCAATCGATCACCACCTAGTGGTGAGTTGGCACCGATGGTGGGGGAAGATGCCGATCCGACCTGGCATCTGTTGGGGACGTCTGGCAGAGTCTCCTGTCAGATGGAGCTTCAACTCCCACCTCCGACAGAACTTCACCCATGTCCCGGGACAGGTGGGGGACATTGAGTCCGAGTAGACCATGTTCCATACCTCCAATGTTGATGCGTCCGATCGGTTGTCGATGCCTGTCGTGGCGGCTATCCCCAAACTCGTTGGTGGACGCCAGCGGTAACGGATTCCGTCAATCTGAAAAAGGAGTCCTACTGGGCCTTTTTGGCCTGTGGGAGTCCGGAGGCAGTTGATTAGTACCTGCTGGCCAAGCGGAACGCAGCTTCGGTGGTCACTGAGGCAAAGACCCGGGCATGGGAGGAGTTCAGTGAGGCCATGGAGAACGACGACCCGGGGGGCTTCAACACAATTCTGGTCTACGTGTCTCAGTTGGCCTGGGAACGCCTCGGGATCCCCCCGGAAGTTACAGCGGAGAGGGTAGTCTGGGCTGCCCTGCTCAAGCTGCTGGCCCCGCGACCCGACCACCGATAAGTGGAGGAAAATAGATGGATGGATGGACAATGTCCCAACTTTATTGGATTTGGCATTTGTTGATATTTCTTTGTTTTAAAGTTGAGGGTATTTGATTATTTACTTTTATTTCAATCATGTCAGATGTTTGTCATGTGTTTGTATGCAAGTACAGTCCAAGTCAGTGTGTGCTTGTTCTCATCAACAGTATTTCTTATTTCCTGGTTTTACCTGCTTCTACCATTTAGTGGGTCAGTAATTACATGTTCTCAATGAATAATGCATGGCTTTTAATGATAAAATTCAGGTCTATATTTAAATATCCCAGTGGGCTTCAATGAAGTTCTATAATTAGGGCTTGATCTAAATTAGGATTGTTTGACCTTCGGGAAGTACTAAAATATTGTTGTTTAATAATGCATTTTCACTGAAAATGGTATTGTCCTATATTCCCAGAAGGTAATGAAATAGAATGACTTATGATTCAGCAATTAGTTCGGGATACAAGTAAAACATTGCACCGTTGAAATCGTGATTGATTTAGGTTTTAAGGAACATCTCACAATTTTGCTGGTTAGGTAAAGTTTTTAGCCTTTTCAAATAAATGCAGGATGTTTTTTCTACGAAAAACAATATTTTTTTCCAGAGTACAGAATAGTATTACATTCTCATTTCCATCCTATATCATTTTTGGTTAACCAATCTTCTTCTGCCTCATGACTGAGCCAAATGATTGTTTCTTGCATAAAATTTAGCTATTGCAATTCCATGATCGATTCTGCTTATAGATCTGATTCTTTATCAATTCTCATTGGGTGAGGAAATGAAATAATACAAGTCTTATGATGTCATTATCATTATAGGATATGATTATATGACCCTAGGGAAGATAAGCGGTATGGAAAATGAATGAATGTTTCTTTATGTTGGTAAACCTTTGACGAATGTAAAGGTTTGCAACTGCTGCAAGTACCCCCAGTATTTTTCACGTGACATCCTGTATAGCCATGACATAATGTTCGTTTGCATGTGTTGTGCGAGATGGACAAAATCTTATATCCTAAAGTAATTGTAATTTTATATCCCAATAACAATATATATCCCGGTACAGGGTTTTCCTTTAAATTACATGACATGAAGGAAACTGTTCTATCTTTTCTCTGTTCACACAAATACCACTGAAAATATCTAGTAGTACAAACAGTTTTCAAGGAATACAATAAAGTGCAAATATTTAAATAAATACTACAATAAAGTGGTTCCAGTAACATTCAAGTATGCCTACCATTAAAAAAATAAAAGCATAATAGTTGACTTTTAGGAACATAATTTACACAAATTTGCTTGCTTTTTCTAAAGTTGTTTTACTGTTTTACCCAACTGTGGTGTCTCAGTCTGAACATTAGGGGCACTAAGGAGTATGTAAATAGGAGCTGTAGATAAAAGACAAAAAAGAAGATATGAAGAAGCATTTTGTGGCATGTGGCTATATAAGAAGCTACAGTATATGGGTGCTATGTTAGCTCTGTGTTGAGCTGTAAATAAAGTGAATTAAATAAAGATTATGGAGATCTTCTCGAATAGCACGCCGACTGTACCCAAACAGGTGGCCCAGCCAGCAACGGCGAGCCCGACCCAACCAAACTGTGACAACCAGAGATACAGTATATATAGGTAGATATGACATGCTCATTTTGAGCTACGTGCCCACAGCGACGCTAAGCTAGGGAGGTCAAAGTTGGCAGCGTATTCCATGTGTGTGGAAGGAAAGATAACCCACCCCCCCAAAAAACAAGGATGCCGGCACATTGTGCTGCATATGGTTGCGTAAAATGCCATACAATTTTGACAAGGGAACTGAGAGTCCCTTCACGTAAAATATTTTTTTGTGGGTTTTTTTTTTAAAAATGTTGTGTATTACTAGCATATGATTTGGCATTGGCAAAACAGTAACCCTCATGATAATTGGTTGAGAAATTAGCAAATAAAATCTTAATTTCAATGGACGCCACGTAGGCACGTCGGTTAGCCTGGATGCTACAGTACGCTGGCCTGTCTCGTGTTCATATCTATGGTGACAACTCTTATTAGCAGTGGACCACTTGGCTCATGCTCAAAGCTAGCTTGGTGAACTAATCCACACTTCAAGCGCACTTTATGGCCCCAGCTGCGCTGCCTAGCCTTGGGCAGCCTGTCGCTTCACCGGCCCGGCTGTTTGTGGACCAGCCTGTGTCGTTGCTTAATCCGTGGTGACCCCATTCCTTCAGTCGTGGCGAGGTAGTCTAACATTTAAAATAACAATATAAATGGTGGAGGGTTATATTGCACGGTGGAAGTTATATTTCGTACTACGATGTATATTGTTACATCGCACATATAACAAATTTATCACGCAAGAGGAATCATCCGGAAATTAAAACGAATGATCGTAGGAATCAACTTTTTTGATTCCCATCCCGAATAACATGATATGTATTCACAACCAAGTGATAAATACACACATACACGCATACACACATCTGCAAATATTCGCTTTGTGTGATTAGAATATTAAGTACTAACCAATTAAAAATAAAATAAACTAGCCAAAGGTAGCTAGATTCAGGTGGGTAAAAACAGAATAGGCTGGAATAAAAATATCAAATGAATTAAAACACCGCCAAGTTGATATTTCTTTTATTCCAAAGGACTTGGCACTGCTGAGTTTATATTACACACAGACACACACACAAAAAAAAACAATCAATTTATTTCACATTTGCATGTTAATTACTTCCACAGAATTGTAATTGGTTTGTTCAACACCATAAAATGTTAGCAAATGCTCCATTTTCTGTACCTCTTATTCTCACTAGGGGAGCCAGTGAGCTGGAGCCGACCCTAGCAGACTGGGTGAGAGACGGGGCACACCCTAAACTGGTCGCCAGCCAATCAAAGCGCACATATTAGGTTCTATATTTTTTTGTGATCACAGGTGTCCCAGATCCTTAACTCTTACAAAATAAAAAATACCTTTGTAGCATTAAATGATAGACATATTTTATTTTTCACTAAAAAGTTATTTTCCAGACTATTATACAGCTTATAAATACAGTGCACAGAATTATTAGGCAAGTATTTTGATCATTTTCAGGCTTATTTCCAAACTTCCAGCTGTATAACAGTGAATGCTTAAGGTATTTTAACATTGCAGGTGCTGTGTATTTGTGTAATGAGTGTGGGTGTGGCCTAAGGAGCTCTACACCGTATTAAAAGGATAGAGTAATTATTAGGCAGCTTCTTTTCTTTCGGCAAAATGGGCCAAAAAAGAGATTAAATTGACTCAGAAAAGGAAAACATTATCAAAAGTCTCTCAGAGGGATACAACACTCTTGAAATAGCTAAGCTATTGGGGTGTGATCACAGAATCGTCAAACGTTTTATTGCTAATACTCAACAGGGTCGCATGAAATGTGTTGAGAGAAAAAGACGCAAATTAACTGCCAAGGATTTGAGAAGAATCTAGCATGAAGCTACCGGGAACCCATTATTCAAGTTCACATTCTGTCATATTTCAGAACTGCAACCTACCTTGAATACCTCAAAGTACAAGATCTTTAGTGTTCGGAGACATGCCCAAAGTAAGAAAAGCTGAAAAAAGACCACCACTGAACAAGACACATAAACTGAAGCATCTCGACTGGGCCAAGAAATATCTGAAGGGAGATTTCTCAAAGGTTTTATGGATGGATGAAATGAGAGTGACCAGATGGATGAGCCGGTGGCTGAATCAGTAATGGGCACAGAGCTCCACTTGGACTCAGACAACAGTTAAGTGGAGGTGGGATACTGCTGGTATTATTAAAGATGAGCGGGTTGGACCTTTTCAGGTTGAAGATAGGTTCAAAATGAACACCCAAACATTCTGTCAGTTTTTAGAAAACACTTTCTTCAGGCAATGGTACAGGAAGAAGTCTGCATCTATAAAAAAAAAAAAAAAACAACGATTCTTAGCCAGGACAATGCTCCATCACATGCATCCAAGTACTCTTCTGCCTGGCTGGTCAGTAAAGGCTTGAAAGACAAAAAACTGCTGACATGGCGCCCTCCCTCCCCTGACCTGAACCCAATTGAGAACTTGTGGGCAGTTCTTAAACTGGAGATATACAGTGAAGGAAAACAGTACACCTTTCGGAACAATGTCTGGGACGCTGTGGTTTCTGCTCCACAAAAGGTTGATCGGCTACAAATCAAGAAACTGACAGAATCCATGGATGGAAGGCTTATCACCATTATTGAAAAGAAGGGTGGCAATATTGGTCACTTTTTTATATACAGTATCGATTTTTTTAATTTATTATTGTTTCTATCAATTTCTATTGGGAAGTTTTGAGTTCTTTATTTATAATTATCACTTAAACACATGAAAACAAAAAAGTGAGATGGAAAATGTGTTAGTTGCATAATAATTGTGCACACCAATAATTGCCGAATAATTGTCCACATTGATATTGATTTACTTTCTAAAACATTCTTGTTTGAGGTTTATTAACATTTTGGATTAACCTAAAGCACTGTGGTTGGTGATTAATAACAATAAAATGATACTTGCCTAATCATTCTGCACACGGGATAATTTTCTTCATAAACTGTCACTCTGTGATGTGTCGAACGACAATGTTTTTGTTCTTGGATAACCCATTCAGTAATTTAATAGGCAGACTTTTACCAGTAAATCGTGCTCTTCAAACATCCACTAATCAGCAGGTGTGACAAAATAGTGCCACCCTGAATAGTGTGTAAGATACAGATACTGTCACTGTCACTGCTACCAAATTCAAGTTTTAAAGGATGATTTTTGTTTTATCATAAGATTGAGTGATAATATCCGATTTTTACCAGAATTCTGTGAATTTCATTCAAAAATGTCACCCCATGACAGTCACTCTGTGGCATGTTATTTTTATTTTAATGGTTCTAAAAATGTCTGGTAGAAGAAATCAGCTCTTCCGGCAATTGTTATGTAATGCAGAGGGTCCAAACAACTTTGTAAAAATCAAACATTGCAATTTTAATGCACTTAAAAAAATATGTTTTTTCTTTAGAAACCCTCATATAGACAAACAGCCATTCACACCGGCGGACAATTTAGAGTCAGCAATTAACCTAAGAAACATGTTTTTGGAATGTGGGAGGAAGCCGGAAGTTGGAGAAAACCCATGACATATAAAATGTTAGGTAAAGTCTTCTTTTTTGGAGTGCAAATTGAACTACTAACTCAACTACAAGACTCGAAGGCTTTTGGAAACAGCCAATGGATGTGCCTGCGGTCTTTTTCTACCTCAAAGTAGCACTGGACGTGTAATTTATTGAGCCCACAGTTACACCGAGGTTCTTTTCATCAGCCATGCATGCAACTCTATGGCCTTCTTTCCATCTGAAGGTGCTGATAGGATGGGCACAGCTGGAGAACCCGATACGCTTCTTATCTATAATGCCCAATTATAGTAAAGAAACCCATGCTGTTACTATTCCAAGAAGGCCATTGCATAATGAGAAATGTCACACTTCCTTCTCCTCCACACTGACGTACACTCGATGCTCTGACTGTATCTTAATGATCGAAATAACTACGTGCATCGACACATTATGTATACCTCACGACTGCAGGGCATCACATTATAGCACAGAGAAGGCTGTAGGATGCAAGATGGAATCACATATATTCCAACAAATATATGGAGATCAGGCTCTGCTTGACAAACCAGTGGCACAAGCAGATAAGAATCAATTCTCCCCAGCCTTGAGGAATGGGGATAATGAATTCACTGGCTCACCTGAAAATAATAGAATATGTTCAGAAGGAGCGAGTGTCGCCCTTATTGGCAATGTTTGCACAAAGTCGTGCAAAACCTTTAATCATGACGCCATGTGCAGAAATGACACAGACCTGTTTGACAAAGTGGATGAATGGTACTACATGTTCAGCCACACATATATGAGATGTGTAACATTTTTGCCGGACACATGGGGGAACTTTGGGTAAAAAAGGGGCACTTATGATAAAAAGTGTGTGTGTGTGTGTGTGTGTGTCTGGGGTGGGGGAGCAAGAGCCTCCCAGGGCCCCCCGATTCCGCCGCCTCTGACTGGAGGCATTGTTATCTTTATCTAATTTCAAGTTCAGGTAATACATGTTTCAAGTAATAAATTTTTAAGTGAAGCAGACGCCATGGGGATAAAGCTCTTGGATCTTTACAGGGCTGTTTTGCTGCTTGACCCCATGTCCAATCTTTTTTAAGAAGCAAGGATTAGAGATACATTTTTGGAACACAAAAACAAAAACAAAACAAAAAAAAACATCCATCCAACCATTCGTTTTCTGAGCCGCTTATCCTTACTAGGGTCACGGGAGTACTGGAGCCCATCCCAGCTATCATCGGGCAGGAGGCGGGGTACACCCTGAACTGGTTGCCAGCCAATCGCAGGGCACATACAAACAAACAACCATTCGCACTCACATTCACACCTACGGGCAATTTAGAGTCTTCAACTAACCTACCATGCATTTTTTTGGGATGTGGGAGGAAACCGGAGTGCCCGGAGAAAACCCACGCAGCCACGGGGAGAACATGCAAACTCCACACGGGCGGGGCTTGAACCCCAGTCCACAGAACTGT
Organism: Phycodurus eques; assembly: GCF_024500275.1. NCBI lineage: Eukaryota > Metazoa > Chordata > Actinopteri > Syngnathiformes > Syngnathidae > Phycodurus > Phycodurus eques. The sequence goes on from NC_084527.1 coordinate 28,706,146, forward strand.
GAGGCAGACGCTCTAATGAGTCGTCCACCGTACCGCCCAAAAAACCCCCACAAAACCCCCAAAAAAACTCCTTGGTATGTCCCGCAAACAATTCATTTGCCGTAATGTTGTTTCTAGATGCACAGTCTTGATCGTTTCATTGGATTTCTAGAACACTGTTCAGTGCTGTGAAAAAGTATTGGCCCCCTTCTCAGATTTTTACATTTTTGAACAAATGTAAATATCAGACAAATATCCATCCATTCTCAATACCACTTATCTTGTTCAGGGTCGTGGGGTCCTGGAGCCTCTGCCAGTTGACTTCTGGCGAAAGGCGGACTACACCCTGAACATGGTCGCCAGTCAGTCGCTGGGCATCAGATAAACAAGAAAAAAAAACAACTTAAAATGCTATTTTTAAATGGTTATTCCATTTTTAAGGGAAAAATACTATTCAAAGCTACCTGGCCCTGTGTGAAAAGGTAACGGCCCTGTAAAAATAATTACTGGTTGGGCCATCCTCAGCAGCAACAACTGAAATTAAGCGTTTTCTATAACTGGCAACTGTCCATAATTGTCTTTCACATTTCTGTAGAGATGGTTTGGCCCACTCTTCCTTGCAGAATTGTTTGAATTCAGCAAAAATGGAGGGTTTTCGACCTTAAACGACCTATTTAAGGTCATGCCACTGCATTTCAATCGGATTCAAGTCGGGACTAAACTACTCCAAAACCTTCCTTTTGTTTTCTTAAGCCATTCAGAAGTTGACTTGCTGGTGTGTTTTGGATCGTTATCATGCTGCAGAACCCAAGTGTGCTTCACCTTAATATTTTTTTGCAAAAGTAAGACAAGCTTTTATGTTCTTTTTGGTCAGCAGTGGTTTTCGGCTTGGAACTCTGCCATGGATGCCATTTCTGCCCAGTCTCTTCCTTATTGTTGTGTCAGGAACACGGACCTTAACTGAGGCAAGGGAGGTCTGTAGTTCTTTAGAAGTTGTCCTGAGTTCCTTTGTGGCCTCCTCTATGAGTCATTGCTGTTCTCTTGGGGTAATCTTTCCAGGCTGGCTACTCCTGGGAAGGTTCACCATTGTTAAAAAATGTATCCCCTTGAAGTTAATGGCTCTCCCTATCGTTCGCTGGAATCCTTTAGAAATGGCTTTGTAACCCTTACCAGAGTGATAGATGTCAATTAATTTTTTTCTTGACTGTTCTTGAATTTGTTTGAATCGTGTCATTTTGTTGCAGCTTTTTTAGATCTTTTGTCCGACTTGATTTTGTCATACAGGTTCTGTTTGTCATTTCTTGATTGAACAGGTCTGGAGGTAATGGCTTGGGTGTGATCAGTGAAAATTACCCAAAAGTTGTGATTCACCACAATTATTTCATGATTTAACAAGGGGGGTAATTACTTTTCACACAGGGCGAGCGATAAAGTGGTAAAAAATATAAGAATTTGAGAAGGGGACCAATACTTTTTCACAGCACTGTACGTGACTTTCGAACCTTTTATTGTGGCCCCCATCCCACAATGGAATTTCTTACAGTCATGTAGCTGAAGAAGATGGCAGGCGTTAGCCAAATAACAGAACAAACCAAATCTAAAGCTGTCATGCAATGTTCCACTTCCAAGTCTCGTACAGAGATAGCGAGGCCCTCCCCTCTCATGTCGCCGGCTCTGGAGGGTATCTGTGTTGTATTGTGACACGGCTGTGATGCCAGATGGCTGCACTGTGACACGTGAGCCCCACCCATAATTGTCAACATGCCACCACTATGACTGGAGCAGGGCATGTTGAATCCCTCTCATGGGAGAAGCCTGATTTCCAGTCAACTCAATTACAGATCTTCAGTGGCACCCGTTATTTCAAAGCCATCTGAATATGGCGATTGCACCGCAGTAGGTGGTACATTAGTATGCATTATTTATTGTGTGCATGTCCATCTGTTTTTATTTTTTAATTTTTTAAAGAGCTAGTGATGTATTGTGGAACACTGAAACCTCAAGGCGCAGAAGCTATGTCTTCCATCATCAAAAATATTAGGAATATTTTCCTAATCTCCGTATGATGCATTACAGATCTCTGTATGATGCACTGATCTGTATGATGCATTACAGTTTTATACCAGTTCAAACTACTAAGCAAAATAATAAACATATTGTTGAAGTAATACCACTCTGACAGTGTCAGTAAACACTGAACATTATTTTTTTTGTTAAGGTAGCTTTTGCAGAGCAGATTTTGCAAGGGGTCACTGTTGTGGTTGATAAGTGTATTTGCGCATACAGTTTTACTTGTGGATGACTGGCTTGTTGGACCGCTGGATGAAATCTCCCTCTCGCCTTTGAAAAATGTCACAGCACCAAAGTGACGTCTGTTCAAAGTCATTGTCATGATGAGACACCTTAATTTGTGTAGAGGCGTATTTTAAATCTGACATATAAAATCCCATAATTAATTCAGTCAGACTGAGGAAGCATAATGTGTTGGGGGGGGGGGGGGGGGGGGGGGGCGGTAGCTGACCAAGGACACAGGATCTTCGAGAAAAAAAAATACCTGGGGATTTATCTTGAGGTCAAAGAACCTAACCTGGGGATTTATCTTGAGGTCAAAGAACCTGCATGGATCAAGTACAAATTTACAGACTTTCTCATTCACTGTCCTGCTGGTGCTGCACACTGCCTCTACAATGTATTTATGATTACAGATCCAAAGACATAATGTAACATCTGGTGTTGGATTAAAAGTTGCTCTAAAAATGTTACTTTTTAATCACTATATGAGAGTTAAAGCTTAAAAGCATTTTTGTGGAGGGGTTATATCCCTTCAAGTTCATTTCTTTATAATACAAATTATTTCATTTTTGACTAAATGCATGATGCATAGATATCACAAGTAGAAGCATAACCATCCATCAAAATGACAACATTTTGCAGGTTTCCACTTGTGTATTTATATATGGACCACACAGTTGATGGTGCATTTCAGCAAGAAACTTATAGCTACTGACTATTTATAATCATCAATATGAAATTATTGTTATTTTGTTAAAGGGAAGCTCTCTGCACCATTCACTATAAACAGTACTATACTATGTATACTTGGTAATTAGATCACGGATCATTATACGTGTTGTGTGACATCCCAATACAATGCATTAAGTATTTTGTGTCATCTTCATTGTGTATTGTAAATATCCCAAGTAAGAAGTGATAATCACAACCATAATCCAGCTGTCACCATTTTAGGTGCTGAGCATCAGTCAGTCATCATTCATGCATCAGTTTTTCTTTCCACAATTCGGATTGGCTTTTATACTACTGTCTCTCTCAGCTTCTCTTCTGCTCAGTCATGGCCTTGTCCAAGTGAGTGTTTTGCGGCTCTGTCATTGACAGACAGTGTAATGATGCCCTCCGGATGTGGCCTTGGTGTATCGAAGCTGCTACTGCGGTCTCTGCATGCTGCCATCAAATGTCAATCCGCTACCTTTCTACATGCACCCACTGGTCAACTACTGTAAATCCGCCCGCTGTGTTTGCATCTGCCTCTGATCCTGTGTCATTTTTTTTCTGGGCCAGGTTTAGCAAAGCCCATTGGGTTGGTGGAGGGTCCCGGAGGACTCGGTCAGGGGGGAGCTGCCGCCTCACTTGGAGAGGACAGCCGCGACGCCGAGGGGAAGTATGAAGAGTACGGCTACAATGCTCAGCTCAGTGACAGGATCAGCCTAGACAGGAATATCCCAGACTACAGGCCTAAAAAGTAAGTGTCTCTTACCATTTTCTGGAACGTACACTGTGCCTCCATCTACAGCTTAACAACTGCTGATCCGATAGGTGTTTAATTGGAGACCAGCATGATTCCAGCACCAGTTAATGGTCTTCATTATTGTGAAAGCACAGAAAGAAGACTCTACAAAGCACAGTTCTCTCCTTCTATTCTTTTTGGTGCCATCATTATTGAGTTTTGCAACTCTCCTGCAGTCAAATGTAAATTTTGAAAGTAAAATTGTGCTGTACATTGTTTTACTACAATAAGTATATCCATTTCATTTATCTTCTTGCCAAAAACAAGATGTCCCCTCATGCTGCAGGAGGGTTGCAGATGGAATGTTGCATGAATAAAACACAAAAATTCTAATTGACCCTTGTAAATGTAAAAGGATTCCTTTGGGACATTCTTGCACAGCAGGTGGTTTATGGCGATAATTACACGCAGGCTGCCCTCAGCTTCTCATTGGGATTGAATGTGTTACCAACCTGCCTGAATTGCAAATTGTGCTGGAACTCGTTTGTTTACTACAGAAATAATTTCACTCTACACTGGTCAGCGTTTTGTTGTTTTAAGGCCACATTTGTGTCAAGTATGGCTAATGATAGTTAGGAAACAATCATAAGTAGGTATTAGTTTGTCTTTTAAGAAGACAAATCAGCAAGTCATGAACATAAACTGTGATGCTGCCGATTAAGGCAAATGGACACATGGGCCGAATAGAACTATATACACAGCACATTTCTTTCCACGGCCACAATGCTGTTTACCTCTAGTTTGTGATTTGTAGTAACCCGATCACACAGAACAAAAGAAAATTACTTCAAACAAACATAAGCCCATCGTAAATGAAACAAGAAAACCATGGTATACCTCTGATAAGAGACCGAGTGGTTTCTTGGCAACAGATCATTTTTAAATGAATGATTTATACTGCTTGAGATGCTTTAGTTCAGGGCTTGATGCATATTCCTGACTGAATGGCATTATTAACACATAGTGTCATAGAACAGGATGTGAGACTGATAGGGAATTTGACAGCCGAGAGAGACTTCTGTGGTCTGTAGTGGAGGTAACAATGCTTCATTCACACTGCTTTATTCTAAGTGAAAAATTGTCAAGACTGGAGGCGAGAGAAGGGCAAGTAAAAAGAAGCTTGTTAATTAATAAAGTCAGCAGAGAGTACTCCTGGACTAAAAGGGGTTTTAGGAAATTCTTTTTTTAATTGACTTTACCAAAAAAAAAAAAAAAAAAAAAAATGGTTTTCCGACACTAGGGAAGAGAGGGGTTGGTATTTGTTGAAGTGTATTTTTTTATTGTTCCATTCCAGAAACAAGCACACTCAAAAGCAGGTAAAAAAAAAACCTCATAATTTTATATGCTCCCATGCTGTAATATACTAAGTGTAAGGTAATAAGTACTTACACGCCACATTCTCCAAGTATCAAAACAAACACTGCTTAGTGGATATGGTTCATTATTTCTTTCACAACCAATCTTTGCAGATGGTTTTCTTTTGTCTATGTGGTTGTTAGTTGTATTCTTTAAAAGTATTTATCAGTCAGTCTCGCCACATGTGTTTAACTTGATTCTCTCTCATTCCTAAAGCATGCATATTATGATCATTGAAGACTCTAAATTGTCCACAGGTGTGAATATGAAAACGAAAGGTTGACGTCCAGTCCAAGACTGCATGCCGCCTCACGGCCAGAGTCAGCTAGTGTAGGTTTCCGCTCACCCATGACCCTAGTAAGGAGAAGCAGCAGACAAAATGAATGGATGGATTGTTCTGATGAGTGATTGTGCCTCATGCGCGACAGGCGAGCACATAGCTTCTTCTGCTAAATACGGAGTCGGTCGAGCCATGACTGAATGAACTTTGCGGCCTGAGCAAAAGCAATCAGAGTAATAATTACACCCTTTTCACAAAGCATGTAATCCCCAAATCACTGCCCACTTGCCTGTATTTCTCTTTTGACCTTCAAGATACAAACAGGGACTTAAATGGGCTTTATTTGCTTTCCTTGGGGCGTGGCCTTGGTCTGATAATGTCTTTTCCAGCCATGGTAGGAAAAGACAATAAATGCTGACAAGATACTAATGTTCATACAACAGAAATAACAGCAGTCACAAATAGAAAAATACATTTTCTTTTACTTGATAATTGATTTGCTTTTCACTTGAAAGTTCTTGCCTTCCATTGCGTTCCATATTCTGTTACACATTTACACAGCTCTAAATTCATTTGCTATATATTTTGTGAAAACATTTCATTTAAATATATCTTTTGGCATGAAATTGTCTTTGTGTGGGAGGCTGATAACCAGTCAAGGGGATGGCTCATACTAAGGAAAAGGCTAATACTGTAAAAGGATCTGATATGGATTGAAGTGTATGTATCTCCTGTCACAAAACTTTTACTGATTCCAGCGATAGTGAATTTCTCGAGTGGATTTTAGAGAGGGTGAACGTATTTATGGTTTGGAAGGCTACCATGATGGTGCTGCATTGGTTTAGTCTAATGTTGAAATCCACAGCATGTACAAACTAACTGTGGGGAAAAAGCCAAAGCCAACAGCCGGGACTGCAAGATGGCACAGGTGGAGACGGGGGAGGTATCTTGAAAATACATATTCATCTGGCGTTCTGTTTCTGTCAAAGCTTGATCTTGGTCAAATTATCAGTGCTGTACATTGGGCTCAGGCCCTTTTAAAGCAGATGAGTCACTCATTTACAAGACTTACTGACCAGTGCAGACAGGTATGAATGAAAAGGTTGACCAATGACCTACATTGGCTTCAATAAGTAGGTGAAGGGAGCAACACTGGGATTTTATGGTCTCACAATTGAAATCTAACCTCACCTCCTCATGTCATCCAGAAGAGATGAATCTGTGGCTAATGTGAGAGTTCCATTCATTCTTTAACCAATAACTCCCTGCAAGTCATGTAACAGAAATATATGTACAGTATATATTTTTGTCTTGCACTTTTGCAAGCCAAAAAATGCCACTTTGTGCCTTTGTGCCTGGCTCTGTAAAGTCAAATTGTGATGCAAAATGTTCCCAATACAAACTCACTGCCAGATCTGTCATTGTATTTTTACACTTGGCAGAGCTGATTGAGGGTGGCCATAGAGAAAGCTGTGAGAGGGAACAAATGGAGTTGCTGTTGGAGAGCATACGTGCATAAACAATGACTGAAATAATACACTGGGGGTGTATCAATCATGTTTATACTTAAGAAGTGAGGTTGAAGGCATAGCTTAAAGTAGAGACAAATGCTGCATCCAAAACATTCTCTTGCTGGCTAGATGTGGACTGATTATTATAGGCTCAAAAGAGCGCTCGGAAGAACTAGGATTAAGAACTATTGACTTAAAGATGGCTGCAAGAGCACAGTACAGAAAGCTCAATGAGGTAAAAAACTAAAGACTACAAATCACTGGCACATGCCAACATCTGCTGACAAGACAAATCTACCATACAAAAAACATTAAAAAAAAGGGCTTTATGGGAGAACACCATGGAGGAAGCCACTGCTGTCTAAGAAAACATTGGTGCATATTTGAAGTTTACTAAAAAGCAATTGGATGTTCCACAGCACAACTGGCAAGTTATTCTGTGAACAGAAGAGACAAACGTTGAATTGAATTGAACACGACACCCAGTGTGGAGGGAAAATGGCACAGCACAATGTGCAACAGAATCTTGTTGAACTATAACAGTTTTGTAAAGAGAAATTCCAAAATTTATTGTGTATAATGCGCACCAATGTATAATACACACCCCCAAAGTTGACCTCAAAATTCTGGAAAGCCCTTCTACCTACAGTGGGTACGGAAATTGTTCAAACCCCCTTCGATTTTTCACTCTTTGTTATATTGCAGCCATTTGCTAAAATCATTTAAGTTCTTTTTGTTTCCTCATTAATGTACACACAGCACCTCATATTGACAGAAAAAAACAGAATTGTTGAAATTTCTGCAGATTTATTAAAAAAGAATATGTGAAATATCACAGAGCCATAAGTATTCAGACCCTTTGGTGTGATACTCATATATTTAACTTGGGTGCTGTCCATTTCTTCTGATCATCCTTGAGATGGTTGTACACCTTCATTGGAGTCCAGCTGTGTTGGATTATACTGATTGGACTTGATTAAGAAAACCACACACTTGTCTATATAAGACCTTACAGCTCACAGTGCATGTCAGAGCAAATGAGAATCATAAGGTCAAAGGAACTGCCTGAAGAGCTCAGAGACAGAATTGTGTGTGGCAAGGCGTAGATTTGGCCAAGGTTACAAAAAAAATTCTGATGCACTTAAGGTTCCTAAGAGCACAGTGGCCTCCATAATCCTTAAATGGAAGACAAGAACCCTTCCTAGAGTTGGCCGTCCGGCCAAACTGATCAATCGGGGAAGAAGAGCCTTGGTGAGAGAGGTAAAGAAGAACCCAAAGATCACTGTGGCTGAGCTCCAGAGATGCAGTAAGGAGATGGTAGAAAGTTCTAGAAAGTCACCCATCACTACAGCCCTCCACCAGTCAGGGTTTTATGGCAGAATGACCCGACGGAAGCCTCTCCTCATTCCAAGACACATGAAAGCCCGCATGGAGTTTGCTAAAAAACACTTGAAGGACTCCAAGATGGTGAGTAATAAGATTCTCTGGTCTGATAAGACCAAGATAGAGCTTTTTGGCCTTAATTCTAAGCGGTATGTGTGGAGAAAACCAGGCACTCTCCAAAACAGTCCCAACAGTGAAGCATGGTGGTGGAAGCATCATGCTGTGGGGGTGTTTTTCAGCTGCAGGGACAGGACGACCGGTTGCAATCGAAGGAAAGATGAATGCGGCCAAGTACAGTGATATCCTGGACGAAAACCTTCTCCGGAGTGCTCAGGACCTTGGCCGAAGGTTCATCTTCCAACAAGACAATGACCCTAAGCACACAGCTAAAATAACAAAGGAGTGGCTTCAGAACAACTCCATGACTGTTCTTGAATGACCCAGCCAGATTCTGACTTAAACCCAATTGAGCATCTCTGGAGAGACCTGAAAATGGCTGTCCACCAACGTTCACCATTCAACCTGACAGAACTGGAGAGGATCCGCAAGGAGGAATGGCAGAGGATCCCCAAATCCAGGTGTGAAAAAATGGTTGCATCATTCCCAAAAAGACTCATGGCTGTATTAGCTCAAAAGGGTGCTTCTACTAAATACTGAGCAAAGGGTCTGAATACTTATGGCTGTGTGATATTTCAGATTTTCTTTTTTAATAAATCTGCAAAAATTTCAAAAAAAAATTCTGTCAATATGGGGTGCTGTGTGTACATTAATGAGGAAAAAATGAACTTAAATGATTTGAGCAAATGGCTGCAATATAACAAAGAGTGAAAAATTTAAGGGGGTCTGAATACTTTCTGTGCCCACTGTGTGTATAATGCATTTTTACAATGCATGATTTTGCTTCTACCCATATGATCAAAATTAAGTATTATCTGTATTTTGTTCGTTTAAAAAAAAAAAATTATTCTGCACTGCACTAGTTAAGCACTTTATTTTAACACGTAATACTCTTTTTATTTACTTGCTCATATTTTGAAATTCACATCCCTACTTTTATTTAGTAAATGAGAAAACACACAGTTGTGCTCATATGTTTGATTACCCAGGCAGAATTTGTAAGATGTGTACAATTCTTTAAAGAAAACATGAAGAACCAGGCGAAACACATTAAATTTTATTTTAATGGGATTTAAATTATACTGTCAAGCATTTTAGAAAAGCATTATCATTAAACAAAATATAACCAGAAAGAAATTAATGATGGTTGTTGCTCAGTCATCAGTCGTATTTAAAAACACAATATTTCACAAATCCTGCCTGGGTATGTAAACTTATGAGCACAACTGTACATTTATGCAGTCATATGTACACCTGTCGGCACGGTGGCCGACTGGTGAGAGCGTCTGCCTCACAGTTCTGAGGTCTGCGGTTCAATCCGCGGCCCTGCCTGTGTGGAGTTTGCATGTTTTCCCCGTGCCTGCGTGGGTTGTCTCCAAGCACTCTGGTTTGCTCCCACATCCCAAAGACATGCATGGTACGTTAATTGACAACTCTAAATTGCCTGTAGGTGTGAATGTGAGTGTGAATGGTTGTTTGTTTATATGTGCCCTTTGATTGGCTGGCAACCAGTTCAGGGTGTACCCCGCCTCCTGCCCGATGATAGCTGGGATAGGCTCCAGCATTCCTGTGACCCTTGTGAGGATAACATTCAATGCTACATGGGCAGATTCTTTTGCTTTCACTGCTAATGAACAGTTGACTGCACACTCCAGTACACGCGATGGAACACAGAAGGTTTGCATTGTTGGTTCAGTGCCGGTGGATAATATTTGGATAAATTTGGATTTTTGTCTTCCTAAATACGAGGAGGACAGTTGACTGCATAATCCAGTACTCCACGCAATAAAATGATCAAACACAGAAGCAGATGGCATCTGCAGCATTGCATTTTCCGTTTGGTGCGGGTTGGGTAAGTTTGGATTTTTATTTCTTAAATACGAGGACTCAAATAAACACTGAGTATTTTACTTGAAATTAAGCATCAACCAAGTGTAAAATGCTTTTTGTTACATGCAGAAATAAAATTGTATTCTCTGCAGCAGTTCGTTGATTTCATAAATGCAACATAGTTTTTTGTACATAGCATATAGGTTATATATATATATATATATATATATATGTATATATATATATATATATATATATATATATATATATATATATATATATATATATATATATATATATATATATATATATATATATGAATATGATGTCAAAATGGGTTGTGGCTCCGAGTGCTTTCTTTTCATTGGGAGGCACTCCCAAATGGCTCTTTGAGTAGAAAAGGTTACCGACCCCTGCCCTATACCTATGTATAATGCGCACTTTTGACTTTTGACAATTTTTTGGGGGAAAAAAATGTGCATTATACACGAGGAATTACGGTAGTCTAAAATTCCTCTGGATCATTGTGCGTGTTCGATCTACAACTAAGGAAACGTTTGGTTGAGGTTATTGCTGCCAAAGGAGGGTCAACCAGGGGTCAAATCCAAGGGTTCACTCACTCTTTCCTCCCACCGTACATCTAGCAAACATCTTAGCCGATTTTTAAAATGAAAGAGACCCCATACGTGAAAATTATCACCATATTTATTCTTCCTGCACTTATTATAGTCTGTGGCGTACTTGAAATGATTAAAACAGCACACCACAGTAGTAACAATGTCGGTATTGATGATTTGGTACTGACCTGAGACGAAGCATCCAGACTGACAGGAAATACAAAGAACAAACCATTGCAGCAGTGGAAGAAAAAATATAAAAAAAAATAAAAAAAACTGAGCTAACTGTTCTGAATTGGCTATCTTTACGTTTAAAGTCTGCGATTGGCTGGCGACCAGTTCAGAGTGTACCCCACCTCTCGCCCGAAGATAGCTAGGACAGGCTCCAGCACGGCCGCGACCCTTGTGAGGTTAAGCGGTCCAGAAAATGGATTGCTGGATGAACGTTTAATGTCTCAATTGCAGAGTCCAGGGCTGGGTCAAAGTCGATGTTACACATAAAAGGATTTGCTAGTGAAAATATAGAAAAGTTGTAAAATTTACAGTTTTCGGACCTGACTGTTTTATGAGCAGATCGTGGTGGGAAAATCACTCTTAACACACCCCACACCACAGGATAACGTGGAGACTGCTGAGAAACGGGGATTTGCTGACTTGGATCGCAAGGAAGGGACATTTACTGTATGTGTGTACTTACCCACTTAAGCCATTGGCAAGGGAGACGATGCAATAGATTGTGAATTCCATGACCCCAAATCAGTGGTTTGGTGTCATGTATGAAATATGAATGTTTGCATCATTACTGTGTATATCGACAACAGATTGGAGGATGTAAACTCAGCACCATGCTGGGATCCATCTGGTGGGTCCCCTTTCCTCTCCCATCCCAGAGTTGCTTGTCATCACACTGATTTCCCAAATAACAGAGCACCAGCAGAGTTGAAATGGCAAACATGCTGAAGAAGACAAAAAAGAAGACAATCACAGCAGTGTAGAGGCAACTGAATGTAGACTTTGATCAAGACAGTCAACTTTATAAGCTGAACTATGATCACACAAATATCCATCACAGCCAATTTAATTCAGGCAGGAAGTGTCTACTTTGTCTCATGAGATAAAATTGTCTTGACTGTAATGTCTCTAATTTCTGATTCAAATACATATTACCTGCTAAGTGCTGATTCCTAAGATTCCACTCCTCTGTCACATCTAATTATGCTACAGTATGATACTGATGTATGGGACTGATACATTCTGACAAATCAATATGTTAACTGCTCTTGCGTGGATGGTTTAATATGCTCAATGCAAAATGCAGTTTCATCCTATAATTTGCCTTGAAGTTGATGCAAATACTTACAGCTCTTAGGTCACATTACACTCATACTGTAGGTTTGTTTACACTTTAGTCTATTCCTCTAAATTTTATGTTCTAATGCAGAGAACAAGTGTTTCATTATGGATCTGTTTTTTAATAACCGTGCCTCAACACTTTCAAACATCAACTTCATTATTCCTATGTAATTACTCGGCACTGCTGAAAACATGGAAAAGGAAGTCTGAAGCAAGTAAAATGGGTTTGTCAGCTGTTGTGTGAGGAGCCTAATTGGAGCAGTGTGGAAAGATTCAGGCTTTGTTGTGTTGTGTGAGTTCACAGTATGCATGAAACTCATTGGAAGGCTTTTGGCCTGTCAACACTTTTATATCTGACTTCAAAGTCAAAGTGTACGTGTGAAGAAAAAAAACATTGTTCTCAGCTGAAAGTGATAGGGAGCTTTGATTCAGAATGAGGGAATACTAGGGGTTGAAAAAATATTCAACACTGTTGCTGTTGATTGCTGTTAATTTTAATAAAGGGCCCCGCATGGGTCAAACTCCAGGCAACTCTAATTATGTGCACAGAACTAAAAGCAAGCAGCGAGGCCACTGTGATTTTGGGAAGAGCTTACATAAAAAACTGAGGCTGACGCCAAAAATTACGTCGTTTAGTTCTAACGATATGATGATGATGACACAGGAACTTTATCAACAATTATGTCCTTCCAAAGAAAGTAATACTCAGTTTATAGAATTGGCCACTCGGGATACTACAATTGTCAAGCCTGTTCATTTGGTGTGTATTCACATTTACAACATCTTATGACAATTTTAATTATTATATTAAATAATTGTATTATTCTCTTTATAGACACATTGTTATATGCCATTTTAAACAAATTTGGATTTTGTCTTATACGGTTTCCCTTTTCCAAAAAAGACTTACCTCCAAATATATCAAGTCTTTAAAATCTATGCATTAAAGACTCCAGACCCTAATCATTTGCCACCATGCTTTACCAGGTTCAGTGGACCTATTAATAACTGGTCTTGGTCTTGTGACCGGTCTCACGACCACATTTTGAAGTTCCTGGCCTTGTCTTGGTCCCTGGACCTTTCCTTAAAGATCGGTCAAGAACAGCACTGATCTGCACTTGGCTCATGAAAAGCGCAGCTCAGGACAAGACTCAAGCATTCAAAATAGAATAAGCAAATACTTTTGATGCCATCCAGGATTCTGACACTGACAATTCACTTATCTTTTGGGACTAACACCATGACAGATTCCCTCAATTCCACCAGTTTACACTGAAAGTATTCTCAGTTCCTGCCTCCTCTGCACCAGTTGAGAGGGTTTTTTAATTTTTTGCAAGAATTTAATTGAATAAAATTGTTAAGATTCGAGATTTTTTGCATGTTGTGCTGACACTGTGTTTTTGGCTGTTAAATATATTTAAAAGAAAATGAAAATTAAAGAAAGTATGCTCAACCTTGTTCAACTTTGTTTTTTTAAAATACATTTTTATGGTCTTGGTATTATCACAGTCTTGGCTTGTCTCGACACCCAAAAGTCTTGGTCTGTGAGTTCTGGTCTCAGGCAAATCTTGGTCCAGGATTGTGTGGTCTTGAGCACAACACTAGCAAATGGTAATAATGTTGAATTATTTTTACAGGTGCAAGCAGCTGACGTATCCTGAGGACCTTCCTCAGATCTCCGTGGTCTTTATCTTCGTGAATGAGGCTCTGTCAGTGATACTGCGCTCTGTCCACAGTGTGGTCAACCACACACCAGCTCACCTGCTCAAGGAGATCATCCTGGTGGATGACAACAGCGACAGTGGTAAGCAGTAGCACAGCAACAGCCTTAATATCGGTCATACTCGGTTTCATCTTTTTTCATGTTTTAATGTGAACCATTTTAAACAAATGAATAGAATGATTTGGGAGACTGTGGCATGTGTGTCTCCCAACAAGAAGGTTCAGGTTGGAATGTGGGTTCGAATCTTGGTTTAAACCTTTCTGTGTAGAATTTCGGTTGTCCCTTAGTTTGTGTGTTTTTCTCAGGTACTGGACTCTAATTTCCATCTACAGCTCACACCGTAGTCCAAAAATCATGTATCTCAGATTCACTGAAGACATAAAGGCAGAAGGTTCTGTATACATGTACTTTCAAGTAATGTATATCAATATTAATGTGTGATGTTTGGCTTGCAATGAGATGGTATGACTAACCTGTCCACTAATACGTAATACCCAATATCTATTCACAGGTTGCAGTTCCCTTTTGATCTAATTTTGTTTGGCCTTTGTGTTTAATTTAGATCATGTTTAGTTTTAGGGTCATGTCTGCTCACTTGTCTTCTTATTACTTACACCTATGTTGTTGTTGTTTTGTTAGTTTGTGCATATTTAGTTCCCTGTGACCTAATCTTCATAGTATTTTTTAGTTTTGGATTGCTTCTGTGATGTAGCTTCTGTGTTGTATTTTTTGGGGTGGAAAAAAAATACACTTTTTATACCTTGTATGGCTGCTTCCCTGCACTGAGGTCCACCTGCCTTTGCCCACACTCCCCCACACCAAAGTGTGACAAAGAGAAGCTGTTACCACCTGTGGCAGCTAATGGGGATGACAATAAACAATAAACGTTATTGAAGTCTGATTCGGAGCTGAGCATATCTGATAAAAAAAAATGGGCCACATTGAAGATGACAAAAAATAATCAGCTGCTCTTATTTCCTGTGACCATGAGCATTTATGGACGGAAGTGTAAGATCTGACATTTTACAGTATGTGCTATTAATACACTATCCCTCCTGTGAGTGAGTAACATGATGGAGAAGTCCTAGGGATGGACTCAGTCTGTTTACATGTTCAAAAACAGAAAAGAGAGATGATGGGACGAGTCTCATCCTTTCAAATCTATTTCATAGTACTGTTTCCATGGTGATGAGAACAAAGCCTTATGTTGTGTGATTCTCACTCACATCAGTTCATGATGCTCAACTACACATCACAAAGGCTTTAGTGTTTAGAGTGGGAGGAACACTGCACCAGATTATGCTTGGCCCTCCTTCACTCAACACGGTCAACCTCCTTCAGGTTGGCACAGCAAAAAGAAACCTAAAAACAGAACTTCAACTAGAAGTCACTCATCCGCCATCTTCAGTGATACTCAAAACAAAACAAGACAAAAAAAAAAGAAGGAACACGTTCTCATTTGATCATTACACTAAGCCCACAACGCATATTTGTAATCTTTGCTGGATTGTTGGCCCACTAATAAGGAACGTGATCTGAAAAGGAATGTGGATGAAAAATGAAAAGAGAGGGGGATATTTTCAGTTATGCTTGCTGTACCCTCCCATTTATTGTAATTGAACGTGCCGCGATGATCATCGTTAGCGAAAATGACCACAAGCTTTATTTTGTCCACTGTTCTGTCTGTCATAAATTATGTATATAGTTAAAAGCAAATTCACTTCTAGAACAATTTGTCAAAATTTGTCTGAATTTCCATATTTTCAAAATTGTCTCAAGAACATTACCACGGGACAGTTATTGTACTATATTATGTAATAGGATAAAAATAATAAATTTTGTTATTTTAATGTTTTTATTGCATCAACCCTGTAATGGTGGTCACAGTTGCAGCCTGAATCAAGGTATATGAGATTTCGACGTGCCGTTGTCAAAATTCACCTTTACTAATTCTGCTTTGAACCTTGGTTAAAAAAAAAAAAAAAAAGTATATTTAATCAGATTCATCAATCTCAAATGTCAAAATTAAAACTCACCACTCTATTTTCAAACAAACAAATAACATTGCTGATAAATTTAATTGGACAGTTACTGCATTGACAATAGTTTAGATTTCTATTTTGTGAATGTACTTGTATAGATTTCATCTCTTGTATGTTGTTTCCATCCATCCATCCATCCATCTTCTACCGCTTATCCAAGGTCGGGTCGCCGGCCGGGCCAGTAGCTTTAGCAGGGACGCCCAGACCTCCCTCTCCCCAGCCACTTCATCCAACTCTTCCGGGGGGATCCCGAGGCGTTCCCAGGTCAGCCGAAAGACGTAGTCTCTCCAGCGTGTCCTGAGTTGTCCCCGGGGGCTCCTCCTGGTGGGACGTGCCTGGAACACCTCACCGGGGAGGCGTCCGGGAGGCATCCGAATCAGATGCCCCAGCCACCTCATCTGGATCCTCTCGGTGTGGAGGAGCAGCGACTCTACTCTGAGATTCTCCCAGATGACCGAGCTTCTCACCTTATCTCTAAGGGAGAGCCCTGCAGAGGAGACTCACTTGTATCCAGGATCTTGTTCTTTCGGTCACGACCCACAGCTCGTGACCATAGGTGAGGGTAGGAACATAGATCGACCGGTAAATTGAGAGCTTCGCCTTTCGGCAGCGGACAGATACAAAGTCCACATCACTGCAGACGCTGCACCGATCCGCCTGTCAATCTCCCGTTCCATTCTTCCCTCACTCGTGAACAAGACCCCAAGATACTTGAACTCCTCCACTTGGGGCAGGATCTCATCCCCGACCTGGAGAGGGCACGCCACCCTTTTCCGACTTGAGGACCATGGTCTCAGATTTGGAGGTCCTGATTCTCATCCCAGTCGCTTCACACTCGCCTGCGAACTGCTCCAGTGAGAGTTGTAGATCACAGCTTGATTAAGCCAACAGAACCACATCATCTGCAAAAAGCAGAGATGCAATACTGAGGCCACCAAACCGGACCCTTCTAAGCCTCGGCTGCGCCTTGAAATTTTGTCCATAAAAGTTATGAACAAAATCGATGACAAAGGGCAGCCTTGGCGGAGTCCAACTCTCACCAGAAACGAGTCCGACTTAGTGCCGGATATGCGGACCAAACTCTGACTCCGGTCGTGCGGGCACCGAACAGCCCATTGTATGTAAATTATATTATATATTTATATTTCCTCTGTTTACTATTGCTCCTGAAATGATGGACATTTCCCCATTGGGGGACTAATAAAGGTTATCTTATATTTGAACCTGACCCTGTTCTCAGATCACGTCTCCGGTGACGTATTAATTTATTTCCGGTTATCACTTATTTCTGTGTTTTGCAACTTCATTAGATTGGCTGGCAACCAGTTCAGGGTGTACCCTGCCTGCTGCCCGAAGATAGCTGGGATAGGCTCCAGCACTCCCTCGACCCTTGTGAGGATAAGCGGCTCAGAAAACTTCATTACACGATTGCTTAGCAATTAGCATTCTGCTTTTCCATCTTTGCCTTAACAATACAAAGAAGCATGGTAAGAAGTCTAATTTATTTGCTACCATGGAGGTGATGATTAGTGACTTACAATGTGTTGACACCAGAAACAAAGATAAGCTTTCGCCTCTGTGGCTTGGAAGCCAGGGCGAGGAGGGTTGTGTAATAATATAGTGTACCCAGATCAGCTTTTTTTCTCTATTTTTGTCACGGTGGCCGGAAACAACGGCGTACTGACCGTTAATATCGGATGCCTGATTTTTTTCGCCCCCAATATCTGGAACAATCGGTGTTACGGCCGTAACAAGTCAGCGTCCACCGATTTCCGTTACAAAATATGGACGTTCCGTAACATTTGGCAGCTCTGGTTAAGTATTGTTGTATAACACATACGTATACGCTAAAGACAGTTCTTGTGGCTTGGCAGCAGCTGAGACTCGCTCGCTTAAAACACGGAAATGCTGTGCTGCCATTCAGCTGTGTTGTGTGGGTAAGCAGTATCAACCATGAAGTGGACAAGTACTTGAATATTAATTGACAAAATTATTGAACCTTTCACACCACACTTGTCAATGGGAAAGCCGCCGTCGACTTACCCATTCATTGTGCATGTGCTGAGGGGGGGAATGCCGTGTTGCAGCTCGGCAAGTGCAATCGAATAGAAAATTGCTCTATTCTGGAGTGCCGTCGTAGCAATGTCAGAAAGTGCCTCCAAAAGGAGAGGGGCTGGTCGAGTGATTTTTGAGTGCTACTTTGGCACGCTTGTACTGGAAACGACAAGGGGAAAATGGAGAAAGATCATAATAAATGCTATGTCCATCTATCCCGAGCTTTGGCACAATAGAAAAGTTGTATACCGAGACGTCTCTGCAGGAGGCTTTCAAAGCTCCCTGTCTCACAAACGAGCTTATAAACTCTGGGGTCCTGCTGTGAAATTAGTATGGGTTCCACACATTCCGTTTTGTTTATTATTTATTTTTAATTTTATTTATTTTTAAGTGCTGCGTCACCTCCTCCTTAAAATAAGCAAAGGCAGGGCTTTCTTTTGCAACAGTGACAAATATATACTGCTGAGATGTTGTCTACTCAGCGGGGAAAGTCTCCCGACTTCCTAGTAGACTGCTACTTCAGCCCTTCCAAATTTGGGCACGGTCCGCTTTGGCCGCACTGGGGAGCAGTCGTCCTTCTGCTCTCTTAGATGTTATACTTAATCCATGTCACAGACTCGTTTTGACCGATCTTATGCATAAAACACGAGAAAAAAATGTATTCTGATGGAAGGGGACATTTAAATACAGCGATTAATCATTTGTACGATGTGGGAGCTGTTTGTTGGGAGCCTTTCTGTCCTGACATAAGACAAATAGCACAAATAACTTGGGCGTTACAGCTTCTTTGAACAACACAGTCTCTCCATTCGCATTGTAACTGACACTTTCATGACAAATCACACACACGTTTTCCATGTCTCCTCAACACATTAGTTACTGTAGCGCAGACAGCATGTAACATTTAAATTCGTCATCCATTGATGAGATGCACTTTGGCTGAGTGTGTGCGCTTGCGCGGCAGAATGACTCCAATTAATGAGACTCACCATGTTTACAGCAAGATCTTAATGAGGCTTACAGGTTTTTATTCCATACAAAGCTACAAACTAACAAACTAAAGTTGATGCATAGAGTGGAAATCTGATAAGCATGCTGTTAAATGTTGGGAGTTATAAACCATTGTATAAAAATTATATACAAATTATAAACCATGTAAATTAAACTTGAAAAAAGTGCACACACATTAACAGAGTATGCATAAATATTCCAATCAAATGAGACAACTAAAATAGTGACTATCACTATGTGATAAGTATTAATACCTTGGCCAAATTTTGAGTCAGTAAATTTTCTGTTACGGATTTGTGGTGATGGTGGAAAAAATGGAGGACCCCAGCACTGGGAAACAGAGAGGGATGAATGGATGAATCACGATCTCACAAAGGATTTAATTTCCCAACACAAAAAGGCAAACAGAGGTTATGGAAAAAAATCTAAATACTAAATAAACAAAATCCCCCAAAATAAGGTATAAAGTAACAAAGAAACACTGGGGATGAACTCAACACAACACAAAACATAACATGACAAGGGAAACGTCCATCCCTCCATTATCAACACCGCTTATCCTGTTCAGGGTTGTGGGGCGCTGGAGCCTATTGCAGCTGACTTGAGGCTGAACAGGAGTCGCCTCAAGTTCATGTTATTTTTAATAGGAATGACAGCATTCATGACATTTGTGATTGTTCAGGTGAAATTATCCAAAGGTTCATCAACTGTCTCAGCATTCACAGTTTGTGGCACAGCAAAGGTCTCCATAAATTTAGTGGCAGTACTCACATTTCTGTACCTTTTCTTAATGTCCCTTTCTTAAGTTAATTGAAGAATCTAAATTGCCCATAGGTGTGAATGTGAGTGCTAATGATTGTTTGTTTTTATGTGCCCTGCAATTGGCTGGGGACCAATTCAGGGTGTACCCGCCTCTCATCCGAAGATTAATAGGATCGGCTCCAGCACGCCCGCGACCCTAGTGAGGATAAGCAGGATAAAAATGAATGGATGGATGGAGCCTAACAGACTTGTAGCCTGACCGACACACTCCCATTTACTCAGTCCTTCCCCCATCTCCTCTTCTCTCTCATTACTTTGTGTTGTCTGTTAAAATAATCGGAACACATGCCCTGTGTGTCTGTCTGCTTTCATGTGGTTTGGCTAAACATTAGCCGTTAGCTTGGAGAAACGGTTGCCAATGAAACCCTATCCCAGCGAGGAGGAAATTGTTTGAATCACTCAGGGAAGAATTTTTCACTGAGTGATACATGTCGTTCATTTGCAGTGAACGAATGACAAGTCACGCTTGCTCAGGTCACTACAGCCCTACTCCTGCCCCCACGCTGGGAGAAGATTAACGAGTGAGTTGTGGAACACGGCAGTTCCACCCTCAGCCGCCACGCTCGCAGCTGAGCGCAACTGAACTGAGAAAGCAACAAACCACTTCATGAAGTTGATTCTAATAATTATGTTCACTCAAATGATTAATTCATTTGAACGAATCATTTATGAAAGACATGGGACTATCTTTGCAGTCATTCCTTCTGAGTACTCAAGAGATTTGGGTTTGAATCTCCATTGGAACATGTCTCTGCAGATTTTGCATATTCTCTCCGTGCTTGCCTTGGCTTCCTATGAGTATTTTCATTTCCTCCCACAATACAAAAACATGCAAGTTAGGTTAATTGAAGCCTTTAAATTGTCCATCTGTGTGCGTGAAAATGTAAACAATTGTTTGTCTCTTGTGATTGACTTGTGACCAGTCTCAGGTGTGCCCTCCCTCTTGGCAGCCAGGATAGGCTCCAGTTAGACTAATGATGGCAAGTCTCAATAGCTGTTATGTATTTAATAATCTTTTTTTATTGTAACTAATTTTACTCATGGGTGTTTGGTAACGAGGACGTGTTTGTGTATAAATAAGCAAAGCATAAGCAAATGATAAGCTTTTATCATTTGCCTTGTGAAGCTCTTTGTGTTGATTTTTAAGTATGAAAGGCGCTATACAAATAAAGGTTTGATTGATTGAAGTATAATAGAAATTGAATGGATTGATGTCAGATTCATGTTGCAAGTAACAGTCAAAAGCTAGCTGTGGATGCTGGTCGAACCTTGTGCTTCTCATGCATCCTTATTAAAACTTTGCTCTCTGTAAGTGACACGCTCAGCACTAAACCTGAGCAACAGTAATTTTTCCTCAAACACAACACAAAAAGCAGTTTGTACAGCCGGACCATCCAGACCTGGCAGAATGTGTTTTTAGTGATGACGACCAGCCTCATCAGCAGCATTGGAGGAGAGCTACAGTATTTTCGCTGTTACAATCCACCAGATCTGTCAGAGCAGGAAGATACAGCTACAACTGTATACCAAACAATATACAGTATGCTGTAATTATATTGCTCCATCATCGTAATTTCCCTGTGCATACCGTATATTATTAAAAACATATCTGATGAAAATATTTGAATACTCCTCATAAACATGGTATTATCTAAAGTGTTTTCATGGGTTGTTTGGCTACTTACTTTTAACAGGACACGTGTGCATCAGCACATGCGTACTGTATATCAAATTGCTTGTATTGGAGTTGTATTGAAGTTGTTACATGCACGTATCAACTTCCATACTTCCATATTTTCATGAAGAAAGAGGAAGAAGAAGGAAAACAAACATTCAACATTAAACTTCGTCACAGTAGTCAAGCTTCCCAAATAAAGCTACCCAAAAAAGGTTTAAATGCTCAACAACCCAACCTTTGTATGTCGGACAAACTAGGTTTCTTACAACTGTCATTATATGTCACTTTAATGAGCAATTCTGTCTAATCTGCCCTTTTACAGTGGAGCTGAAATTCAACTTGGATCAGTATGTGAACAAACGTTACCCGGGTCTGGTCAAGATCGTGAGGAACAGCAAAAGGGAGGGTCTGATCCGAGCCAGAATACATGGCTGGAACGCAGCCACAGCTCCTGTTGTTGGTTTCTTTGATGCCCATGTCGAGTTCAACATTGGCTGGTAAGGGAATGTCATGTTTTAAACAAGCGGGGTCACAGGTTGACTTGTGTCTTTTGACACCTCAGCCTATGTGGTCTCCTTTCTATCTTTTCAATACAGAAGGATGCCATGTAAAATTGTCATTATCCCTGAAATATGCACTTTTTGTCTATTGCCTGACCTTAGAAGCAATAAGGCTTTTACACCAACCAGCCCAGGAACTTTGAGTTCCTGGTAGCAGGAGTTCCTGGTAGCAAAAGGTTCCTGTAGCCATGTGGTTTGTGTTTCCATCGCACTTATTAATTGAAAGTGTCTTAAGCAAATGAGACTGATGGTGCTCAATACTGACACCTATTGGATCTAAAAAATGCTGGTATTTCAAACTTTCAAGTTCATGTCTTATTTTATATCGTAATCTAAATTTCAAATATTTTGGTACCTTTAAAACCTAACCCTTTATCCAGGCGAGGTAATTGAGAACTGATTCTCATTTGCAATGTCAACCTGGCTGCAGACAAGACAGTCTTTGAGGCACGGAGTTTTATTAAAAACAGGTACATTTCAATAAATTCAAATTGTGGCTCTGTGAATGAACAGGTAAACGCCTACAGAGGTCTGTCATCAAATTAGCATTCGAAGAGCGACTGGAAGACCATACCCAGCAGGAGGAATAAATAAATAAATAATAAAAAAAATAATCCTTACCTGTTAGTTTTTTTTGGTGGAGACACAGGGGGAACTCAAGCTACCAGGGTAGGTAGGTATGTTCCTGCTTAGGTTCCTGCATTGGGAAAGCCCCTAAATACATGTACTGTGTAAAGCTTTCCTTTCTCCAATGAGTTTTTGATAAGAATAGGCTGAAATGGCAAATTTAAAGAAATGGCAAATTTAAAGAAACTCACCATGGAATTCACAAGAGGATGCAGGCCAAAAACAGAAATGTGGGAGCATATGTAAACAAGGATGGCATTCACACATAGGAATTTTACATTACTTTGCTGAGAGCTGTGAGTGTATTTTTGTGACATGAAATTACATCTGGGGGTCTCATGCCAATGTCTACCTGCTACTTATGATTATTTGAGCCTGTCATGGTGCCAATGTTTGTGAGGATTGGTAAAATACATTGCATGATGGATTTTTATTTGGTGGTGGAGGTGTAGAGAAATGGCCATGTCTTTATGAAACACCGGAGAGAGATCATGATATTCTTCAGGGACTCTGGAGAGGTCAACAGGTGTGGAAGAGGGTGGCAGTTTACCAGAGGGAGGTATAGCTGAGAGCAGGCAGTGTGAGTGGCAGTGAGGGCTCCATCCGGTGATGGCTAAGTGTGTCCAGTCTATGGTGGGGTTATGGTTTTTGAGCCAGGGAATTCCTAGGACTAATGGGGTATCAGGGGAAGGGATAAGAAAAAGAGATGTTCTCACGGCGATTTCCTGAAATAAGCAAGGTGAATGGTACAGTTTGGTGGGTAACAGGGGAGATGCTTCGGCCATCCAGAGCTGTGACCTTCTTTGGGGAGGAAGTGGTTGGAGAGGGATTTGGAGCTTGTGAGTTATGGCTTCATGAATTAAATTGTCATCGGCACTGGAATCAACCAGGGCAGTGATGGGAGTGTTATGAGCAGAAACTATAATGCAAGCGGGAACGGTCATGCGAGAAGGAGAGCTTGAGGGAATGGAGGTTTGGCTCACCACGATGCTCTTGGGTCGTGGTGAGCCTGGTCTTTTGATCGTAGGGGACATGAGGAAATAAAGTGACCGGATTGACCGCAGTTGATACACAGCTCCTGTGGCTCTAACCGTGTCTTTGCAATTTGCATGGGCTCTTCGGTGGCTACGGGTTGTGACGGAAGTGCCGAAGACGGTGCGGGAAGCGGATGTGAAGCTGACGGCGCGGCGCTCGGAGTGGGATGGCTTTTGTGCGAGCGAACCCCCCTCTCTCCTGAACGCTCTCGCAGTGTGTTATCCAGACGGATGGAAAGGCCGATGAGATTCTCGAGAGAGGAGGGCTCGTCCCGGACTGCTAGCTCATCCTTGAGCTGCTCGGAAAGGCCCTTAGAAAAAGTGTGCCGCGTCATCCCACCCACATTCACCCGCCAATATCCGGAACTCTGGAATATTCTGATGCTGATTTAGCGCCCTGCGTGAGCGTGAGGAGACGATGGGTGGCTTCTTTGCCCTGAATGGGGTGATCAAACACTTTACAGAGTTCGTTGGAAAAGGAATCGAATGAGTGGAGTACCAGGGCCTCCAGAGTTGTTGGGTGCGTAGTGGCCAAAGTTTTCTGTCACGTATGGGGAGTAGCTGGATCCAAGAGCAGGCGGAGGCAGATGTAAAATGATGAACAGTTTATTGAGGAAAGGTAATGGCGGTGGTCCTAGGTGGGTTGGCAGGTGGTGGCGTGGACAGGCGGCTGGCTTAGAGAGAGAGAGGACGCAAAGCGCCCTACCGGCTCCAATAACGGAACTTCAGGGCAGTATATGACCGCAAGGGTACCTGTCAGTGGCATTGTGTTTTTTTTCTCCCCCATCTTACTCGACATAGTCTAAATGAACCTGGAAACCAATTTTTTTTTTTTATTTGATTTGATTTGTAAGTTGATGCCTTCTATTTGTTTGGACGTCCTTTCATTAGCTGCAATATCCCAATACTAACTAAACTACTTTTTTCTCCGTAGGATGACTTACAAAGTATTCATTGCAGTTTGTGCATATCATATGTAGAGTCAACGTGATATTTTCAGTGATGCTGGCTTCTTGCCTTTGCAAGAAAAAAATTCTTTTGAATTGACATCTAATGAAAACAATCTTCATATACTTTGCATAACTTCCAAACATTCTCGTGTTCCACAAAAATGACATAAAATAATCAACATCAATTATACCTGCTTTTCAAAATGATTTTCATGCGGACTAGTAGTTTAGTTTGTAATCATAACAAATGTATGCATCATCCTCAACATGAGTATGAATATACTGTATTTCCTTTAAATTCAGGGCCATGCACATTTCACTTATTTACAAGTACATACCCTCCATATCCAGTGACTACATGACAAGAATTAGCTTCGACTTGTCCTGAAAAAGTCACTATCGACTTTCCAGTCACGTTACAGGCATCTCTTATCCAACAGTTCAAATGTTCGAAATGTTTATTTTTTAACAGATGATGGGAATGACTGGTACTAGTATTGAGATGTGATTTTGATGTCAGACACTTGGGCCTCATTTTCTTAAATTTGCATGTTCTTATTCCGCGAACAAGTTCAGTGTATGCACAAAATCATCCTCAGATTCATGATATGTGGATACCGGCCCATTTTCTTTTCACCACTGTGCGTATGTTAGTGAATCAGAATTCCTTTTAAATGATGGCCTCCTGCCCACCAACCTGCAATCTGCATGAACTGTGCCCTCATTTCCCTATAAAAGGGAATCCCTTTGACGCATCTGTGCAAATACAGGAGAAGAAGAGACATGGCCCCAACACAAACGTTCTTAACCCTGTAATGCCTTACCCCATAAATAATGGACAGAAAATTCAAGATTTCTTGAATCTTAACCTTAATTTGGCCCTTTCACAAAATAATAATAATAAAAAAACTAATAATAATAACAAAAATTGTTTTGCATATAGGTTGTTTCATTGGTATCGTAAATGATACATTGGGCATTACATGCGGTTCTGGCGATACAAGAACATATGCCTCTTTAGGCCTCTTTCTTCTTTTCTCTTTTATTATGAGCAGTGGTAAGCATGAAAACAGCAGTTAAGGCTATTCAACAAGAACATTGGCCACTTATTTTTTCAAACTGCTACCTTTTCCAGTAACTTTTTCTTGTATTACGAACAGCAGTTTAGGCACTAACAAGAACATCAGCCTCTTCATTTTTTTTTAAAACTGTGACTGTTCCCTTTTTCTTTTATTATGCCATGTGGTAATCATGGAAACAGTTCCTGTCCTTGTTCAGGCAGAGATGGATATTGAATTTTCCACAGCACACATAGGAAAATGATCCTGTACAGTGCTTTCACCTTTGTCGCTTTTCCCAGGATGGGAAGTGGTTGACCATATCTCTCCTCACATACGGAGGCACACTAGTCGATCGCCACCTCCTCTGTGATGGTGTTGGTGATTGTGCTGGTGAGGAGTGTGGTGGAGAGGAGAGTGGTCTGGCAACCTTGACTTTTGCTCTTCCTGCGCTTACCAAGGAAAAGCCAACTGATGCTTGAAATCTTCTCAGGGACATGGTGTTTTTTTCGAGGTTCAGTGCCTTCAGGTCGGTACGTTACTTTTATCAAACTCAGCAGCTGGATGTGCCTTTCTCTCTTCTCTTTTTTCTTTTCACTTTGCTTCTACCACACTGTTTTGTTGCCTGTGACATTGTTAGACCCTCCTCTTCCTCTTCAAGCCCATCAGATTTTTTTATCTTCCTCATTGCTACTACCAGTACTAGAGTTCCCTTCATTATAGTCTGCATTAGGGGTCCAATCTTTATCCAACACTTCATCATCTGCAGACATCAGCTCCTCTATGTCACTTAAATTGCCATCAAGGAAGCATAGGACATCGTCAGCAGTGTACCGTTTCGCCATCTAAAGTACAGAAATATAGGTTTATCAATTTCTGAGTGCAATTATTTGTTGTAAATATCACATTTCAATCTGTAGTTTGTGTAATTGATTGATCAAAAATTTTTTATGATACACAATAATCAATATAATGCATATTGCACCAAGAAAAAAAAGATGACAATTGAGGGAATTACTACCACTTTTTACCTGTAGTATCAAATCTGAACACAAAATGTATGCACAATTTTACTATATACTAAAATGCAAAATAAATAAATAATTATAACAGATTAAGTGCTGATGTTAGAATATTACTCAAAATTACCTAGAAAATGTCACTGGAAAATTGTAAAAATTTAAATTTTCTTTACCTTGATCGAGGGAGTTGGGAACTTTCAGAAGGCTGCCATCTTGGATTGCCCCATGTATTGTGTCTGAATTATTGTACTGATAAAGGTATCCACCAGGGGGTGGAAGACAAGTATCAGACTGGATACAAGAGGGCTTTGAGTGATGTTTTTACCATAAAGTGACGCAGTAGGTTTCAGAAATGCTTGTATCAAATTTTATGCATTTGGCATTAATCTTTATCCAATTTTCAGAAGGTTGGTGTCATCGGAAAGCTTGCTAAACACAGAAACTGACAACATACAAAAATGATGTGAATTATTTTGATTAATTTATAAGAAATATTGTCAGAGATACGTCAAAGCAGGGGTGAACTGGGAAAAAAAAATTCAGCCCTGGCATTTTCTGTCCAGACCAGCCCATTACATTATTAGCAGACACCGCATAGAAGTCCACAAATCTCGCTGCGTCTTCTCTCATGCAAACTACAAAGGTGACTAGGTGAGTCATACTATATTTCCAGGTACATTTGAGTGCAATAGCTAGTGTTCAACTTGTAGAGAGCAGCTGCTTTGCATTTTTTTTTTACCACAAAACGTGGAATTACAGTTTTTTTCAGTCGCTTTGATTAGACTTGACTTGTTCAACCTTCACATCATAGTGTTACTTGTGCACATGAAAAAAGCAGTTTCTCATTTCTTTGAACAAGTTGCAAAGCTTTGGTACCGTGCAAATGATTATGTACAATTCCCTGCTTTCCAACATTCACTTGCTTATATCATATTGATCACAGTATTTTGTAGCGCACACCAGTCACCATGGGCGGGCCGTAGGGGGCCGTGCCCACCCATCAAGCTGCTTGTGATCCCCCCTACTTGAGACACAGATCTATATTCACACATCACATATTATTTTAATTTTCATTTTATTTCGTCATAGTAGCTATTAGTTTGTGTAAAGAAATACTAATGTTGAGTTCTTAATCACTAAGACATTGCAAATATGAAGAAACAATGGTGTGATTATTACTAACGCCTCAAATTGGACAATTACTGACAATAAATCATTCTGTCCTGTCCTACCTCTCCTTGCCAAGCTGGGCGGTATCGATGCAGTGAGGGTGTGTCCTTCGGCTTCTCCCCGGGGTGTGTGACATTGGTGACTGAGGGTTCTATTTTCAGCGATGCCTCTTCATTTTCATGCAAGCACAAGACTCGTATGCCCTTGTCTAAACGTACGCCTGTTCATACCATGTCAAAGATTTATTTCAACATTAGGCATCCAAACCGCTTAATCATTGTAGAAATGTATTTCATTAATACATTATTATTATTATTATTATCATCATTATTATATTTTTTTAAATCCATGTACTGCCCGGCACGCCGCTATGGGAGTTAAGTGTGCGTGTGTGTGACCCCCATCTCACTGGGGGGGATGTCACCAAGTCTACTGAGACTGATCAGTCATAGGCGACTCCAGGACCCGGGAGATATTGCTGGCGCTCTCACCAGGAAGATGTCTAGGAGACGTGTCCAGACAATGTGACAACCAATTCAAAACAAACCACAAACCAAATCGCTGATATATACCTATATATAGTGGAAATATTCTTGAAATGAATATATAACATATATTATGTGTTTGTGTGTGTGTGTTCGTTTGTACGTGCATGCTGTGTGTGTGCACAGGGACAGTCCTCTAATGAAGAAAATAAATTAATCTTCATAAAACCCCAAATATTAGGGTGATCGTTCTGATATTTTCAGAGGTTGAAGGGGACATATCGTAATTTCTCCTGTATAATGTGCGCTCCTTGTATAATACGCACCCTCAAAATTCTGGAAAACCCTTCTACATATGTACAATGCATTTTTACAATACATGATTTTGCCTCTACCCATATGATCAAAACATGAAGTATTATCTGTATTTTGTTAGTTTTTTTCAAATAATTATTCTGAAGTTAAGCACTTTATTTGAACATGTAATCCTTTTTTTAATTGACTTGATCTTATTTGGAAATTCACAGCCCTACTTTTATTTAGTAAATTAGAAAACACACAGTTGTGCTCATATGTTTGATTACCCCTGCAGAATTTGTAAGACGGGTACAATTCCCCCCTTGTGAGGATAAGTGGCTCAGAAAATTGATGGATGATGGATGGATGGATGGATTCAAATTAAATGGTCAATCATTCCAGAAAAGCATGCTCATTAAACAAAACATAACCATAAAGAAATTAATGATGGTTGTTGTTCAGTCATTCAATATTTCACAAAGGCTGCCATGGTATGTAAACTTACGGGCACAACTATACATATATGAAGTCATACGTACCCCTGTCATATTGGAATGAAAATGTAGGCTACACTTTTTTTATAACTACGAGGTGGCGGTGGCATTTTGGAATGAAAGTGTACATCTTTTTCATAACCACGAGATGGAGGCATATATTTATAAAATGTGAAAGTTTTTTTCAATTTGCCCCTATACCTATGTATAATGCGCATTATTGACTTTTGACAATTTTTCTGGGGAAAACAATGCGTATTATACATGAGAAATTACCGTAAGTAGAGATGTCCATGTACATTTTGGTGACGATTGCTCGCAGTTTTGTGACATTAAGCAACGCTGAGCTTTTTCTATATAAGACATTTTCTATATTGACATTTGACATCCATAAAATCCAAAATATTTTCAGAGGTTAAAGTAGGTAGAAATGCCCGTATAAATTTTGGTAACAATTGCAGTTTTCTGTTATACGGGAAGTTGAACTTTTTCTATATAAGAGGAAAAAATCTTGACATCCATAAAATCCAAAATATTGGGCAGATCATTCTGCTATTATCAGACCTTGACATGGACATAAGTATAGATGTCCACATAATTTTTGGTGACGATTGATTGCAGTTTTGTGACTTTAAACTAT
Organism: Phycodurus eques; assembly: GCF_024500275.1. Lineage (NCBI taxonomy): Eukaryota > Metazoa > Chordata > Actinopteri > Syngnathiformes > Syngnathidae > Phycodurus > Phycodurus eques. Next base: position 28,736,042 of record NC_084527.1, read on the forward strand.
GTGAATGTTTTTAACTATAGTGACCGTACAGTATAGAGGAGTCGTCAAAAGGTCACCACAGGTTTGATTTCACCACGACTGCCTGGCGACCCTGCTAGTCTCCATGAGATGTCACGGAAATGTCTCCGCAACCAACAGTGACTCATGTTGCCATCAGGTCGCCTACTAGTCTCCAGGCGAATGAAATATGGATTTTAGTCCTTACATCGCAAACATTTCCCCCCTGTTTTATGTAACTAGATACTTCACTGAAAGGTTGTAAATGTATTTTCTCCATTAACAAGATTAAGAGGGGACGAAGCTCTACACTCTAGTCTAAGAAAGCTTCATAGGCCACTTAGAAGATAATGCATTGAAGGCGAGCTGCACTATATTTTGTTTGAGCATCATCATCACGACGTACAGTACGTGTGCACAATAGTAACATCGCAAGGTCTGCTGTGATGTTACGCTACAGTGAATCAACTGTAATATTAAAAGAGACCAGCAGAGGGACCAGTTTGTACATGCTCAATTGATTAAAATACTGTATTTCACTCTTCGTCAGTGCAAGGTGCGTTCAATGACACTATGTGAATGGGAGTGAATGTGTTTTTGGTAATACAGTTCATACTTGTAAAAATGAATTACTAGAAAAAAATATTATTTGTATCAGAATGCTTTAGTTAAAATACTGTATGATCACACTGTGATAATATGGAATTTATTTATTTGCTTTCTAATATACGAGTAAATACATTATTTTGTTATTTAATAAAGTCAGCCAGAGCTGCGAGGAATGCAAAGTTATCAATGTACTTTCACCATTGTTCCTGTCATACTGTGTTGCATGTTTTTGTTAGGAGATGACAGACAAAAGTCCTGTTTTTGTTTGAATTCCTCATTTTAAAAAACACAATTCAATTCAAGCAACAAGTTTTTCATTGTGTTTTTGAGATTGCAGCTGAAAGCTGCAGCTGGCTACTAGTGTGCACTGAATAGGTGGCAACAATGGGGAAATGAAATGCCAGTATTTTGAGGGTAATAGCCCTTCAGCAACATTCATTCATTCAATTTCCGTATCACTTATCCTCACTAGGGCCGCGGGGGTGCTGGAGCCTTTCCCTGGTATCTTCGGGCGAGAGGCGGGGTACACTCTGAACTGGTCGCCAGTCAATCACAGGGCACATGTAAACAAACAAGCATTCGCAGTCACAGTTACACCGACGGACAATTTTGCTCGTTTACAGATGCAGCAGCACCTACTGCTGGGGTGGTGACGGCACCTAATAGGTCAGTCAACTTTGAACATTTTGCAGCCTCAACCTCAAGAGATTTTAACTTTTTGCTCCGTCATTTCTCTGCACCATCCTGGTGTTTTGTCTTCATGTCCATTTTATCCTGGCTAGTTAACAAAGTTAGCTAACAGTTTACTCGTGCCGCTAATGAGGTCCCGCCCTAGCCTTGGTTGTGCAGTGATTGACACACTGTCAGGGCTCTCTGAGCCTGTCAGCACATGATTCATTGACAATGACAAACAATGGACCAATAATGTTTCGATGGCCGCTGGCAACACAATGCTAGCCCTCTGTAGCCAATGATGAGTGGCTGGCTGGCCTAATTGGAAGGGAATTTTTTCAAAATTATAATTAAAAAATTGTAGAGGACCGTAGTGGCCAACATTGGGTCGACGGCACACCGGGACGATGCCCTGTATGCCAGATGGCCCGTCCATCCCTGGTCATAAGCAACCACGTTAGCCAACCACGTCAGGTCTGACAAATGTGTGTGATCACTTTACATCACATTTTACAGAATCACAGAAAAATATTGCTATAATTCAGATTATCATAGGGATTTGAAAGCATAAGAAATAATTGACGGTCGTTTGTCAACTGTAAATTTTTGGAAATGTTGTTCGAGATTTATAGTGTGTGTTATCAGTTGATCAGAAAACTTTGACGCCTTGGAGGAACTCATAAATGTGAGCGGTATAATCGCTGTTTAGGTTGTGCGATCAAGCGTGCACTCGTGCAACCTGCCCTGAGTGACCACTGTCTACAACCCACTGCTGGCGGATACACACATATATACTGTACACCAGAGATGAACAACTTAAATGATGGAGGAGGCCAAATTTTTTCATAAGCGCTAAAAGGGGGCAGCTGAATGGTCCAGGGAGGCGGGATTTTAGAGCTCTTAGCGACACCCCCACAGCGTCTGGAAGCTGAAAGAATGTCTCAATTCTTTTGAAGCCTGATTTTACATACTTTGCGATTTTTTTTCATCCATTTACTCATTGTCCGGCTTTTTAACAAGACTCTTTTCTGTCACATGTCAAATTTACAAGACATTTTTTGGTCGGTTTGATTGCACTTTAACGATCGCTGTTAGTGTGCTCGTTTTCTCCAAAATGTTAATTACAAAAATATAAATTTGCATAAGATAAGCATATTTATCCACTCATATGTTAATAAGAGTATTAAACACTTCCAAGATATCCTAATGATTATTGTACATTTAGAAAACATACAAATTGTAATCGAGTGACAGACCTACTCTCAACGCAGAGGCAAGCGAAGTGAGTGTTGAGTTTGACACTTAACACCCTGTCCCGCCATTCTGACATTGACCATTTATACAGGTGTCACCTTGACTCTGTTCCTACCCTTGACAGCACAATATTGGTCAGTGGAGTATACTATATAGAAAACAGCGACCAAGAATAAATGCTACTGACATAAATAGGCTGTGTAAAAGGGCATGTAGTAATTGGTCTTCCCACTGGTTCCACTCCAAGGAGACTTTCAATAAGACTTTGAAGTATCTCTTAAGTTTATTTTTATTTTTTTTCATTCATCCAGAAGGACATTTATGAAGTCAAAGATCACTGATGTTCAACAAGTGTGCCTGCCATATAATCTCTGTTCTAGTTCATCCCAAAGGTGTTTGTTGGGGTTTTAGGGCTCCCAAGGTCTTCTAAACCAAACTCATTTCATCTTGCATTTAAATGACCTCACTTTTTGTTGCTCGGAACAGTCATGCTTTTCCGAGCAATTCCGGAGGCTTACAACAACTAGGTACCATTCAACACTTGGTGCTTGTAATAGGAGGGCTTGCATGCTGATGCTCAACCATGGAAACCTGTAGGCTACCATGTGGATTTTCATTCCCAAAGAGGTTTGGAATACTAAAGTTACTAAGTCAGTGGAGCTTTGGTGGCTTTTACATGCCTCAGCACATGCATTCTATTAATTGACTGGATTGATATTTGGAAGTCACTGATGGCGCAGTGGTACACTCACCTGACTTTGGTGCGGGCAGTGTGGGTTCAGTTCCCACTCAGAATGTGAGTGCGGATGGTTGTCCGTGTCTATATGTGCCCTGCGACTGACTGGCGACCAGCTCTGGGGTGTAGTCCGCCTTTCGCCCAAAGTCAGCTGGGATAGGCTCCAGCGCCCCGCAGCCCTAACCAGGATAAGCGGTGTTGAGAATGGATGGATGGATGGATATTTGGAAATGATTGAAGACTCTAAATTGCCCGTAGGTGTGAATGTGCGCTATGGGCCCTGTGATGGGCTGGCGACCAGTTCAGGGTGTACCCTGCCTCTCGCCCGAAGATAGCTGGGATAGGCTCCAGCATGCCCACGAGCCTCGTGAGGGTAAGCGGTACAGAAAATGGATGGATGGATGATATTTGGGAATGTAAATTTCAAGGTGCTTGAAGTTTTACTACTACTACTATGGAAATAGGAGTCAACGAAAACCCAAATTCCATGCTAAGATTTACCTAAATATTTTGTCCATATAGAGTATCTGTCACTCAAAGCAAATCTGGATCTTAGTGGTATCTAATAGAAATAAGCAACCTAAAGTATGGAGGTTATTGAGAGGGATCCAGCCAGTTACCCAGCAAACAAACAGAAATCAGTGTAAAATTGTAGCATTGTGTTAGCGTATTACTTACATTAATTGATACCCTGGTTGCCTTCATCTGTACACCATCTGAAATCATTTCTAAAATAGAGGTGCCTTTTATTTATGCCCTGATGTCAACCATTCACCTTGGACATGTTCCCTACTTGTCATCGCATGCCGGGCCCTCGCACAGCCACTGCTTTACATGCCAGGCTGCGTCTACATTTTTAAAAAAGTCGCTCTTTACAAGTTAGCGCTTTAAAATGTTATCTTTGAGGAAGTCTACAAAAGAAGTCATGTGATTTTATTAGAAGTAGATGGGTGTGAGGTGAGAGGATACACCAAAGCGGGAGCTGGCTTTTGAAGACACTTGCATGTGTCGCTTTGTGTGTGCATGTGAGTGTAAAAGTTTGTATTTACATAATCTACTGTCTGTGTGGAAGCATTTTTTGCATTTCCTTTATTCCCTAAGATTCACCCTCTATCTATACAACGCATTTGTTACAATGAAAGGCGTCAGCTATTTATCATAATATGATTATTCACCATGACACATCCAGTGATTAGTAAGATGGATGGCTCTTCCATCAATGACCTTGTGCATGTTGCCTGCACATATTGTGCCAGCAAAAATGCTGCCAACTTGCAGCTGCAGTGTTTTGATTCATTGGCATGGCATTCCCTGTGGTTTGCTGTGAATTTCGAGTAGAAATGCTGCCTGTTCACATTATTGTTTAGACTGACATAACTGTATTGAGTATATAATACATTTTGGAACCTGTTTGTTTCAAAGTCCCTTTTACCTTGTTTGTCTATTCTGAGTGGCAGTTTTCACTCGGGTACTCAATATGGTTCTCACATGTACTACACTCTTTTCAGATAGGAATAAGGAAAATGTTTTTTCTCCCTGTGAATACAGATAGTGGCTAAAGGAGCACTTGTTAAATGACAGGAATGATGACAGGAGGAATGCACAACCCCAATTCCAATGAAGTTGGGACGTTGTGTTAAACATAAATAAAAACAGAATACAATGATTTGCAAATCATGTTCGACCTATATTTAATTGAATACACTACAAAGACAAGATATTTAATGTTCACACTGATCAACTTGATTGTTTTTAGCAAATAATCATTAACTTAGAATTTTATGGCTGCAACACAGTCCAAAAAAGCTGGGACAGGTGGCAAAAAAGACTGAGAAAGTTGAGGAATGCTCATCAAACACCTGTTTGGAACATCCCACAGGTGAACAGGCTAATTGGGAAGAGGTGGGTGCCATGATTGGGTATAAAAGGAGCTTCCATGAATTGCTCAGTCATTCACAAGCATAGATGGGGCGAGGTTCACCTCTTTGTGAACAAGTGCGTGAGAAAATAGTCGAACAATTTAAGGACAATGTTCCTCAACGTACAATTGCAAGGAATTTCATCATCTACGGTCCATAATAAAGGGTTCAGAGAAACTGGAGAAATCACTGCATGTTAGCGCCAAGGCCGAAAACCAACATTGAATGCCCGTGACCGTCGATCCCTCAGGCGGCACTGCATCAAAAACAGACATAAATGTGTAAAGGATATCACCACATAGGCTCAGGAACACTTCAGAAAACCAATGTAAGTAAATACAGTTTGGCGCAACATCCGTAAATGCAACTTGAAACTCTACTATGCAAAGCAAAAGCCATTTATCAACAACACCCAGAAACGCCGCCGGCTTGTCTGGGCCCGAGCTCATCGAAGATGGACTGATGCAAAGTGGAAAAGTGTTCTCTGGGACCGACGAGTCCACATTTCAAATTGTTTTTTGGAAATTGTGGACGTCATGTCCTCTGGGCCAAAGAGGAAAAGTACCATCCGGACTGTTATGGACGCAAAGTTCAAAAGCAAGCATCTGTGATGGTATCGAGTTGGGTTAGTGCCAATGGCACGGTAACTTACACATCTGTGAAGGCACCATTAATGCTGAAAGGTTCATACAGGTTTTGGAGAAACATATGCTGACATCCAAGCAATGACTTTTTCATGGATGCCCCTGCTTATTTCAGCAAGACAATGCCAAACCACATTCTGCGTGTGTTACAACAGTGTGGCCTCGTAGTAAAAGAGTACGGGTACTAGACTGGCCTGCCTGCAGTCCAGACCTGTCTCCCGTTGAAGATGTGTAACGCATTATGAAGCGTAAAATACAACAATGGAGACCCCGGACTGTTGAACAGCTGAAGCTGTACATCAAGCAAGAATGGGAAAGAATTCCACCTACAAAGCTTCAACAATTAGTGTCCTCAGTTCCCAAACGTTTATTGAATGTTGTTAAGAAGGTGATTTGGAACATGTTGCAGCCATAAAATTCTAAGTTAATGATTATTTGTTAAAAACAATCAAGTTTATCAGTTTGAACATTAAATATCTTGTTTTGTAGTGTATTGAATTAAATATAGGTTGAACATGATTTGCAAATCATTGTATTCTGTTTAACACAACGTCCCAACTTCATTGGAATTGGGGTTGTACATCCTAAATAGAATGCTTGTTTTATAACATCATGTACTGAAATGAATATTGTCTGATCATGTTAGCCTATAACAATAACATGAGGACAGTTATGACACTTTTGACATTTGTGATGGAGAAACAACATTGAAACAACAGTATATCTGTGGTCATTTAACACGACTCAATCAATGAGTAATATAATAAAAGACTAAAACAAATTACATACAACTAAAATATACAATAAGCCATGAGTCCAAGTGTCATGAGCTGTGACCCGCAGTTCTTTTGTTGGAGCTTGGTTGGCCTTTTGTGCTCCTCTCACCCTCTCTCTCTCCCTCCCTCTCCTCTTCCACCATGCCGTCAAGTCATCCACCTGCTCACGCCACCGCCTGCCGCACGTTCCCTGTCTCGACAAACCGCCAGTACGCCTCAAGGATACATCTCCATATCCTCTTCCATAAACCTTTTACCACAAACCTCTCAGCCTCCGCTTGCTTCCAGGTCCAGTTAAAATCATATCGTGACAGAATACTCTAGTCACCATGGAACCAGCAACCCCGAGGTGCTAAGACATGCACTCACCCTCCAAGGCGCCCTCATAGGGAGCGCCGTGGTGAGCCAAACTCTCCCTCCCGCATGACTGTTCCCGCTTGCAGTCTTGGTCCCATTCACAACATACCCATAGTTTCCCTTATAGATTATGGTGCAGACGACAGCTTCATTTAGGAAGGACTGACACATCAGCTCCAACTCCCTCTACAACCACTCCCATCACTGAAGAAAATCACAGCCCTGGATGGGCGAGTCATCTCCTCTGTCAAACACCATAGTTCCATTTACTCTGCTTATCTCTGGTAATCAGTGTGAGGATATTCATCTTTTTGTCATCCCTTCCCCTGGGACCCCATTAGTCCTCGGGATTCCCTGGCTCAAGAAGCATAACCCTGACATAGACTGGACTCACCTATCAATCGCTGGATGGAGCCCTCACTCCCATTCGCACTGCCTGCTTTCTGCCATGCCGCCTTCCAGTAAACCTCCACCACCTGCCCCACCAGACGAACTCTCCCAGGTGCCTGAGGAATATTATGATCTCTCTCTCTCTCCTGTTTTCAGTAAAGACCTGGGCATTTCTCGCCTGAGTACAAGGTGGGTCAGTCCGTTTGGCTTTCCTCCCGTAACCTCCCACTCCAGACAGAATCCCACAAACTCACTCCGCACTTTATTGGTCCATTCCCGATCACGAAAATCATCAATGCCACATCTGCCACAAATTCATCCAACGTTCTATGTGGCACTACTCAGGCCTGTCTCCACCTGCGCTCTCAGCCCTCTGGCCGTTCCCCCTCGGAACCCCCCCCACTCCTCCTTGCGTTATCGACAACCATCCAGCCTTCAGGGTTTCGTGCATCCACGACCCCCCCGCCCCCCCTCCCCTGCGTTATCGACAACCATCCAGCCTTCAGTGTTTCGTGCATCCTCGATGAGGCCCAGGGGGAGGGGTTAGACTGGGAGGGGTATTTCCCACAAGCTGATCCTTGACGACTCCCTCAGTACGGACTTTTACGCGGCTCACCTGGGGAAAACGGACAGGACGCCAGGAGACGTCCATTTAGAGGGGCGTACTGTCATGACCTGTGCCCCGCAGTTCTTTTGTTGGAGCTTGGGTGGCGCTTTGTGCCCCTCTTTCCCTCTCTCTCTCCCTCCCTCTCTCTCTTCCCAGTAATCAGCACCACCTCGGCCGCGCATCAATTAGCCTACATCATCACCTTCATAAAAGTATGCCAGATCCCGGAAACTCTCGCCAGAGTATTAACGTTCTCCCGTGGTACACCGGCTCTCTAACCAACACGTAAGCTACGCCAGTCCTCACTATCCTGCTGACCTCTGTGATTTTCCTTGTCCTCAGTGCTCCTTCCGTGTTTCCCGCCTCTTCCACTACAGCCGCCAAGCCAACCACCTGCTCACGCCACCGCCTGCTGCACGTTGTAAATGTTTTAGATCTTTTAAGTTCAGATCATAAAAAATGGAGGCAAAAACTAAAATTTTGCATTTATATATGTTCAGTTTATGTGTGGAGTTTGACTTTTAATTTTTTTCTCCTAAGTAAATATTTAGGCGGCACGGTGGCCGACTGGTTAGAGCGTCAGCCTCCCAGTTCTGAGGACCCGGGTTCAATCCCTGGTCCTGCCTGTGTGGAGTTTTCATGTTCTCCCCGTGCCTGCGTGGGTTTTCTCCGGGCACTCCGGTTTCCTCCCACATCCCAAAAACATGTATTAATTGGGGACTCTAAATTGCCCGTAGGTGTGAATGTGCGTGCGAATGGTTGTTTATTTGTATGTGCCCTGCGATTTGTTGGCAACCAGTTCAGGGTGTACCCCGCCTCCTGCCCGATGGTAGCTGGGATGGGCTCCAGCACGCCCGCGAA